>NC_088365.1:39413873-39453873 GCF_034508935.2 Berghia stephanieae
CCGGTATGTCAGATTGAATTAGAACAATTTCACCAAGTACATTGTCCCAACAAACTTCGCCTGAACCTGGCATAAGAAAGAGAAACACAATAGTCAGTTTAAATTCATGTCTATTTACAGGTGAACGAATTAAACTGCAGGTCTTTTTAAGCAAAGAGTCTCTCGTATGCAAAGTCTTCACTGTGTCCTAAATTAAAATAATAAACTTAAAAGTGAGTAAAAAGATAATTAAAAAAAAGTCC
This sequence comes from Berghia stephanieae, assembly GCF_034508935.2. Classification (NCBI taxonomy): domain Eukaryota; kingdom Metazoa; phylum Mollusca; class Gastropoda; order Nudibranchia; family Aeolidiidae; genus Berghia; species Berghia stephanieae. The sequence continues at coordinate 39,414,116 of NC_088365.1, forward strand.
AAATTCAATCAAACTTCCCTAGTCACCAGTCACCAGGAATGGTGTCAACTTGAATAATATTGAATTGTTGCCAAAGAAGTAAAAAAAAGAAAAGAAAGAAAATATTAATATATTATGCGTAGAAAGGAGCTCGAACCCCTAACTACCCCACCCCGATTACAGTTACGCCATGCTAAAAAAAAAAAAAACAGCCGGCCAGAGGTGCCTTCTCTTCTCCGTCAAACAGTTTAGCCCTTATAATCTCTTCCGTTGTACTGAGAATACACAGCTGTGTATTTAGTCCACCGGTGGACGGAAAACACAGCTGTGTAGGCTATTCAGTCCACTGGGGGACGGAAAACACAGTTCCAAAAAAAAAAAAAAAATCGAAAGTAGTCAATGATGTACTTCGGACCAAATTGCTTCATACAACCAAACATATCTGGCCAGTCTAATGTAACCATATGTTATGCGATGATAAAATGATGGCCGCCCTCGTCAGGGACATCAACTCCGATACAGTGCCCTTTTGTGCCTCTACTTTTGAAATGACCAAGATGCACGTTCAGTGGTAACGGGAGTGAAGAAAAACAGGGAAATTTGACAAAGAGGGCTGTGCCCTTCCATCAATATAATTTCAGGTCGTTATTCACAGACACGTTTGTCAATCGCAATCACTCATGATTCACAGCGAATTGAACGTAAAGTTGGGATTAAATGGAACAGATTAACAACAAACAGAAAGATACAAACCTTGGTTCCATAGTTTCTTATTTGCAGCAGAGAATGTATATTATTTGATAAAGGGCATTTGATATTACAAGCCTTACTAATTCGAATAAAAAGATGGGCCATTTTTCCCGTTTTCTAACACTAACAACGAGGTGGAGCCTGGAAGCTGTGCGAAGTGCGAGCGAAGTACTGTTGGGTTATTCGATCGCTTTTACCCGATCGCCGCTCGAGTGCTTAGGTACGAATAAACGTTCGAGCCTGATCAGCGAGCGGATAAATCGAGCGAGCGGGTAAGACGAGCAAGCGGAGGAGAATCGAGTCTTTCGAATCATTTCAAACCGGTCCTACTAATTGCCGTCCGGCGACCTAGGGAGGTCATCTAAAGCATTCTCAAGCCATCCGGAAGCTGTACGAAGCTTTCTAGAAGTCGTCCGAAAGGGAGACCTTCCGAAAGCTCCTCGTTCTGCTCCGGCGGCAATTAGTTGTCATACTAATTGCCGTCCGGTGGCCTAGGGAAGCCGTCCGGAGGTCATCTAAAGCATTATCAAGCCATCCTGAGGCCCTCAGAGCTGTACGAAGCTTTCCAGAAGTCGTCCGAAAGGGAGGCCTTCCGAAAGCTCCCCGTGCAGGCATTCCTTTCAATTTTTATTTTCACCGTGGATCTTTTGTCATGCGTTTATTTATTCAATTTGTCAATATAGCTATAGTAGCATTTACAAAATATAGACAAGCCTTGATGATTAGTGACAGTTTAAACTTTCCTTATACGACCATTGTTTTTGTTTTCCGTCGCCATTTTGTTTCGTGAAGCATTGAAAGCAGTCCTAGGTTCTTTTTTCTATTAGGGTTAACTCGAGGCCCGGGGATTTTTTTTTTTTTTAGGTTTGTCATATGTGGTGCCAGGGTGTTTGTTTTTTCCTATAAGGGATAGTTAAAGGTAATAGGTTTTATTTTTCGTAGGGGTGGTTGACGGAATATTTGACTTGTTTCCCTTAGCACGAGGAGATTTCGGAAGGCATATATATCGGTTACAATAATCTTTTTCTGAATGGTGAATATACTATTTATCGATCAGTACCAATAATCATTTAAGAATGGTCACTGTATTATTTATCGATCAGTACCAATTATCTTTTTGTGGTGTGTCTTTTTTACGAAACCCGCCGAAACCCGCCGAAACCCTGCGAAACCCGCCGAAACCCGCCGAAACCCGCCGAAACCCGACAAAACCCGACGAATCCCGACAAAGTTATGGGAAGTAGGTGGCAGTGGGGAGTGAACCTAGAACTCAGGGAAGTGTACACCATTGGGGAGTGAACCTGGGACTGGGTTTCGGCGGGTTTCGTAAAAAAAGAATCAGTGCTTTTTTACGAAACCCGCCGAAACCCGCCGAAACCCGGCGAAACACGACAATATCCAGTAAGGTTATGGGAAGTAGACAACTGTGGGGAGTGAACCCGAGACTCAGGGAAGTGTACACCAGTCGGGAGTGAACCTGAGACTAAGGTTATCGGCCGGTTTCGGCGGGTTTCGTAAAAAAGAATTAGTGCTTTATTACGAAACCCGCCGAAACCCGCCGAAACCCGACAATATCCGGCAAAGTTATGGGAGTTTGGCAACAGTGGGGGTTGATCCTGGGAGTCAGGGAATTGCACACCAGTGGGGAGTTAACCTGGGACTGTGTAAAAAGGATATCAGTGGGAAATAAACCTGGGACTAAAGGGAGATGGATACCATTGAAAGTTGAAGCCGGATATGGGAGTTGAGTACCAGAGGAGAATGAACCTGACACTATAGAAGGTGGGCGCCAGTGGGAAGTGAACCTGGGACTCATGGAATTTCACACCAGTGGGGAGTTAACCTGGGACTGTGTAAAAAGGATATCAGTGGGAAATAAACCTGGGACTAAAGGGAGATGTATACCATTGAAAGTTGAAGCCGGATATGAGAGTTTGGTACCAGAGGAGAATAAACCTGACACTATAGGAGGTGGGCGCCAGTGGGGAGTGAACCTGGGACTATGTAAACAAGATATCAGTGGGAAATAAACCTGGGACTAAAGGGAGGTGGATACCATTGGGAGTTGAAGCCGGATTTGGGAGTTGGGTACCAGAGGAGAGAGAAACCTGACACTATAGGAGGTGGGCGCCAGTGGGAGTGAACCTGGGACTATGTAAACAGGATATCAGTGGGAAATAAACCTGGGACTAAAGGAAGATGAATACCATTGAAAGTTGAAGCCGGATATGAGAGTTTGGTACCAGAGGAGAATGAACCTGACACTATAGGAGGTGGGCGCCAGTGGGGAGTGAACCTGGGACTATGTAAACAGGATATCTGTGGGAAATAAATCTGGGACTAAAGGGAGATGGATACCATTGAAAGTTGAAGTCGGATATGAGAGCTTGGTACCAGAGGAGAATGAACCTGACACTATAGGGGGTGGGCGCCAATGGGGAGTGAACCTGGGACTATGTAAACAGGATATCAGTGGGAAATAAACCTGGGACTAAAGGGAGGTGGATACCATTGGGAGTTGAAGCCGGATTTGGGAGTTGGGTACCAGAGGAGAGAGAAACCTGACACTATAGGAGGTGGGCGCCAGTGGGGAGTGAACCTGGGACTATGTAAAAAGGATATCAGTGGGAAATAAACCTGGGACTAAAGGGAGATGAATACCATTGAAAGTTGAAGCCGGATATGAGAGTTTGGTACCAGAGGAGAATGAACCTGACACTATAGGAGGTGGGCGCCAGTGGAGAGTGAACCTGGGACTATGTAAACAGGATATCAGTGGGAAATAAACCTGGGACTAAAGGGAGATGGATACCATTGAAAGTTGAAGTCGGATATGAGAGTTTGGTACCAGAGGAGAATGAACCTGACACTGTAGGGGGTGGGCGCCAATCGGGAGTGAACCAGGGACTATGTAAACAGGATATCAGTGGGAAATAAACCTTGGACTAAAGGGACATGGATACCATTGAAAGTTGAAACCGGATATGAAAGTTTGGTACCAGAGGAGAATGAACCTGACACAATAGGAGGTGGGCGCCAGTGGAGAGTGAACCTGGGTCTCAGGGAATTGCACACTGGGAATATGTATAAAGGATATCAGTAGGAAATAAATCTGGGACAAAAGGGAGATGGATACCATTGGGAGTTGAAGCCGGATCTATTTCCCACTGATATCCTTTTTTAGATATTTACAGGTTAACTCCCCACTGGTGTGCAATTCCCTGACTCCCAGGTTCACTCCCCACTGGCGCCCACCTTTTATAGTGTCAGGTTCATTCTCCTCTGATACCCAACTCCTATAGTTCGGCTCGGATACCCACAGTTATCCATCTCCCACAGTCCCAGGTTAACTCCAAATTAGTGTGCACTTCCCTGAGTCCCAGGTTCACTCCACACTGGCGCCCACCTCCTATAGTGTCAGGTTCATTCTCCTCTGGTACTCAACTCCCATATCCAGCTTCAACTTTCAATGGTGTCCATCTCCCTTTAGTCCCAGGTTTATTTCCCACTGATATCCTGTTTACATTGTCCCAGGTTCACTCCCCACTGGCGCCCACCTTCTATCGTGTCAGGTTCATTCTCTCTGGTACCAAACTTTCATATCCAGCTTCAACTTTCAATGGTGTCCATCTCCCTTTAGTCCCAGGTTTATTTCCCACTGATATCCTGTTTACATAGTCCCAGGTTCACTCCCCATTGGCGCCCACCTCCTATAGTGTCAGGTCTCTCTCTCCTCTGGTACCCAACTCCCAAATCCGGCTTCAACTCCCAATGGTATCCACCTCCCTTTAGTCCCAGATTTATTTCCTACTGATATCCTTTTTACATTGTCCCAGGTTCACTCCCCACTGGCGCCCACCCCTTATAGTGTCAGTTTCATTCTCCTCTGGTACCAAGCTCTCATATCCGGCTTCAACTTTCAATGGTATCCATCTCCCTTTAGTCCCAGGTTTATTTCCCACTGATATCCTTTTTATATAGTCCCAGGTTCACTCCCCACTGGCGCCCACCTCCTATAGTGTCAGGTTTCTCTCTCCTCTGGTACCCAACTCCCAAATCCGGCTTCAACCTTTCAATGGTATCCATCTCCCTTTAGTCCCAGATTTATTTCCTACTGATCTCCTTTTTACATAGTCCCAGGTTCACTCCCCACTGGCGCCCACCCCCTATAGTGTCAGGTTCATTCTCCTCTGGTACCAAGCTCTCATATCCGGCTTCAACTTTCAATGGTATCCCTTTAGTCCCAGGTTTATTTCCCACTGATATCCTTTTTACATATTCCCAGGTTAAATCCCCACTGGTGTTCAATTCCCTGAATCCCAGGTTCACTCCCCACTGGCGCCCACCTTCTATAGTGTCAGGTTCATTCTCCTCTGGTACCCAACTCCTATAGTTCGGCTCGGATACCCACAGTTATCCATCTCCCACAGTCCAAGGTTAACTCCCAATTGGTGTGCACTTCCCTGAGTCCCAGGTTCACTCCCCACTGGCGCCCACCTTCTATAGTGTCAGGTTCATTCTCCTCTGGTACTCAACTCCCATATCCGGCTTCAACTTTCAATGGTATCCATCTCCCTTTAGTCCCAGGTTTATTTCCCACTGATATCCTTTTTACACAGTCCCAGGTTAACTCCCCACTGGTGTGCAATTTCCTGACTCCCAGGATCACCCCCCTCACTGTTGCCAAACTCCCATAACTTTGCCGGATATTGTCGGGTTTCGGCGGGTTTCGTAATAAAGCACTAATTCTTTTTTACGAAACCCGCCGAAACCGGCCGATAACCTTAGTCTCAGGTTCACTCCCGACTGGTGTACACTTCCCTGAGTCTCGGGTTCACTCCCCACAGTTGTCTACTTCCCATAACTTTGCTGGATATTGTCGGGTTTCGCCGGGTTTCGGCGGGTTTCGGCGGGTTTCGTAAAAAAGCACTGGTTCTTTTTTACGAAACCCGCCGAAACCCAGTCCCAGGTTCACTCCCCAATGTTGTACACTTCCCTGAGTTCTGGGTTCACTCCCCAGTGCCACCTACTTCCCATAACTTTGTCGGTTTTGTCGGGTTTCGTCGGGTTTCGGCGGGTTTCGGCGGGTTTCGCAGGGTTTCGGCGGGTTTCGGCGGGTTTCGTAAAAAAGACACACCGATCTTTTTGTCAATGGTGAATGTACTATTTATCGATAACTAGTACTGCATTCACATTGACAAAAATATTATCGATACTGATCAATAACTAGTACATTCACCATTGACAAAAAGATCATTGCTACTGGTTGATAACTATATTCACCATTGACAAAAAGATCATTGGTCCTGATAGAAAAATAGTACAAACTAGTAATGAGGGTCTCCGGATAGCTTGAGAATGCTTTAGATGACCTCCTTGGAAACGGCTCCGGACGGCAACTAGTATAACAACTAGTAGTAGTATCGTTCGGCGACACTTCTATGTTCAAGGTATCAATCCAGGTTCGGAAGTCATTATCACATTTGTTGGTGGTTTCAAATCCCCCTTCCAGTTTTGTCTCTGGGCAATCCAGTACGATGTGGTTGCATCTTGTGGTGCTTTGTTGCACTTTGGGCATGTTGATGATTCTTGGAGCCCCCATTTGTACACGTTGGCAGCTGTTCTTGTATATTTTGACCGTAGTCTATTTGCAGCTATCCCGTTTTTTCTTGGTTGATCCTGTAGACCTGGGAGACTTTTACATGGATCTTCAATTAGTTCCCCTCCTGTTGGCTTATTCCTTTTCCATTCCTCGCACCAGGCTTCTTGCGTTTTGTAATTTTCTTTCTTTGATAGGTAGAAAGGTGAATGAGATTTTAGTCTTGGTGTTGGGGGCGCAGTTTTGTATATGGTTTGCAGAGGAGTTCCACTATCTTCTTCAGCCCTGGATATCCATTTCTGTGTCGCATCCTCTCTCCACAAGTGGGGTAGTGCTATAGCGCTCATGACTGGCAGCCATTGTGTTGGGGTTGATTTCAGGCATCCAGTTACTATTCGCAGCGAGTCTCTTAGTTTCACATCAACAAGGTTTGTATGGTCACTTCTCGTCCAAACAGGAGCACAATATTCTGCCACACTGTAGCAAAGGGCCAGGGTTGATGTTCTGAGAAGAGTTTGCGAGTATGACAACTAATTGCCATCCGGAGCAGAACGAGGAGCTTTCGGAAGGCCTCCCTTTCGGATGACTTCTGGAAAGCTTCGTACAGCTCTGAGGGCCTCCGGATGGTTTGATATTGCTTTAGATGACCTCCGGACGGAGGCTTCCTTAGGCCGCCTGACGGCAATTAGTAGGACCACACTAGGGTACTCTGATTCAAACAATGCTGGGTTGTATTTTATTTGTCCATGTCACGCGTGTGTGACAAGACTTCATGAATCCTACTGAACTTTGTCTATCACACACACACACACACACACACACACACGCACACACACACATCTACCAATCAACACTCAGTAGTCGTGAGACTATAGCTTTGAATATTATGGAATGTCAGATGCCTGTGTATTTTTTTGTTAGTTCCCATCATCATCATCATCATCATCATCATCATCATCATCATCATCATCAACATCATTATCAGCAGCATCAGCATCTCCACAATAATAATAATAATAATAATAATAATAATAATAATAATAATAATAATAATAATAATAATAATAATAATAATAATAATAATAATAATAATAATAATAATAATAAAGTAAGGCCACCTCTATTCGCAGTAGTACTGCGAATAGTGATTTCCTCTATTCGGAGTAATACCGAGAAAAGTGATTTCCTCTATTACTGCGAATAGAAGATAGCGTTCGTTATTCGCAGTAGTACCAAGTTAACGACTGCACTCGTCAAGTTATACGAACGATCACGTGATCACATTTTCTTTCCCGTTCTCTCGTCACAACAATTCAGAATGAAGATGGAGAGCGTACCTTTCACGTTAGAATATGGAAACGGTTAGGAATAATTGTGCTTTGACCATTTTGCGACAACAATAAAATATATTGTAGAAATTGCGATTTGATCCTTTTTTTTATTCGCGGGCGTAAATCGTTGACATTGCACTTTGTTTGGTATAAATTGGAAAATAATTGCGACTTTGGTGATAAAAAATGACTTTGATGACAATTATTGTAACTTAAAAAATTATTATGAATAATTTATAACTCCCTTATTTGTGGGCCGATTTTGTCATTTATTGTGGTATCAATTTTATTGTCATAGAGAGATATGAACTTCCGAGTTATTATTTCTGATGCAAAATAATTACTTTGTATAATTTAGTGTAATAGAATGCCATTTTATTATTATTACTACTACGCCTTACTACAATAGATAGAATGCGCTTGGCCAACGAGTTCACAATATTGCCATCCGGAAGTATAACGGACCAACACACAAACTCTGTGTAACCATGAACTTTTATAGTCTGGTTAATACAGTTTAGTGAGAACAACTCACAAACGCGGATGGCAAAAACAATAACAAAGGCCTGAGTGACGTCATCTTCGATCTATCTATAGGGTGTGTGTGTGTCTGTGTGTATTGCCCATCCATTGTGTATATGTGTGTCTAACGCGGCAAGCAGTGATGCATGCGGGTAGTGTGTGTGAGCGTATGTGTGTATTCCGACAGGTATCTCTGATAACTAAGCAGAGTAGTATTATTATTATTGTTTTCCTTAGTAGATTGTACTCGGTGTCGGTTGATACATTTTTTTATTGAGATATTTATTTCTCCTGTTCCAGTTAACTTTAAAAGACAAATTTACTCTCCTTAGATCGGGGATATCCATGCTTTCAAAATGTATATTTTATTTCTTTATACAATATTGATGTAATTCCAATATCTTCATTTTTATTTACAAACAAGCAACTCGCACACTGTTTATTCATGTGTTACACAATAACCAAATACGATTCAATAGTAGTGCCTCACGGGTTTTGGTTATCGAGAACAGTAACACCAGGAACATAGCTCAACCAGGAACTAGTACCAGGAACCTCCACCAGGAACAAGTTCCTGGTCATGTTACTGTTACTGTGTGTGTGTGTGTGTGTGTGTGTGTGTGTGTGTGTGTGTATGTGTGTGTGTGTAGAGAGAGAGAGCGCGCAAACCAGCCTACGTCCCTCCCTCCAATCTGAACCTCTCGTCTGTCTGTGGTTGGTACCACAAACACGAGTACGAAACCTCTCGTCTGTCTGTGGTTGGTACCACAAACACGAGTAAGAAACCTCTCGTCTGTCTGTGGTTGGTACCACAAACACGAGTACGAACGTCGTACCCGTGTCATCTATGCGCCGTACTACTTAGGACATGACTGATACGAGGGGGTGGGTGGTCGATGTGGCCTAGAAGCTTTGGCTTTCTGCTCTTTACGGCATCAGCAACAGTCGTCTCGGGACACCGCTGTTGTACGACTGGACATAGGTTACATCTTCAAGTGCACAATACGGGTCCTCGTCCCGCATCCCTGGGGAAACTGGCCTCGCGGCTGGGAGTAGCTGACGCAGCAATGCGATTGTGTGCTCGGGGTGAGACCCCCTTAAAGTCTAGGGCATGCATGACCCACCGGCGTGTGGAATACGCTCTGGTGCCCAGACAGGCCTCAGGGAGCTATCCCTAATAAATAGTGTGGTCACAACTGACCTCCGCTGTCTCGCGGAATACCCTTTCAAGGGAGAGACTCCGGGAAACAACCCTGAGGAAAAATTCGGAGCTGGAGACCCGTAGGCAGTCTATATCTAATTAGCTATATTCTGGCAACTCTATTGCAACATTGCGTTGCAAACCCGGCGTCCAGACAGGGCCCGCCCTCTCCTGGACCCACACCTCCTTAATCATGATGAAGAAACCAAGAAGATATTATCATACTGGCTCGGACGTCGCCCAGGATAAAAAGGTCCGCTCTCCCACCCCCAACCACAATCACAGCCAACCAAATAGGGTTGACAACGAGAACTATATAACTATAGGAGCTAAGATCAAAATCCTACACCTCAACGTCGAGGGAATATCAATGGCAAAATGTGAATATCTGGCCAAACTACTTAACGAACACGATATTGATATAGCACTTCTCCAAGAAACACATCTAGATGACAACTCACCCCCCTCACGCTATAATATCAGCGGCTATTCTGTAATCAATAGACAAAACCACCCAAAGTATGGAATAATCACTTATGCAAGAGCCCAAGATCAAACAACAGACCTAGGTGGCCACACAGAGCAAAGTGGTTCGCAGAGATGTACAATCAAATTTGGTGATACAGAAATATCAAACATCTATAAACCGCTTAACACCAAGTGGACTAACCCACCAAAAACACCCATCAACCATCCAGCCATACTGGCAGGTGACTTTAACAGTCACCATAATGAATGGGGATATAAAAACAATGACGAAGCAGGAAATGAACTAAGCGAATGGGCAAACCAATGTAACCTAAAATTAATCTACAACCCAAAAGGAAAGGGAACCTTCAGGTCAGCCAGATGGCAGAGTGAAACAACACCTGACCTCTCATTTGTATCCAAAGACTCAAACCTCCCACTATCCTCAACAACAAGAGAAGTACTAAACAATTTCCCCCATAGCCAACATCGCCCCATCATTCTCACAACAGGCATTAAATTGCCAATGATGAATTCCCTACCAACTCCTCGATGGAATTTCAGAAAAGCCAACTGACAGGAATTCTCAAAAGAAATAGACAAGACCTGTAAAAGAATAGAACCTAAACAAGAAAATATACACAGGTTCACAAAATTAATTCTAAAATGTGCAAAAAGAACAATCCCAAGGGGCTTCAGAAAGCGCTATATACCGTGCTGGTCAGAACAGAGTCAACATCTCCTGGAAGAATATGAAAGAACACAGGATCAAAGCACAGCTGAAGAACTATTACAATCACTTGAAGTTTTCAAAGTTTATTCAATCTTAGGCTTTCGCCAATAAATCAACAATTTGATGCCAACATACATGAAAGTGGAAAAAAAAAGAAAAAAAAAAAAGAAAGGTAAATGGAACCAAAAAATAAACTGATACACCACACAAAAATACAACAATCGTAATAACATCAATACGTTCAATAATAATAATAATAATAATAATAATAATAATAATAAAATAATAATAATAATAATAATATAATAATAATAATAATAATAATAATAATAATAATAATAATAATAATAATAATAATAATAATAATAATAATAATAATAATAATAATAATAATAGATAATAATAATAATAATAATAATAATAATAATAATAATAATAATAATAATAATAATAATAATAATAATAATAATATAATAATAATAATAATAATAATAATAATAATAATAATAATAATAATAATAATAATAATAATAATAATAATAATAATAATAATAATAATAATAATAATAATAAGAAGAAGAAGAAGAATAAGAAGAAGAAGAAGAAGAAGAAGAAGAAGAAGAAGAAGAAGAAGAAGAAGAAGAAGAAGAAGAACAACAACAACAACAACAACAACAACAACAACAACAACAACAACAACAAGAATATCAATAATAATAACAATAATAATATTACCATCATCCCTACACCCCAATCATCACCGTTACCACCACCACCATTACCATTATCACTACCACTATCACCATCACTTTTACATTTCCAATCAGTTTTTCTCATTAAAAAAAAAACAAAACAAAAAAAAAAAAAAAACAAATATTGATACCCATCACAACAGACCTCCTCACTACCACGAAAATTCCCGTAGTACTACGGCTAAATCCCGGGCTGGATATAATAAAGGTTTTTAATTAAATGTCATTTCTTGAAAACGAAGTTCTGGTGTCAGAGCTATCACGTAGAGTTAATATTTTCCCCCACGCATTATAAGGACAAACTGGTGGTTTTTAAGGGTAGTTAAAATGTCTACGATGTTATTTACCCTGAAAACTACTTATTACATTTTCCTATTTCAAGTAGGCAGGTCTGCTATGATAAGTATCAGTTCCATAGTCAAAATAAGACAAACAAAAATAACTTTTATTTTAATCAATAATCCATACAATTTGATGACAACAGACATGAAAGTGAGAAAAAAATGTAAATGAAACCAAAGCATAAAATGATACCATAAATAATCATAAAAATACAACATTGTAATACCATCAATACTTACAATAATAGTAATAATAATAATAATAATAATAATAATAATAATAATAATAATAATAATAATAATAATAATAATAATAATAATAATTATTATTATTATTATTATTATTATTATTATTATTATTATTATTATTATTATTATTATTATTATTATTATTATTATTATTATATTATTATTAATTATAAAAATAACAGAAGCGCCGCAGCAATAATATCTAGTATTGTATTTGTAAATGAGGACCACGCTTATAGAAGAGAACCGAAGAAATAGATGGATAGAAGTGGTAGAAGGCTTAGACATGAGCCATTCAAGCAGACACGCATGGCAAACCATTAAACAACTTGATCCAACTCCACCCCAATCAAAAAGCGCTGCACCTATCAAGGTAGATGCTATTGCCAAAGAAATCAAGCAACGTGGACAACACAAGCCAAATAAAAAATTTGAAAAATATATCAACAAAGAATACCAGAAAATACTAACTACGCAACCCAATACTGGTATTTTCTTATCCATTCCTGTGACATGTCAAGAAATAGAACAGGCCATCAAACATGTAAAAAACGGTAAGGCTGCTGGTATTGATGGAATATACCCCGATATGATAACCCATCTGGGTCCAGAGGGAATTCGGTGGCTAGCAGAGACAATGAGTGATATCATAGAAAAGGGCACCTACCCAAAAATCTGGAAACACGCCAAAGTGATTGCAATACTAAAACCTGGCAAACCCGCAACAGAACCATCCAGCTACCGACCCATCTCCCACCTCAGCTGCCTATATAAACTTTTAGAAAGAATTATTCTAACAAGAATCACCCCATACATCGACCCAATCATACCTGTCGAACAAGCAGGTTTCAGGCCAAACAGAGGAACAACAGAACAAGTCCTTGCATTAACAACACACATAGAGTCTGGATTCGAGAAGGGACTAAAAACTGGATCAGTACTGATAGATCTTTCCGCTGCGTATGACACCGTCTGGACAACAGGACTAATGTATAAACTAGCAAAAGCCATCCCTTGTAGGAAAATATTAAAGATTCTCTCATATATGACCAGCACTAGACAGTTCCATGTACTTCTAGGGGCAAACAAAAGTAAAACCTATAAAATAAGAAATGGTGTACCACAGGGCTCAGTCATTGCACCAACATTATTTAATGTTTACATCAGTGACATGCCAAAAACAAGATCACACCAACTTGGCTACGCAGATGATTGGGCTCTCACTTGCCAATCAAAAAACTGGAAAGAAATTGAAAACGAACTGAGCCATGAACTTCAACCCTCAAAAGTTACTTTGATAAATGGTACTTAAGAATGAACACCACCAAATCAGTGGCCACAATTTTCCACCTGAACAACCAAACGGCAAATAAACCCCTCCAAGTAAAAGTCGGTAACACAATACTACCAAACGACGATAACCCCAAATATCTTGGAGTCACTTTAGACAGACAACTAACGTACAGAAAACATCTCGAGAACTGTGCAAATAAAGTCGAAAAACGAAACTGCCTTCTCAGAAAAGTTGCTGGCACATCATGGGGAGCATCCCAAACAGTATTGAGGACAACAGCGCTTGGACTCTGCTATAGTGCGGCTGAGTATTGTGCCCCAGTATGGACAAGGAGCTCACATACAAACAAACTTGACACCAAATTAAGAGACACCATGCGAGTAATAGGCGGCTGTATAAAAACCACACCAACACAATGGCTCCCAGTTACCAGCGCAATAGCCCCTCCACGCCTAAGAAGAGCACTGTCAAATCAAAAAGAGCTAAACACGGCCCACTCAATATTGGCAATAAATACCCCCCTGGCAAAAATAGTAAAAGACGCCCCACAAACAAATCGACTTAAGTCCAGAAGACCCTTCCACAAATCCGGAATAGAAAACCTTGACATCACCACTGCCTGGACCAACGAATGGCAATTAAACCTGCCAAAAAATGGACAATTCATTACCAACCCCACTCTGCGCCTTCCTGATTTTAAAACAGCAAAAAGAAAACACTGGTCACCACGAACCGACTTAGAACCAACCATGGCCGCAGTAAAGAAAGCCTCTATCGATGGAGACTCATTGACTCACCAATCTGCCAATACTGCAAAGGGGCACGTCAAACCATTGATCATCTGGTCCTGCAATGCCCAGTAACAAAATTAGAAGGGGGGTATGAAACGATCTTTGAAGCCGGAGATGACCTGACATCATGGATCGACAAACATAATCTGGAGGTGTAGCCATACGCTACTACTACTACTACTGATACGAAACTCTCTTCGACCGGAACAATCGCACCAGGAACAGGTTCCGTACCAGGAACAACACCACCAGGAACACAATCGTACCAGGAACATGAAAATGTTCCGAATGCCCGCCGCTATTCAATAGTCTGATGTCACGCACCCGGCAACGGCGGCCATCTTGGTTCTAAACAAAGAAAATCATTACTTTTTATTTTTCATGCTGGCTAGAACTTTTCATATGCCTTGTGATCAGAATGTATAAAAGTCAAAACATGATCAATTTTATGGGTTTTTTTCCTCTAGATAAGCTTTATGCTCGCCGGGGAAATATTTCATACGGGCGTCCGCCATTGTTCCGATAGTTTAGAGCCAGTGTTACTAAGTTACCATGCGTCATAAGGAAGGAAGTGACGTTACGACTGTTGAAGAGTATTGCTGTTGTACCCACCAATTTGTAAGAATATTATTATGATACCACATTTTCACCTGTAACAGTTCATTTATTTTTATATGTTGCATTTTGTGATTTATTGTCATTTTATTTTAGCATGTCGAACACCCTCACGGGAATTCCCAATTTTCCTAAACAAACCCCATCTATGATATTGTTGTGACGTAGGTGCTAGAACGTCTAGTATTCAATGTTTGGGAATCAATTGGGCTATGCTGGAAATCTACTCATTCTACCTAACTGAATATCAACAAAAAAAAAAAATAAAAAAATAAAAAAAATGTCTGGACGTGGCATTGTGTTATAGTGTTTCTATGTGTAAAATTAGTCCTATTTGTGTTAGCTTTTTTGTTTAGTTTTGTTTTTGTTTTTTGTTTTTTTTCTTTTCCCTTTTATTTCTTAGCCGTTAGGGAACTTCAGTGTTAGACTAGTTTGTTAGAATGTGCTTACCTGTGCTAAAAATTTAAAACTTAATTTTTATTTTTTGTATTTTCGGTCTCACCATTTTGTTCACCTTCCGTGAATACTATTCATCCGACCTCTTTCCAAAACGTACAACTGGATGGCGTAAGTAAACGGAAGATCTTCCAATAAACACCAGTGCTTATTCCCCATATCACCGCCCTACATCCGTGACCCCACCTTTTGTACCCCATTGTGATGGAGCATCTCATTCAAGTAAGTCCATATCTAACTACCTACCCTCTAACCCCCCCCCCCCTTTTTTTTTTTTTTTTAAAAATATAAATATTACCACAAGAGGGGAATATCCCTCTACGAATTTGTATTTGTACCTCTTCTTCCCACTCTTTCTCTTTCCGGGCCTCCATGGCGGTTCACCCCAACGTAGTTGTGGTGAAACTATCCGCAGAGGATCTCAAATTTCATGGACCTCATCCCCCAAATACGGTTGAGGTATTCATAAAAGGACCTGAAACCAACCAGGCCAACCATCTGAAGATTAAGCTGGCCCTCAATAATATGGGGGTCAATATGGACGATATTGCGGGAGTCTACCGTTTCATGGACGCCCGCAAATACTACGTCACCTTCAAAGAAGGAAGGGAGTCAGAGGTGGAGAAACTGCACAGCGTAGTGCACCTCCACCCAACCCTAATAATAAACCTCCACATCAGGGATGTAAACAAATCCCTGGTGTCGGGGGTATTGAAATGGGTAGCTCCCTCCGTCAAGGAAGGCGGCCTCTCGCCCCCTTCGCTAAGCCCGGCACCATCGTTGTCGGCAAACCCAGACTGGACGAACTGGACTCGTACTCGTACACGTTCCGTCTGGAAAAGATAGATGGGGTAGAAATACCCCACTATCTAAAATTTGAGGTGGGTGGCGCCTTCCACCATGTGAAAGTGCACATTCCTGGGCGTGTGCCAGCATGCTCCACATGCTATAATGTGGGGCATCCCTTCTACTTGTGCCCCACTAGAGCACGGTACACACCAGGAGTGACTTCGGCACAAGATCCCACTATCCCTCCTCCTATTCCATCTTCATCTTCACCTACTGTTTCTATCACGCCTTCCGGCAACCCCCTGCCGGACGCACCGTCCCAAGAACCTTGGAACCAGGTGGTGAAAAAGGGGAAGAAACACTCCAACACACCAAAAAACAACAACACACCAAATATACCACAACCCACAAGCCACACCACTAAACCACAGACACCAAACATAAACCCACAAAACCCACAAGACAACAGTCCAAAAAATACCAACACAACAAAAACTGCACCGAGTAAACAACCAGAACAGGAACCACACAACTCCCCATACACACCAAAACGAATGTCATCCATGCCAAATCTACACCAACACATCACACCAACACCACCAGTAATAATCCCTTTAGAGAGGGGAACACCCCCACCCCCCCCCCACCCCCATCCACACCCTCCAACCCCAATAACAAACCCACAAACTCTCCCCCAAAAAATACAACCACACCATCGCCCTTCAGAGCACACACTTCACTCACACGTTCACCACCTGGGGCTGGCCCAAGAGCAAGGAAAAGTCACAGAACACACCACCCAATACCTACACAAGCACAAACATACACACCACACCAAAGGAGCTCTTACTTCAAGAGGAAGACTCCACCCATCCAAAACATTGAGAGAGAAAGGTCACTGCCCAGACCACCACGACACATGGGAGACACACACCCCAATATTTAAACAAAACAATACACACATTAAACCCAGACATGCAGCCTACAGACCACACGTATATACCTACATACATGCGCAACTCTAGATACAGCAAACACACCACCTCTAGAGAACAAGCAACATCATACACTAAAAACCAACCATACAAAATAAAAACAACCTACAAAGAGGATGACTTCCCACCATTGACAATCATAACACTAAACATCAGAGGTATGAGACAGAAAATACAAGACATTAAAAATTTAATAAGGAACCACAGACCGGACTTCCTACTGTAACAAGAAACGAACATACATGACAAATACATAAAAGAACGAACACTTTTCGAACTTAAACCAGAAGTTAAAAATATATTTTGGACAATCGACAAGAAAAAAAGAAACTGTAGAGGAGTAGCCACAATAAACATCTCCGATAATTGGACAGTCACCCAACACGACCATGACAACACAGGACGGATAGGGAAAATAGACGTGACTCAAGACGGATACACATTCCAAATTTACAACATCTACGGACCTGCTTCAAGAACAGACGAAAAAAAGACAACGTTCCTAGACTTAGAGAAAAGAATGGAAATAAACCCATCAACACCCATCATCCTAGCAGGGGATTTCAATAACACACTACACCCCCGCGACACAACTCACCATAGAACACAACAGTCATAGACAAACAAATACTACAACGAATTTTAGAAAAACACAATCTAACAGATACATACAGAGAAACATTCCCACTCGGGAAAGAAACCACCTTTAAATCACTCGCAAACACAGGATCCAGACTCTACAAAATCTACATATCCAAAACAACCCCAATATCAGAAATTAAACACCTAGAGAACACACTAGACTACACAGACCACAAAGCTGTCTACGTCCAGTACGGCACCCAAATTACAAGACCCAAACAAAAAATTGCCTACTGGAAATTCAACAACAGTCTCCTGCAGGACCATTATTACATACAATACATGACGGACATCATATTAGACTATACGGACAATATACCAAATGACAACATCCGAGAATGGTGGGACACCCTCAAACAGACCATACAAACGCTAACACAAATGATAGGGGAAAAAAATACAAGACAAAACCAACAGAAAGGAAACAAAGTACAAAACAATCATCAACATTGACAGGGCGCGTGACAACAAAACAGAAATACAAACACAATCACATGTTACTAAAGCAATAGAAAAACTGAAAGAAATTGAACAAAAAAAATTCAGAGGCCACAAAGTAATAAGCACATACAAAACACGCAACGACTACACTGATTTAAACGACACAATAGCGCGAATAGAAAACGAACTACATAATAGACGACATATAGACAAAATCAGAACAACAGATGGGCAAATAACAAAAAACGAGACAGAAATCCTTAAGACCTTCCTAAATTTTTACAAACAACTATACACAACTGGCGAAATATCAACAGATATACAAGACCACTACACCGATTATACAAAGAAGCTGACAGACGAACAGAAAGAACAATTAGATACAGAGATCACAATAGAAGACCTACAACACAGCCTAGACAACATGAACACAAACAAATCCCCAGGCCCCGATGGACTAACAGCAGAATTCTACAAAAGTTTCTTCCCCCTCCTTAAAAAACCCCTCATATAACTGACTAAAGAAATACACAAAGATGGACAATTAACGAACAGCCAAAAGATATCATACATAACCCTCATACCCAAAGAAAGCAACACAACCGACGTCAAACAATACAGACCGATATCCCTCCTAAAACCGACTACAAAATTATAGCGAAAACTTTAAGCAACAAAATCAAAACTTACCTACCACAACTGATAGACAAAGAACAAACATGTAGCATAAATAAAAAAACAGAACAATAGAGCAGCACACAAACTTCATCAGAGACCTTATAGGATATGTAAAACAGACACACACACACACACACACACACACACACACACACACACACACGCATACATTTTGTCCATCGATCAAGAGAAAGCCTTCGATAGATTAGAACATAGCTTCTTACACAAAATATTAGAACACAACAACATAGGCCCCTATTACAGAAGATTGATAAAAATACTATACAACAACCCCTCCAGCTGTGTAATAGTCAATCAAAAAATATCTGATCCCTTCCAAATCGGTCGGTCAGTACGACAGGGTTGCCCTCTCTCGGCCCAACTATACATCTTATGTCTCGAAACCGTTTTGGAAAAAAATAGGAGAAACCCGAAAATTAAAGGCACCAGAATTCCCGGAAAAGCCAACAAAAAACTCATCGCGTATGCTGATGATGCAACCCTGATTCCGAGAGATATACCTAGCATACACAAAATTTTAGAAACTTTCAAAAATTTCGGCCTCGCAAGTGGTGCCAAACTAAATATTAAAAAGACCAAAATCATGAATCTCGGACCCGAACCCTTAGAAACTGAAAAAGCCCAGATACCCGACATGCAATGGTTAACCAAATTAAAATACTCGGAATAACGTACTGTCAAAGACACACTACACTGAAACACATCTGGAGTGGAATTGTACACAATATAGACAAGAAACTACATTCATACACATACATCAAAGCCAATATATTCGATAGAACCAGGATAGTGAACACCTACATTATTCCAAAAATCTTATACTACATCAAAATCTTCAAACCTCCGTACACCACAATAAATAAATTAGAAAGACGCATAGATACTACAAGACGCAAAACCCATTCCACACGAAATACTCACACTCCCCACAGAATCAGGCGGCACAGGACTAAAATGTATTAAAAGAACCTTAGATACAGCTAGGATCAGATATATAGACAAAATAATACAAGAATCGACAGGAAATAAATTCGGGTCATACTACTTAGGGACACGACTAACACAATTTAAAGAGATCGACCACACACTCCCCCATTTCGGAGGTAAGACACTGCCTCCTTTTTACAAAGAATGTGTAGGACTAGTAAACAAATACCCAGACACAATAAATAAACAATTAGACAGTAAACAGATATACAGAACAATAAACACACCAAACAAACGCAGAGAACAAGACTTAATGCACGCATCAGGACTAACATTAGATAACATGAGAGTGGCCTCAGAAAACCTACACAAACATGACACCTCTAGATACAGTAAGCATATAACATACAGACTAACGTTCAACGCCTTACCAACAAACAACACGCCCAGATGCGCCTTGTGCCGTGCGCTTTGTCCAACACAAAATGTACACATTTTCACAAACTGCATTAAAACAAAAACACTGATTAGAGCCACAATAAACACAATACAAAAAGCAATACGACAACCCATACATACAGAAATAGCATTTAGACACAATATTATCCCCAAAACTGACAATGCAACACATGAACATACACATCCTAGCAGCAGCAAGACAAGCGATATGGACAGCATGGATAGGTCAAGTACACAGACAAAACACCACTAATACCGACATGTCATTAATATTTCTTAACATAATACAAAAAAAAAAAAAACAATACAAAAACGCTTTAGATAAAGAGAGAGAAACAACATGGATCAAATATACCGACCTAATAACACAATTCAGATAGATGACCTTCCACCGAGACATTTCAACTCCCTCCCCCCCCCCCCCCCCCCCCCCCCCTCCCGAGTGAGCTAGCTTTATAAACTTTATTTATACATATATTATTTACACCTCTATTATCGATCATTTACCTGACTGATCGCTTACTATTATATCTTCCCACTCCCAGTATTTAGTTTTTCTTCTTTCCCTTATTTTTGCTGTATCCTTTTCTTTATTAACTTTCCTTTTCGCCCTCTCTACCACACTGATATATCCATAACATTTTTACCAACTCCAATAATAATAATCATTGCCAAACAACCTGGTTACAAACAACGGAATAATATAATCAGAACCATTCTGTACATAACTAATTCTACCTTTTCCTTTGTTCTACCCCCCCCCCCCCCCCACCCCTCCCCCATACAGTACATCCAATCCAATCCCACATATAGATAGATAATACAGACAGCCCCCTTCCCATCACCCTGATACAAACGGAGATGGAAAAGAATACCAACATAAAAGACAGAAGATCACGCCAAGGAAAAATGCAGAGTACCACCTTTTTTGTATTTTTATTTATCTGATTGCAAAACTATAGTTAGAGTAGAGAACACAGACCCTATTTCGGCTCTAAAAGATCATGTGGCAGATAAAACCATCTAATAATAAACGATACTAATACTAACATACAAAATAACCCCCCCCCCCCCCCCCCCCAAACCAAAAATCCCCACTCATACTAAACTCAACAAAATAATAATAACAAACCTCCAAGGAAAGGACGTGGCACATGTGTGTTTAATAAGATATAATTTAAAAAACAAACAAAAAACAACGAATCAAAGCTTCCGATGCGGCTGTAATAAAGTATCATCGATACCGATATCGATACAATGTTTGGGTATCTGATTATCTATTACTATTACGATTATCGCCCATTGTTATCCTTTTGTGTTATTGTTAAGAAAGAGTTCCTGTTTACTTTCAGTTGGTAACTTCCGTTTTAATAAAGAGCTTATGGCCATCTGTGTTCAAACTATATGTTGATTGTCAATCTATTATAAATGGCGACGAGATAAAGTCATCTAGAGCCGAAGTGCTACATATTAATTCTTAAAAGAGCCAGATAAGTAATTATTCAAATATTTTTATTGATTACGTAAATTAAACCAAAATAATGGCTACCATTGGGACCATCTCAGAATTTGTGGAAGGGACATCCATTGTGGACTACTTGACATATGACATAGAATCAGATAAAAAGCAAGCTGCTGTGCTACTAACAGTAGTAGGCCCCAAACAATTTAGAATATTGAAAGATCTGTGCCAACCAAACTCGCCTGCAGATAAATCATTTGAAGAACTTTGCATGCTGCTAAAGAACTTTCACTCCCCACCTCCACCTAAATTCCTGCAGCGAGCTAAGTTTGAAGGAAGAAATCGTCAACCGAACAAATCAATCCAACAGTATTGTGCTGCCCTGCGGAGCATTGCGGAGCACTGCCAGTTTCGAGAAACTCTAAATGAACGTCTTTGCGAAAAGTTTGTGACCGGTATTAACGATGCTCAGATTCAACGAAAACTTCTTGTTGAGCATGATCTCACTATCGACAAAGCCATGGACATTGCCCTCTCTATTCATCAAACAAGAGATAGTGCACATCAACTTCAGAAGGGCGAAACTGTCCATTTTTCCACTTCCAGAAATTCTTATCAGCAACCTTCAAGATCGTTCAGTACCATGAGCAAATCACATGCTTCATCAGCGACTTCTAAATCGTGTCATCGGTGCGGCGGCCCTCATACCCAATTCCAGTGTAAATTCAAATCATCAACCTGCCATAAATGTCAAAAAGTGGGTCACATTGCAAAAATGTGCAGATCGCAAACACAATCGACAAAAAAAACCAGCGTCTAAAGCAAAATACCGCCATCAAAATCACCTGTTGAATTGACCACCCAGCATGAAGAAAGCCCCCCATCAGCTCGCCTTCAAAGATGGGCGATCACACTTGCCGCCTATGATTATAAGCTGGAGTATATACCTGGTCCAAAGAATTGTGCCGATGGCTTTTCTCGACTACCACTTGCTGACAAGACTGAACTTTTTGTACATGAAGACATTGATATGTTGTTCAACGTGATTGACAATTCCCCTATTAGTTATCATGATATTGCCAATGCTATTGTGAATGATACTGTTTTGAATACTGTCTATCAATATTGTAGGGATGGATGGCCAGAAACTGTAACTAATGAACAGTTAAAGCCTTACAAATTGAGGGAAAATGAATTGAGTCTAGAGCATAATTGTATTTTGTGGGGTACAAGAGTAATCATTCCCCTTGCTTTGCGAAATCAGATGTTAATCATGTTACACGACACTCATCTTAGTGCGTCTAAAATGAAAGCGTTAGCTCGCTCATGGTTCTGGTGGCCACATCTGGATTCGAACATTGAAACCTTTGTCAAAGAGTGTTATGACTGTCAAAAGAATGCTCGTAATCCAGCCAAAGCACCCTTGTATAATTGGGATTGGCCAAATGAACCCTGGTCTAGATTACACATTGACTTTGCAGGTCCTTTTCTTAACAAAATGTTTCTAATCTTAGTGGATGTCCACTCTAAGTGGCTCGAAGTAAAGCTTATGAGCACTATCACAGCTCGTGACACTATTGCAGAGCTACGAGAAATCTTTTCAACACATGGTTTGCCGAATACCTTGGTCTCGGACAATGGTCCTACCTTCACTAGTTATGAATTCCAAATGTTTTGTAATGCTAATGGTATCAAACATATAACTTGCTCTCCATATCACCCTGCTAGCAATGGATTAGCTGAACGTGCTGTGGGTACATTCAAAACAGCAATGGTCAAAATGAGTGCAAAAGGTGCTACCACTGTAAGAGATAAAGTTAGCAGATTCCTAACTAAATATCGAACCACACCTCATGTCACCACAGGAGTGACACCATCTGAGTTACTAATGGTAGAAAGCTAAAGACACACCTGGACCTCCTGCACCCATCAGTTCAGCAGTCAGTTATGCAAAAACAAAATGCCCAAAAGTATTATCATGATGAAACTTCTCGCGATAGGGAGATAGATGTTGATGATACAGTATTGGTTAGAAATTACACTGGTAAAGAGAAATAGGTACCTGGTACAATTATCAAAGCAACAGGTCCTGTTTCATTTCGAGTCCAAACAGATAATGGTGTCATTGAGAGAAGACACCAAGATCAAATTAGAGTTGTACCATCTGACATAAACCCACACAATGAGTTTCAGTGTACTGACAGTCCACCGAGAGATCAGCGCTTCACATCAGGCAAGCCACCTGCACAATCAGTTGGTTTAACCACTGAAGGCACTGGTGATCCTCTTAATCTTGGACCTACTTGCGCGCCAACTAATGCTAACACTAACAGCCAAACTAGGAACTCAGAGCAATTGGGAAGCTCATTCAATCAAGGTCAAATTGTGCCTCGAAGGTCACAGAGAATAATTATTCCACCGATGAGGTTGGATTTGTAAATAATTATTAATCTATAATTTGCCATAATTAACGGTTCCTTATTTCTCTTATTATTTTAATGTCATTAGTTTGCATGCCTTACTAAGGGTGAAGGGATGTAATAAAGTATCATCGATACCGATATCGATACAATGTTTGGGTATCTGATTATCTATTACTATAGAGCAGTATAATTAGGTGCCCCAAACGTAAACAATAACAAGTTGCTGGTGATTTTCGTTAGGGACCGGAAAAATTTACGCACAATATAGGTCTCCCAATTTTGTAGTTTGAGTTGTAGGCAATACACTTTCAGTATTGAAAATATGTTTACATAAAATCTAACAGTTTGCAGAAATAATAATAAAGGCTAAATTATTCTGAAAATCAGGCTCCGAATAATTTTTATTTTGTTCACATCAGCGCAATAATTGCTATGGTCTAAAAATAGATAGACTGTAACTTTGATAAATTTTACCTTTTGTTCCATAAAATATCCATATCTAGACATTGTTTGATGCATGATTGAGTATTTATGAATATGTGTTTTTTTGCCACCTAACAGCCAAATTTTAAAGGTTATTTTTTTCTATAATTTACATTGGAACGTGAGCTGTCAAGACAGGAACATGTGGTTTGCCATGTGCTTCTAGACCTTTGTTTACGTTTGGGGCACCTAATTATACTGCTCTATTACGATTATCGCCCATTGTTATCCTTTTGTGTTATTGTTAAGAAAGAGTTCCTGTTTACTTTCAGTTGGTAACTTCCGTTTTAATAAAGAGCTTATGGCCATCTGTGTTCAAACTATATGTTGATTGTCAATCTATTATAGCGGCCTCGGCGAACTCGGCGCAACGGCCCATGACAAAGACGGCGCGGGGCAATGTGTGTGCCGCGCAGCAT
This sequence comes from Berghia stephanieae, assembly GCF_034508935.2. NCBI lineage: Eukaryota > Metazoa > Mollusca > Gastropoda > Nudibranchia > Aeolidiidae > Berghia > Berghia stephanieae. Next base: position 39,438,936 of record NC_088365.1, read on the forward strand.
GCCGGAGGGGTCTGGTCCCGCCCAACCCACCTGAAGTGCGGCAGAAACAATTGCGCTGCGGCGCCTAGACTGACGTGGACTAATGAGATCAGTCGAGGCCGACTCGGAATGAACAATATTTACAATATTTATAATATTAAAATGTACACCTTGTACACCCACAGTCACAATACCCCCCCCCCCCCCCCCCCCTCCCCATGACTCTAACTTTAATGAAAACTTAACCATGTTCATAGAATAATAAAATAACCAATGCTGCATAGGGAAAGACCACGTGCACAGTAGTTAAAGCAGCGAATGACGCTCGGCTAGAGAGCAGGAAAGTGGGTGGCCACCCTTGGACTCCTTTGGGAGCAAGGGAATAGGTTACTAACAAATTAATCAAAAGTTTCTTTTTAAAAACATAACCACCTTCATTACCAGTTCCAATCTACTCCCATAATTTAACAATAGCCCAAGAACAACAACCGACCACAACAATTAATATAAGCCCACAAGACGATTGGTCCGTGTATTAAACATCCCACCAACAGAAGCAATTCAGAACCCCCCCCCCCCCCCCCCCCCCACCCAACCTAAAACCTAAACCTAACCTAACTTCCACAATAACCCCATATTACAGAAGTTCGAATATTCCGATCAGCTGATAGGCTGCAGACTTCCAACTTCCACCAATCAAAACCCACAGAATCCAACACCCCCCCCCCCCCTCCCCCCCCCTATTAAACCTCTACCAGTCTCAGACAATTTATCTAAACAACATTACAAACAGCTCTTAATCTTAATCATCAATAAACCGATAGGTTCAGGATCTCTGCGATCCACCAATCATGACAACACATTTTATCTCCTCTCCACATCCAACCGCGATCAGCTATTTATTTGTTAATTTAAATCATCTAAAAAAGTAACAAAATTTATTACAAACCACCAACCCAATATATCCTCTAACTGACCAACTGCCCAATTAACACCCCACCCTCCATGAACGCGTTAGGCAACATTAATATTTCAACCTTTTACTTCATCCTTTAACAAAAAAAAAAACAAAAAAAAAAAACACAAAAAAAAAAACAAAAAACAAACGATACAGAAGCAGTTAATGCCAATGCCTTTCTACTGCTACTACTACTAAACATAAGTTTAATAATAAACCTAACAAATAAAATTGTTACTAATTAGGGAGCGTTCACATATTACGTCATCAGCTAGGGGGGGGGGGGGGGTCTACCAAATGTTGACATGTGTTGACATGGGGGAGGGGGGGGGGGGGTCAGACCCAAGATGATGTCATCAAAACATAGGCAAATTAAGCCTATTTCAAAGTTTGTTCCTTTCAAAACAGCTAAAGATAAATTGCTATGATGAGTATTGCCCATCTCTCAAGAAACAAGATGGGAAAGGGGTATCACTTCTCAAAAGGCGAACTTGCCCTAAATGTTCATTGTATCACTCCTCGATCACAGCAATGAAAGACCATTCACGAAAATGCGGCATACAAGAAGAACAGCAAATGGGAGAAAGTGATAACGATGAAGAAGAAATTGATGATACTATTTATAGTACATTGCCAGAGGTCCAAGGCAGAGACATTTTTGAATCAATTAATTTTATGTTTGGAAATTGAAACAGAAATTCATTCCACTAAAAGACTAATATGCTATAAAATAATTTGCCTCCTATACTATTTTAAATTACACTTTCTGAAATTTTTTTAATAGCACCTGCACCAAGTAGCCTAATTTAAATAATGTTTGTTAGATTTTATCTTTGCAAATTTAAATTTTATGTCCCCATTGTATCGTAAAACATAAATTATCAACAGTTTCTGAAATTAATAAAATGTCTGAATGTGTTTTATCAAACGTGATAATCAATGTTTATGGTTTGAAAAATGAATAATAAATATTGTGAAATTAAAGTTATCTTTTATTTTTTATTAAATTAGATGACGTCATCATCTGTTGGGGGAGGGGGGGGGGGGGGGGGGGTCAGGTCAATGATGACAAGTGATGACTTGGGGGAGGGGGGGGGGGGTCTAAAAAGGGCAAATTTTTGATGACGTAATATGTGAACGCTCCCTTAAGAGGGTCATTAGATAGGATGGCCTGGGTCTAAAAAAAAAAAATTCAATGTTTGAGGCTTATTGAATAAAGCAAAACAATATCAAAATATGAAAAATGCATGATATAATAATATCAACGCGGACCTCAGGGGAAACACCTACGTCACAGTCGCAATTAACCCTCCACCCTCCATGAACGCGTTAGACAACATTAATATTTTAACCTTTTACTTCATCCTTTAACCAAAAATAAATAAAAAAATAATAAATTATAACGAACGATACAGAAGCAGTTAATGCCAATGCCTTTCTACTGCTACTACCACTAAACATAAAGCCCCCCATAGACGCCGACATCCGCTGATAGCGGTACGGATGACCTATCGCTGTGACCCGATCCCTGCGTTTATCGCAGATGATTTTTGCCCACATACGGGGAGATATTTTTTTGAGGCGATCGGCGATCGGGGGCGTGGCAGTATGAAAAAGTGAACAATTTTTTTCGGATTTTTGCTGTTTTCACGTCGGATTCGTGATCAGCGTCAAATTTACAATAGGTTTGATACTAAGAACTGTGTGTTTACTCCAAAAATTGGTGAAATTAGAAATAAATTTTAATTAATAGTGAGGCTATGTGGCCGACAGAACCGATCCCAGTTACTGTCTGTTATTCTATCTTTCGTCTTGCGCACAATAGTGATTACTTCTCACGAAATTATATCAATTAGACTGTTGAAGGAACGAAATTGACATCATTCCACTCTTTGTTATTGTATTAAGGCAGTCATTTTGGTAATTAGTTCTCACTAATTTATATCAATCAGACTTTTAACGTTCAAGGTTACTCGTCGTTTTGTGTGACGGTACGTTATTTCCGACTGGTGGATGTTGTGAGCATTTTACCTAAACTCATAGCATCAATAACCGTCCAAGATATTCGCATCATATGTAGCAATAGCTATAATAATCTAACATGTCGAGAGAGAGAGAGAGAGAGAGAGAGAGGAGAGAGAGGAGAGAGAGAGAGAGAGAGAGAGGAGAGAGAGAGAGAAAAATTTACTTGCGCTATATATACCGCTATATTCAATAAAGGTGCTCAAATCACTTTATAAGGGTCTTTGGCCAACATAAAAACATGTTAGACGAGACATGACTGTTAAGCGATATTGCAATTGCTTCCCGACAGAGACGACGCTGTAAACAGCGAGGTACTCATTTTAACAGTGAACAAGGTGAGAGAATGCGAGTAAAGAGCCTTTTCCAAGGACTCAATTATGCGCCACTCAGAGCGGGACTCGAATCCTGTACCGTCCGATCCAAAGGCGAATGTCATTTCACAAGATCACATGCATAGCCGCACAAAAAAGTGATGAGAGAATAGATTCATATGTATTGAAGGAGGAGAGAGCCGATGGAGTGAGTAAAGTTCTTGGATATTTATAGAAGGAACCAAATTGACGTCACTCATCTCATTGTTATTGTTTTTAGACAACCATTTTTATGATTAGGGAGCGTTCACATATTACGTCATCAAAAATTTGCCCTTTTTAGACCCCCCCCTCCCCCAAGTCATCACTTGTCATCATTGACCTGACCCCCCCCCCCCCCCCAAACAGATGATGACGTCATCTAATTTAATAAAAACTAAAAGATAACTTTAATTTCACAATATTTATTATTCGTTTTTCAAACCATAAACATTGATTATCAACGTTTGATAAAACACATTCAGACATTTTATTAATTTCAGAAACTGTTGATAATTTATGTTTTACGATACAATGGGGACATAAAATTTAAATTTGCAAAGATAAAATCTAACAAACATTATTTAAATTAGGCTACTTGGTGCAGGTGCTATTAAAAAAAATTCAGAAAGTGTAATTTAAAATAGTATAGGAGGCAAATTATTTTATAGCATATTAGTCTTTTAGTGGAATGAATTTCTGTTTCAATTTCCAAACATAAAATTAATTGATTCAAAAATGTTTCTGCCTTGGACCTCTGCAATGTACTATAAATAGTATCATCAATTTCATCTTCATCGTCATCATTTTCTCCCATTTGCTGTTCTTCATGTATGCCGCATTTTCGTGAATGGTCTTTCATTGCTGTGATCGAGGAGTGATACAATGAACATTTAGGGCAAGTTCGCCTTTTGAGAAGTGATACCCCTTTCCCATTTTGTTTCTTGAGAGATGGGCAATACTCATCATAGCAATTTATCTTTAGCTGTTTTGAAAGGAACAAACTTTGAAATAGGCTTAATTTGCCTATGTTTTGATGACATCATCTTGGGTCTGACCCCCCCCCCCCTCCCCCATGTCAACACATGTCAACATTTGGTAGACCCCCCTCCCCCCTAGCTGATGACGTAATATGTGAACGCTCCCTTCATCATCATCATTGCCTTTTTCACCCTGGGTCAGGGTATAGGCCACAGACAAACAGTTTCCATCCTTCTCTATCCTGAGCCAACTTTTTATCTCATTCCAGGTCTTACCACTTCTTTGTATATCAGCTTCTTTAATTCTTCTCCATGTTCCTCGTGGCCTTCCCCTTGATCTTCTGCCCTGAGGGTTCCAGTCCAATACTTTCTTTGTTATAGTTGAGTCATTCTTTCTAAGCGTGTGTCCAATCCACCTCCATCGTCTTCTTCCTATATCCTCTCCCACTGGTTTCTGCTGTGTTCTTTTCCATACTTCTTCATTTTTTATTCTATCCATCCATTTTATTCTGAGTAGCTTACGCATGCACCTGTTTACGAAAATCTGTACCCTCCTTATACATGCCTGTGATGCGTTCCAAGTTTCACATCCATACAGTAGGGCAGACTTCACGTTTGAGTTGAAAAGTCTTAGCTTTAGTCGAAGGGAGAAATCTTTAGTTCTCCAAACTCTGTTCAAAGATGTGAATGCAGCCTGTGCCTTTCCTATTCGTGCTTTCACCTCTGCTTCCGTGCCTCCATCCTTGTCAATTATACTTCCGAGATAACAGAAAGTGTCTATATCTTCGAGTTCCTGATCTTTTACTTTGATCTGCTCCCTTTGACGCGTACCTATCCTCAAGACCTTTGACTTTGCAGGGTGAATTCTTAGACCAATTGATTCCGAGAGGCTGTTTATAATTGTGGTTTTTGCTTGCATCTGGTCCTGGGTGTGGGACAGAAGAGCCAGATCATCTGCAAAATCCAGATCATCCAACTGTGTCCAGGGGTCCACTGTATCCCATTTCTTCTCCCTTTGGAGGTTTCCTTCATTAGCCAGTCAATGGCAAGGATGAACAGGAATGGTGAGAGCAAGCATCCCTGCTTGACACCAGTCTTAATTTCAAAGCTGTCAGTAAGCTGATCTTCATGTACAACCCTGCAACTTGATCCTTCATACATTTCCTTAATGAGGTTTACTATCTTTTCAGGGAGTCCATAATGTGCCAGAATTTTCCACAATGTTGCTCTGTCAATACTGTCGAAAGCCTTCTCGTAATCCAGAAAGTTGACAATAAGAGGAGAGTTCCATTCTATAGACTGTTCTACTATGACTCGCAGAGAGGCAATCTGGTCGGTGGTTGAACGGTTTTTCCGAAAACCTGCCTGTTCGTCCCGCAGTTTAGCATCTGTTGCATTCTTAATTCTCTCTAAAATAATACGGTTGAAAACCTTTCCTGGGATAGAAAGAAGAGTGATGCCTCGATAATTATTACAATTACTGAGGTCCCCTTTCTTTGGAAGCTTGATAAGATGTCCTTCCTTCCAATCCTTTGGGAATATCCCGTCATTCAGATTCTCTCAAATAGTGGGTGCAGGGCCTCAGCATTTCTTTTCGCATCAACTTTTAGAGCCTCCGGTGGAATCTGGTCTGGTCCAGCAGCTTTCCCCCTTTTCATCTTGTTAATGGCACCCACAATCTCTGCTATCGATGGTGGATCACAGCTAATTGGTAGCTCATTCCTTGCAGGCAAAATTTCTGGCTGGTTGTCTGGTGGTGGTCTGTTCAGAAGGCAGTTGAAATGTTCCCTCCATCGTTCAGATTGAGCCTCTTTTCCAAAAATAGTTTTCCCATCTTTGTCTTTGACTGGTACCTCTGGTTTCCCATATTTTCCAGCAAGTGTCTTGGTAGTTTGATAAAGGATCCTCATGTGTCCTCCAGTCGCTGCTGCTTCTGCTTTCTCTGCAAGTCTGTTCATGAATGCTTCCTTGTCTTTCTTCACAGATCTTTTGACTTCCTTAGCTATGGCTCGATACTGCTCTTGTGCATCCAGCCTTGAAGCCCTTGTTCGGCTTGCATTCACTTGTTCCTTCCTTGTTCTCCTCTTTTCAATAAGGTCCAAGGTGGTTGGACTTATCCATTCTTTATGTTCCGATTTCTTTACCCCCAATACCTCATGGCAAGTTGTTATGTAGACTTCCTTGATCTTTGCCCAATGTGACTCTACATCTATGTCCTCCTCGAGCTCAGTAAGAGGTTGGAATCTATTACTCAATTGTAGTTTGAATTCCTCATTCTTTTCCCCATCAAGTGCATTCACCTCGAATTTTCTTCTTGTATGTGATCTGGCCCCGTGTTTTCTGAGTCGGAGCTTAAGCTTTGCCAATAGCAGGTGGTGGTCTGATCCAACATCTGCCCCTCTCTGTACTGTCACATCTTCCAATGAACGTCTGAATCTACGAGAGATACAAAAATGATCAATCTGATTCTCTGTCACACCATCTGGTGAGACCCAAGTTGCTTTGTGGATCCTCTTATGGGGGAACACTGATCCTCCAATCACCAAACTGTTGAATGCACAGAAATTTGCAAACCTCTCTCCATTATCATTCATTTCTCCCATGCCATGACGTCCCATGATACCTTCATAGCCTACGTTATCCTGTCCCACTTTTGCATTAGCATCTCCCATCAATATGTTGATGTCTTTCCTTGGCAACTTGTCAATGACTTGTTGTAGCAGACCATAAAATGTATCTTTGTCCTCATCTGTTGCATCATTTGTTGGGGCATAGATCTGTACAATGTTCATGCTGATCTTCTTACTCCGTGTTGTAAAGGACGCCATGATGATCCTTTCTCCGCATTGTTCCCATCCTCTCAGTGACTTCTGGGCAAACTTGCTTAGAATTATTCCTACTCCCTGTGTATGAATCCCGTCCCCTCTCCCTGAATATAAAATCTTCTCCCCAGACTTGAGGTGTTTCTGTCCGGATTGTATCCAGTGGGTTTCGCTTACTCCAAGTATATGCAGCCTGTATCTTCTCATCTCAGTCACAACTTGAGAGCTTTTTCCTGCTTCATACATGGTGCGAACGTTCCACGACGCAATTCGAAGCTGCTTGTTTGGCGAAGACGTCATCGGGTCAGCAGAGTCCTTTCGGCTTTGTCTGTTGTCCTTCATAATTCTGTAATTCCAGAAACTCTTCGGTCGCCCAAGCTAAAAAAAGGATTTAGTTTGTCTGTCTGTGTTTCTGTAACGGTTTGAGTTTAACGGAAAGGGGTGTTAACCCTTTGCCAACCCCCAACCTGGAGGACCAGGTGACTCAAAGATGGGGGAATCACACACCATTAGTCGCCTTTTACGACACGCTGGCTTGGCGTTGGGCTATTCTTGACCCTCTCATTTGAGGGACCCCGGACACCCAACGGGGAAACGCTCCCTTAGTTCTCATTAAAATATATCAGACTATAATGTTCAAGGTTCCATGTAGATCTTTGGGCTGGCGTGATATTTCTGGCTGGCGGACTTTGTGAGTATTTTAATTTTACACAGAGCATCAATAGAAGGAATGAATTTGACGTTAGTCAACCCGTTGTTATTGCTTTTAGACAGCATTTTATAATTAACTTATCACTAAGTTATATCAATCAGACAATGAACGTTCGCGTTTGCAGTTTTGTGTGTTAATATGTTATACCCCGATGGAGATGTCGTGAGTATTTTTCCAATACGCATAACATCAATACATTTGCAATCCGATTTAAGTTTAAAAGCAACGTAGACCACGGAAATTTTTCCATTTTGTGGACAATAAAGATTTTTTATTTATCGTCATTATTATTATTATTATTATTATTATTATTATTATTATTATTATTATTATTATTATTATTATTATATTATTATTATTATTATTATTATTATTATTATTATTATTATTTATAAAACAAATCGACAGTGTTCCCGTGGCAGGTTAAACGGGTACTCCTCGGGACTACTCGCATTTGCACCCCCCCCCCCCTACCACCACCACCACACACACGCACACAGCTCTTTTCTTTTTTTTTCTTTGGGGGGGGGGGGGGGGCGTTGTTTGTAGATTATAATTCAGGTTACAATGCCCACCCCTGTCATCACGTAGTCAAGGCTTTTTGGCATCTGCCAATCCCAAATGTCTGTGTCAAGGTCGACCGTCATGTCGCGTCAACGGGTGAGGAGGAAAAAAAAAAAAAAAGAACTGGCATATTATTAGACTCCTTCCGCACTAGGACAAAACTGTCCCAGGACAAATTTGTCCTGTCCCGCTGGAGAAAACTTCTATTCAAAAGGGGTTCCGCACTAGGACAGGACTGTCCCGGGACACACCTGCGCGAATGCATTATTTTTTAAATTTTTTTTTACAAGATTCAAAAGTTTATTTGTAGGCAATTGTCAATATAACTCATACAAGAATATAATATTTTCATCAACAAATCAAGTAAATAAAATCAATAATAAAGCAAGGCAAATAATGATAGTAATGATGATAGTAATAATAATAATAATAATAATAATAATAATAATATAATGATAATAATAATAATAATAATAATAATAATAATAATAATAATAATAATAATAATAATAATAATAATAATAATAATAATAATAATAATAATAATGTAAAATCTTCTAATTAATAGATTAGTTATTTAATAGTTTGAATTATAAATTAATAAGTTAAAAAATAAGTCCTTGGTACAACTCTAATAATTCACATTTTATGAATCAACATAAGATACGACATGACGATAATGATTTTTTACACTGTACAATGGGATTTGTTTACATAAGATTTTTATAATCATGAAATATTCTTTTAGCAAGAGTAATATTATTGCTGCTGCTACTACTACTACAACAACTACTACTACAACTACTACTACCACTACCACTACCACTACTACTAACTACTACTACTACTACTACTACTACTACTACTACTACTACTACTACTACTACTACTACTACTACTATTACGACTACTACATCTACAACAAACAACAACAACAACAACACTACTACTACTACTACTACTACTTCTACTACTACTACTACTACTACTACTTCTACTACTACTACTACTACTACTACTACTACTACTACTACTACTACTACTACTACTACTACTACTACAACTACTACTACTACTACTACTACTACTACTACTACTACTAGTAATGGATGAAATAGAGGTTGCATATTTCTGTGCTTTACTACGTGGAAAAAAAAAGACAAATTGAAAGAGAAAACAATATTGGGTGCATCCTTTAATGACCGAAAGATTGCTCAAGGGTCAATTCCGTAGACTCTATGGTGATCTCCGATCTTATCTTAAAATGACTTTCTTGGAATCACCTCATTTTACCCAGGTGCAAATGAGTACCGGTTCGCTGATGAAAGTAATCTTTGACGGACTAGTATCATTCAAGAGGATAATAGAAAGTCAGCATAGCTCGGTGGTACGGTCTTTGCTTCGTACCCGAAAGGCATCAGTTCGATCACCCGCTGATGCGCTGTGTTGCCTTGAGTAAGTCACCTCGCCTAGCTCAATTTGCGGCGCTGCACTGCGACTAACGCCAGGGTTATACCTCGCCCTAGCTCAATTTGCAGCGCTGCATTGCGGCTGACGCCTGGTTATTCCAGTCTTCCCTTGGAATAGACCCTCGAGAAAAATTTCCTCTATGGGATGAAAAAGGCAATTTTATTTTTTTAAATTTTAAACTGTTATCTGTCTGCTTAACGCTACAACAACATGGATAAGTTCCGGATTTATAAGCTTAGGAGGCAAGATGGCCCATGGTTAGCGCGTTGTACTCTGCACTCAGAGGTTCTGTGTTCGATTCCGACCGAAGCCAATTTGTACTTTCTAGAGCAAGAAAATTTACTCCAATCACTCACTCCATTCAGGTGTAAAAGGGTACCTGTCAAGCTGGGATAGTAATCTGCGATAGACTAGCGTCCTGTTCAAAGGTTTTCAAACAAATACGTTAATTGTCCGCTTCACGCTATTGAAACCGGGATAACTCCTGTACCATTGGCTACAAGGCTCTAAAGGAGTTAATTTGTCTTACAATGAGTCCAAGTGGCTCAGATGGACTTACTTAAAAATATTTTCATTGAAAATTCCCGAAATAAATAACGATAAAGATAATTGATCCCACAAGGTACCGAATAGATGTGCGACCGGTTTTAGACACGTTACTGCTGTGTCACAAAGTGTGGCACTTCTTAAATTATATTTATAAACATACGTTTTTAAATTGCCGAAAATGTTTATGTTGCTATGTCTTCTGTACGTGGTTTCATCACATAGAATTATTTTTTGAATTGTTCTTGCTTTTTTATATTCAGAATTGAAATAAATAAATAAATCAAAACTGTGAAATTGAATGTAAGCTTCAGTTTACTAACGAAAACAGATAAAATGGACGTTTCGGGTTTCCCCTTCATCAACAACACATGATGAATTAAAAACTACAGGCGAATGAGATAATGTGGTAGTGGCGTTGTTAAGATGCATAAACAAAACCATTGATGGGCAGGAAATTGTATGCTACTTTGTGAGGAAGCGCGAATTATAACAGAGCAATAGAAATTTATAAAAGGTGCGTACTTAATTATGTTAAAAGAGGGGAGGCGGGTAGGAACTGTGTAATGCAGTATAGAAGACAGTGAACTAAAATAAAGTGTGGACTATTGTTGGAAAATAAATACAATGGAATTGGAAATAAATACAAATTGTAAGGGATGTAGGTATTAATATATTAGTGGCATTAGCAGCAGCAGAAGCAACAGTAGTAGTAGTAGTAGTAGTAGTAGTAGTAGTAGTAGTAGTAGTATTAGTAGTAGTAGTAAGTAGTAGTAGAGTAGTAGTAGTAGTAGTAGTAGTAGTAGTAGGAGGAGGAGGAGGAGGAGGAGGAGGAGGAGGGATGCAGAAAATAAAGACAGGTATTGAAACTTTGACACGGCGCCGCCAAGTCTGGGACTTTTTTGTCCTAGTGCGGAAGTCTGCTATATTTTTCTACTATCATAAACGATATGAACACGGGACTGGGACAGTCCTGTCCCGTTGATTTTGTAGCATTTCACAACGGCTTGGGACACAACGGGACTGTTTTGTCCCGTCCCAATAGGTGCGGAAGATTCCTCTAAATTCTATATGTTACAGATTTGGGACAGGACTGTCCCAGGACAGTCCTGTCCTAGTGCGGAAGAGGGTTTATATCATTACATTGAAAATTATGAAAACTATTTTTTATTTTGTATGAAATCCTTTATAAGTTTTACGATGAACAAGAACGAAACTTTTGGCATCTACCTCTTCCTGGTGCAACATTTATAAAAATATTATTTTAAACAAATAATAACACAGCATTTATTTGGCGCAATATCCACGTGCTCAAAGCGCTTTACAAGGGGTCCCAAGGCAACAGCAATATTAGACTTGGAAGACGAGACATGACGCCTGTCAGGCGATGTGACATTTTTTCCCAACAAAGACAACGAACGGCCATGTTCTCATTTTACACCTGAGTAGGGTGAGAGAATGTGAGTAAAGAGCCTTTTCCAAGGACTCAACTCTGCGCCACTCAGAGCGGGTCTCGAAACCTGAACCGTCCGATCCGAAAGCGAGAGTCATACCACAAAACAGGGAGGAGCACTGTTCTGTCGGCCACATAACCTCAATATTAATTAAATTTTATTTCTAATTTCATCAATTTTTGGAGTAAAAACATAGTTCTTGGTATCAAACCTATTGTAAATTCGACGCTGATCACGAATCTGACGTCAAAACAACGAAAATCCGAAAAAAAATTGTCCAATTTTTTATACTGCCACGCCCCCGATGGCCGATCGCCTCGAAAAATATTAAGCAAAGCAGGCTTTGCGAGCGATGGACCGTACCTAGGTTTATCGGCCAGGTATTTGGCCACACACATTGCGTTTTCACCCCGGTTTGCCTGATCGTGGTTCGGACGCCTATCAAAACCGTGCGTGTATGGAGCCTTTAAGAAAATAAAACATTGAATAATTCGCCTTCTGACGTTCACTCCTTCAACAATTAAATTCAATTCAAATATTTATTTATTGTCGGCATTTAAAAAAATGTTTCATAGATAATGTAGTCAGGCTAATAGAAGCTTTTTACCGACATAGGTTTTAACACATAGTGCATAAAATACATAGTAATACATTTTCCTTTAAAACATTCCCTCATCAAGATTCCAATCACGACACACAAAGAAAAGTAACATAATATTTAATATATATAATTATATATATATATATATATATATAATTTTATATATATATATTATATGTATATATATATATATATATATATATATATATATATATATATATATATATATATATATATATATATATATATATATATATATATGTATGTATGTACGGTTAGATTAATTACAAATATTACATTTGCATGGCTGGCCATTCCATGAGAGGATATGATTTTTGAAAACATTAAAATTTGAAATTTTCCTGGTGTGCTCGGGAAGTTCATTCCAAAGCACAGCAGCAGAATATCTGAAAGATCTTTTGCCATAAGACGTTGTTCTGACCCTTGGAATATCAAGGAGGTTTGAATATCTAAAATTGTATCTGTTATTTTTCAAAATGACCATATCAGATAGACAAGGAGGAGCAATTTTGTATAAAATTTTAAACGTTTCCAAAGCAATTGTTCTCATTCGTCTTATTTGTAGGGAGGGGACTTTGGCCTTTGAAAGTAATTAGGATCTTTTGTCATCTTCATAAATAAAACGCAGTGCTCTTTCTTGTATCTTTTCAAGTTTATCACAATTTGTTTTAGAACAGAAATGCCAAGCTAGTGGACAGAAATTGAAATTTGACAATACAAAAGAGTGAAATATTGTTAACTTGTTCAATTTTGAAAGGTATTTTCCAAGCCTTTTTTAAGACATTTAATTGCTGAGAAGCTTTACGGCAGATGGTTTTAATGTGTAAATCAAATTTTAGTTGGTAGTCTATGTCGATCCCTAGTAATTTTACAACTTCTTCACATGTTATACTTGCAGTTCCAATATGGAACGTGGGTTTCTTTGTGTGTGTTTTTGTACCTACTGCAATTGCCTGGAATTTGTCCGGGTTTGCTTGCATGCAATTTATTTCGAACCATTTGATATGAATTTCGCTTTCATTTTCAATAGTTTTTAAAAGCATATCAAAACAACATTTTCTTTACGGGGGTGGTCGAGGAACCGGGGTTGACGAGGGATCTAAACCACTGGACCACTGTGTGCTCATCACATGAAATCGCTGATCTTCATTTTCTTTGCACTACTACTCCTACACCAACTGAGAGACATAGCCGCAACCGGCCACATGAAATCATAGTCTCTCGGCTGCCTTTTACTTTACATGAAATCAGCTATCATCACTACTATTTCCTACTCTATTTCTATTTGAGCACCTCCACAGCACGGTTACGGTTGGGAACCCAAGTCGACTCTGCGACTGAGACCATCCACCTCTTTGTACGGTATTTCACTACACTCGTGATACCGTTACATTAGTAACCAAGAATAATGGTTGGTAAATAAAAATGCTACCTTCTTTAATCTACCGCCACCGTCTTTATTCGTGTAGAATTGAGGGCTTATCTGATAAAACAGGAAAAATTGTGCTGCAGTGGATTCCAAGTCATGTAGGTATATATGGAAATGAAATTGCCGATCAACTGGCCAAAGAAGGAGCCCAGAAGGAACAACCGAAGTCGTCAATCACTTACCATCAGCAAAAGAAAATAATAAAGCTAAAAATAGACAAAGAAAGGAATGACACACACCTAGAACACAACAAGCAGGATCCAATCCATGCCATTCAGCGAAGTAGCCAAGTCACTCTATTCCGCCTCCGAACAGGACACAATAGACTAAGAGGACATATGTTTACAAAGCTAGGTATTGGAACAACCCCTTATTGCCCATGTGGAACCGACCATGAAACCACTTTACATGTGCTTATGGATTGCCCATTATACAACGTGCAACGTTCGAACCACTGGGTCACCCTACAACACTCAACACAAAGCTCTATGGTGAGGCTGAGGACCTAAAGCGGACCACAGACTTCATAGCAGATATTGGACTGCAGCCATAGATGTCCATCAGAGGAACGAAGAAGAAGAAGAAGAAGTGTAGAATTGTGAGTCGAGCGTCCGAAGTCTTCGACCGATCACAGACTCTCTGACAGGCCGGCCGATACAAAGACTCTACTCGCCTTCCATGTACAGTGGAAACCTGATATAACCGGGATGGTGGGACCAGAGCAAAAGTCCTGTTACATCAGAAATACAAGAGAAATAAGCACATAATTGATTTTTTCAAGTGATCTAATACATCGATTACCTCCTTTGCCAAAAAAAAAAAAAAAAAAAAAACAACAAAAAAAACTGCATACGACAGGGATTGTGCGCAATGTAAATTATAATACATGTATAGATCTAGATATTTCAAAATTTATTATTCATCAATGAAATAAAATGAAATAAAAGACAAATGGGAACCAGTTGGCTTCAGGCATGTGCCCCCCCCCCCCCCCCCCCCCCCCCCCCCCCCCCCCCCCCCCCCCCCC
>NC_088365.1:39456373-39618873 GCF_034508935.2 Berghia stephanieae
ATAATAATAATAATAATAATAATAATAATAATAATAATAATAATAATAATAATAATAATAATAATAATAATGGCACGTCTTGTTTTGTCTTTTTTTTTTTAACCTCAACTATATACGCTTACTATTATTACCTTCAAATAAGGCGAAACACACCGTAGCAAACACACATATACACCTCACTTTGCCCCAAGTTATGGAGGCCGACCGAAGAACAAGCTCGCGTGCTCGTCACGGTAATTTTTTAGTGACGTATAGTAACCCCGCCAATTCTCGCAAGCGATCTGGTAGTACAAGGTGTATATCTATGGCCTAGATCTATAATGTTACAAAACTAACTCCCGATCAAACAAAATCGAAACTCCAAATCTTCATGCCTTTAAAAAGAAACAGTTGTAAATAATTAAGTAGCGTTTAGTAATATAATTTTTATTCTGAGGCAATACAATATCGTTGATTATAAGTAGTTTAAATCAAATGGCGGAATTTTTGGCAAATATCGCAGAAGTAGGATAAAGTTAGCGGATTTTGGCGGATTTCTCAGACAAAGTTGGCGGGATTTTGCAAAAGCACCTGGCAACACTGATTCCGCCTTTCAACTTTCAGTCTTTCAGTACCCTAACACGCTCCGGACTGGATTAATCGTAACCGAAACACAATCATCATGTTATATTTGGAAGATTATCTAGAACGTAAGAAGAATGCTATTTTGTTGAATTTAATTTTAACGAACGAAGTGCGTGCATTTTTTATTCTTAAAAAAACAACAACACAAAACCAATTCCGACAATGAATGTTTTTCTAACACTAACATTGTAATTGTACTGTACTGTATACAACAAGAGATGAAGTGAGTAGAAAAGTGCCAGAAGACAATAGAGAATAAAAATTTTTCGCGGCGGTGGTGGGCCGATGAGAGCGTGACTCTACCGTATGAGCTATCCACGAACACAAAAATATTCGTATGATCAAACTCAGGTCATTTCAATTTCTAGAGCTCTCTCTCACCGACTTCTGGAGACCGCGGGTTCGCCACACAACCATAGCGAAGTTACCTGGCCAGCAGTTAAGCTTAATAACCAATATTCTCAACACAAACATATAACATAGAAACGATTGAGACATTGAGTATGCTCCGGTATATGGGGTGAATTTTTAATTCAGAAAAGTGAGCAGAGCAGGCACTTATGTTGATAACAACATTCTCTATTGTCTTCTGGCACTTTTCTACTCACTTCATCTCTTGTTGTTACCAACATAAGTTCTACGACTTATACGGTTCCAGAGTTATTTATATTTTTCTGTTGAAATTTTTATTTTTACCCAATTTTACAATTACAAGTACAAGGATAATCTGTGATCTCACTAAGGGGATGTACTCCAATCTTTTTTGTAATTTAATATTTTTTGGAGGGAGATTTCACTCTCTCTTTTCAGACATTTTGAAACCAGTGACAGAGGTTTTCATCAGAGGCCTACTCTAACTCTACCTGTAAAACTTTTGAATTTTGTAAAAAGCAAGGCAAGCAGACCATCTTTTCTTGGGGATCAATCAGACTCAAATTTATTGATAAAGTAAGTACCTTATCATATTAATATTTCCTTGAATCCTATAGAAATTGTAAATATTGCCCAAAATGAACATTCTACTGACACTAAAGAAAATTGAATTGTGGCCTTGAATTTTTTATCATATCCACTTAAATGAAAATTCTTTATATGCTGTTAAGACAATTTATAGCTGGATTAATTAGCATAAATTGATGTTAATGTTAAATGTATATTTTACTAATTTTACCCACTCAGATATGACCAGAAAGCTATTTAATACTCATGATGGTCATTATTCTGCGACATTTCTTATTGCCCTATTAGTGAATTTTTAAACAAATGTTTTTGTCTTGCACTTTATTTTACAGATGGTTCGAAATTATAAAAGGAAAGAAGCTGGAGGTCAAAAGAATTTTAGCCGGGACCCAAAAATGGAAGAGGCCTTCAATGCTGTAATGGGGAAGAAGATGTACTCAGCAAAGCATTTTGGAGTTGGCCACAAGGCGTTATGGTTACGCACAACAGGGAAAAATCCCCAATCAACGCCCATCAGGGGAGGAGCCCAGACCTTCCTCATATCATCGAACAAGAAATGGTGGACTGCATCCTTCTCATGGCAGATTGGGGATGGGGGTTCTGTGCAGAAGAGGTCAGAGACATAGTACAGGATTTTGTGATGACCAACAAAATTGAAACTCAGTTTGCAGAAGGCTGACCTGGTGAAGAATGGCTACAGGGGTTTCTTCAGAGGCATCCTGAATTAAGCCGCAGAACAACAGAACATCTAAGTCGTGGCAGAAAAGAGGCAGAGGATCCTGAAATAATTCAGCATTGGTTCCAACTACTACAGGAACAGTTAGAAAAATCTGGTGTGAAGACATGCCTGATCAATTCTACAACACCGATGAATCAGGTTTTGTGACTGACCCAAAATCGGATGTCGTCCTGGCACGTCGAGGTTCCCGTCGAGTCAACCAAACTATTGGTGGCTCAGGAAAGGAACAGATAACTGTTAATTGCGCAGGTTCGGCAAGTGGCCTTGTGGTACCCCCCTATGTGGTCTACAAAGGAAAGAATCTATACAATGACTGGGTGTGTGGTGGACCACAGGGAGCTGTTTATACAAGCCTCAATGGAAAGCGACCAGTTCATGGAGTGGTTTAAAACCATTTTCCTGGAATGGACGACAGCTTTTTTTCAACATCCCCGTATCCTTATATTTGATGGACACCTGTCTCAACTTTCTTTGGATATTATCAAATGTGCACGTGAAAACGTTATACTCCTGCGTCTGCCATCAAAACTAACTCATCTTCTCCAGCCTTTTGACATAACTGTTTTCAGACCGGTCAAGCAAAGATGGCAGAGTCTGCTTAGGCAATATGCAAGGTCACAACAGTTGGAAAAAATGAATATCCAGGAATGCTGAAAAAACTTTACGAGGAATCTTTTACGAAAAGCACCATCGAAGCAGGGTTTCGTTCAACTGGAATTTGTCCCTTTGAACCAAGCATGGTCAAATTAGATGACCATCGTCCATCACCAATGCCTTCTTCAACGCCTTCTCCAATTGCCTGTGTTGATGCATTGAATTTGTTTTCGCCAGCTCCATCGATTCCAATCATTACATCTTCACTGGATGACATAATTTCCTCAGCCTCGATTTCATCTGCGTCCTCATCGTCAGAGGTCCTACCATCTGGTACATTGTTTGCACCTATTTCAACAGCACTCCCTTCATCAGATCATGCGTCAACCTCAATCACACCTGCCTCTTTTATAACAGTTGCTCGTCCTTCCTCAGCATCAATAGAAATAGGAGCCATCACATCATTTGTACCCCCAGGAATCAGAACACTATCTCCCGCTATCTCTTCCGAATCCTCATCAGTTTTATCATCTTCTGCTGGATGTATCCCACATTCATCTCTAAACTCTATCAGTATCAGGGAATTCTTTATGCAACGAATGGCAGTGAGTCATTTTACGAGTACGATCTGTGAGAGTAGAACATTTCAGATATGGTGAAGCACTTACGGAAGAGAAATGTTTGGACCGCCTTCGAACAGAAGCTGATGCTCGTCAAGGCCCAATCGCTAGGAGGGCTCGTGGTCGGGGAAGAGGTCGTGGCAGACAGGAGAGATCCCGCATCCCTGGGGAAACGACCAGTGACGATGAGACGCAGTGCTGACATTGTGGCCTTACTGGTGGCTCCAATTGGATTGTGTGCAACATCTGTGATGAATGGTTAAAATTTCCTAATTTGACCATTGTTTTGATTCTCTGTCGCCATTTTGATTTGTGAAGTATTGAAAGGTAGTGCAAAGCAGTCCTAGGTTTATTTTTCTATTAGGGTTAGCTCGAGGATGGAGGATTTTTTTCTATTAGGGTTAGTTATAAGTCTTAGTAAAGGTGATAGGGTGTTTTTCCTATTATGGTTAGTTAAAGGTACTAGGTTATATTTTTTTTTAGGGTTAATTCAGGGAATATTTGAGTTGTCTCCCTTAGCACTAGGAGCTTTCGGAAGGCCTCCCCAAGTTGCAAGTGATGGTAAACATGTTTCGTCAGGTTACCTGGCAATGTTTGGGGGTTGATGTCCTTGACGAGAGGGCGGCCATCTTTTTTATTTACCTCGGAATTGGTCCAATCCGGGTTGCCACATTAGCTCTATCGGGTGTATATAGATTAAAAATAATAATAAGTACTCTGTTAAAAAATTCAAATTGGGTTGGGTTTGAGCTCAATACTCAATGAAACCTATATCGATATAAAATACTTTTCAAAATGATTCTAATGATACCAAAATTTTGAAAATCAGATGAGCAGAAGTTTAGTTTAGGTGGCATTTTTATGCATCTCAGTTGTAGATTACAAACACAAACCATTTTTATGCACCTGCATTGGCAGTGTTAAAAAAACGCAGTTTTTATGCACCTCCGTTGGCAGTGTTGGTTAATTAAAGAAAATGTTGCTGCTTGAAGCTTGAAGAAAGAAATAACGAAGTATTGAATTGTAAGCTTCAATTTATTAGACAAAGACGGATAT
The DNA here is from genome assembly GCF_034508935.2 of Berghia stephanieae. Classification (NCBI taxonomy): domain Eukaryota; kingdom Metazoa; phylum Mollusca; class Gastropoda; order Nudibranchia; family Aeolidiidae; genus Berghia; species Berghia stephanieae. The sequence goes on from NC_088365.1 coordinate 39,460,967, forward strand.
CGTGGATGTTTCGGTTTTTCTCTTTATCAACAAAACATGATGAAAAAGGACGAATTAGGGATGTGTGAATGCAGACCTGCCAACCGGTACGATTAATCGTATTTTAGTACGATTTTTTTGGACTCAAATACGTGGATACGATTCCAAAGGATTCAGTACGATTTTTGTTTTAGTATTTAAGCTTTTACCACTTGTTAAATAGAAAATTTTAAGTGAAAATTAAATTTAACTAACATCTTTGGCAATGAAGCTTTCAATTAAAAACTGTATTGCTGATAAGCTAAAACATAAATGGATTATTTCCCTTTGTAATTACTAAAATTACTCTATTTTGTTAAAAAAAAATTAATGATATGTTTTTAAGATTGATAATTTTGTATGAGTGATTTTTTTTTTTTTTCATTACCAACTGGGCAGCTTTAGGAACAAAATGGTTCAAAATGAATCCTCTAGAAGTATTTAACTTGTCTGTGATATGTGTGAATTTCCCATCATTTGACCAACAGTAATATAGTATTATTATTATGTAGTAGTAGTAATAGTGGTAGAAGTAGTAGTGGTAGTAGTAATAGTACTAGTCTAGTAGTGGTTGTAGGAATTGGTGTAGTTGTAGTAGGAGGAGGAGTAGTAAATGCTATAAAAAAAAGGGAGAGAGATAGAGAGAGAGAGAGAGACATGGATCATTTGATAACATAATGGAAATTATCTTGTTACTGCTGCAAATTGTCATCTCTATTAGATTGAAGACCACTCTCACAAATATTTTATCTCAAAACCTTCAACTGATTTACTGGGCTGGCAGATGTATATCACCATCACAACTTCATTTGGGACATCAGCATCGTCATCTCAAACCATCACCACTGTTACAATTACAACCACCATCACAGCATTGTCACTGCCACAACAGATATAAGGGGATAGAAGGTACATACTGTGTCTTCTATCCCCTTATATCTGTTTTCCAACATGCTTTCTGTCTTTGTCTCGGAATAAGATTACTTGGTTTTGTCCTGGCACTGGCCGGAATCCTAGCTGGGAGGGAAACAGTCAAATGCATAGTTATTGTTTTGGGAGATGATATTTTTTTCCTTGTAAATCATCTCTCTGTTATGTATTATTATTTTTATTTTGAATGTATAATGTAAGCATTTGATTGAGTGTGTTCCTCTTTGTTGGATTTTGTGCTTGTGTCTGGATGAGACTTGTAGGTGATTTCAAACTAAGTACATTGGTGGTATGCTCTTGGAATCTACATCTGATCCCTATTTGTTCTCAGTTCCCCTTTGTCTTACTTTTTCTTGGGTGCTTTAATTGTAATTCTAGAACTTTTTACTATCCCATTTTCTTCCTTTTTACTGGCGCTGATATAACCTAAATGTGTTGCAAGCGCCGTAAAACCCTTAAAAACAAAAACAACAACTGCCACAACCACCACCACCACATCACTTCATCCATCACCACCACCGCTAGAGCACCATCGCTACAACCAGGATCTCCTCTTCTACAGTCACTAGCATCAATACTTACATCATATTTGGGGGTCTTTGGTCATTTCTTTGATATTGCAATTTCTTAGCCTTATACTTATTTAAAATGGTCATTAAGTTTTAGTTTCTCGATAAACCAATAATTTTGTAATTACTAGTGATTGCTGCAAACGTATGTTTGAATGATGAAGATCGGAGTTTATTTTTGATTTGGGTTTGATGTTAGCTTTATATTGAAGTTTTGTATTTTGCGCACTTTTATTTTCCACACATGCAGCGCGGACACTTTTTTGCTAAAAAATACACTTTTTAGGATCATAGAAATACACTTTTCATTCTGGGAAGGTTGGCAGGTCTGTGAATGGGTAGTTAAGGTGAATAAACATAAACAATGATGGGACATGAAATAGAATACTCCTTTGTAAGGAAGTACAAATTAATAAATAATAATAATAATAATGAAATTAATTAACACAGTTTTTATGTACTGCCGTTGGGTTGTAAACCCTCTCTATCTCTCTCCCTCGCTATCTTCCTCTCTTAATCTCTTCAACACCCCCCCCCCTCTCTCTCTCTCTCTCTCTCTCTCTCTCTCTCTCTCTCTCTCTCTCTCTCTCTCTCTCTCTTTTAGCTTTGAATTATATCATATCGCTTTCCCACATGGTTGAATGATGGATTGATTTGATTGATTAAAGCAGTCTAGGTTTTGGTTATTGTTAATGACATTAATACGTAAAAGAACAACTGTGTAAGTAAAATTAAAACGAAAGGAAGTTACTCCATGAATCTTGGAGCTAACTTATAAGTAAAAAGGCAGAAGGGGGTGGATTGGCAGTGACAGATAAGAAAGAGAGGTGGGGGGGGGGGGGGGGGGGGAGTTTGAGGAAAACATAGAAGACTAAGACTAAGAGATGAATCAGGGCTGCCAGATGATCGCGGAACCGCGAAAATTCGCGGTTGAAAGCTGTTTCGCGAATTTTCAAGGCCATTAAAAAAAAAAAAAACATTATAATTTTTTAAGCGTTTTTTTTTCTCCCGAAATGGCGACATTATTATGGTTAGAAAGTAGCTCATTTACGATGAATGAGGAGTAGAGATATGTAGATAATATTAATATGGGGCAGTGAATGGTTACTTTTTGAGGATTGGTGGGGCCTTTGAAATTGACGTTTTTAATGTATTTCTTCTGCACAGTAATCCCTCTATCTACTCTGCACTCTCTTGTTTAAGGTATGTATTGTACAATAATCTTTACTAAATTGCTTATATTGAAATGCCTGGGTGGGGATCCTGACCTCCTATAGTGGGTAGGGAGGTATATGCTGTGTCTTCTATCCCCCCATACCCGTTTTCCAATTGTTTCCTGTCGTTGCCTTGGAATGAGATTACTTGGATTTGTCCTGGCCTTGGCCGGAGTTCCTTGGCTGGGAGGGAAACAGTCGAATGTATAGTTATAGTTTTGGGAGATGATATTTTTTTCATTGTAAATCTTCTCTCTGTTATGCATTGTATTATGTTTAGTTTACATATTATATTATATGATTTGTAAACATTTGAGTGTATTCCTCTTAGTTGGGACCTGTGCTTGTGTCTGGATGATACTTTTAGGTGATCTCAAACTAAGTACTTTGACGGTGTGCTCTTGGAATGAATCTACATCTGTTCCCTATTTGAACCAATTCCCCTTTGTCTCACCTTTTGTTTTGTGCTTTAATTGTAATTCTAGAACTTTTTATTATCCCATTTTCTTCCTTTTTACTGGCGCTGATATGACCTTAATGTGTTGCAAGCACCGTAAAACCCTTAAAAACATTTAAAAAACAAACATATTGAAATGCTAATTTATAAAGAGTAACATTTTTATGTACCTTACTTCAAAATTCAGTTTTCATAGTGATTTCTGAAATTCAGTCTGTGTCCAAGAGAGAGAGTTTGATTGGAGCGGATTTTTTCAAACCTGCCTGGCAGCCCTGTAAATAGAAATAGATGGCGGGGGCGAGGAAAGGCGGGTTGTAGGTTGTACTTTTGCTTTGTTTTCTCCAAAAGGTTGATTGACTGGGACTGAATCAAACTATAATCTATCATTCTATGGGTGGTCACTGTGTGTGAAACCGTTACCATTCTGTACAAACAAACCAGAGTTTTTAGGGGCAGCTTGGCTCAGCAGTACGATCTTTGCTTACTATCCGAAAGGTCTGTGGGCCACATTTCGAAAAGGTAACCCCCCCCCCCCCCCAAAGGGCATTTCAAGATATCCATTTTTGGAATCGTCATTATATGCACTTTCAATATCCAGTTGTCTCCACATCAAAGAGTGGTCATTGGGGGGGGGGGGGGGGGGGGCGCTGTTGCCTATCCAAGATGGCTGCCATGTAACAAAGCATGGGCCAATAGAGTGTGATTTTCTACAAATATCAAGCGTATTTGTTGCTGAACATTAAAAGAATTCCTCACATATATTTGCTAAATCTTATTTTTATATTACACTTTTAACAGAACACATATGTACTGTGCATCTGTATTGTATAAAATAATATGTGAGGATATTGTCAGGGAAGAGTTTTGTTTATGTTATGATGCAAATATCGGGCTTTTAAAAAGATATTTCCTTTATTACATTTTAATTATTAGCTAAACTTTAGTAAATAAAACTGTATACATTCCAAGTTTCTAACTAACTATATGTGCTTTTACCAAAAAAATGCATAAAAAGAATAATGAATTAATATGAAGCACGTACAATTTTTAGAATTACCTCCCCTGAGTAAATTATGGCTTTTGTTCAGCAGATGAAAGCTTTTTGCTGTGTCTTTTAAATTTTTTATCTAAAGTGGGACCTCTAATTCAGTCCATCTTCAATATTAAATGTTAAATTTATTCAGTTTGAAAAAGTCTTTCCGTGAGGGAATGGAAACCCAAGTTCTTATAATGAAGTAGATTATTATATCTAGGTTGTAGCTAACAGCATTTTTCTTTATGCAAGTTACATTTTTTATACATATGTTAACATTAAGGTACAGTCTACATGTGCAGGTCTAATATCCAAACCCAGCCCAAATATGGGCTTAGTTTAACATTGTTGTAATGGACAAATATATTTTGCGTCATTAAAAAAAAATTCCATTACAAACTTACAAGAATTAGCCCATAATGAATTGGGTTATCATACATGCAAATAAGTGCACGCCGGGTAAAGTAATTGCTGTTTGAAGCTGTGTTAAAGTTTATAATCAATGAATGGGTTTCTCTTTTCACACAGATAAAACACCTATTTCGTTAAAGTAGAAAACAAATGCCACAAAGAAGAACAAGAATAGAAGAAACTATCATTCACGACTTTTCAGTGAGCTCTAAAATTGATGTAAAACCATTAACAGAAACATCTTGGCAAAAAATAAAAGCAAACAATTCAACAAAAACATCTCGTCAGCAGTTCTGTTTTATGCTTTGACCTCATTTGTAATAATGTTCCAATTGAACCTAACTACATAACGCACGGTTTTCACAGAAAATGCTATCAAAGATTCATCAATATCAAATTATCTTGTAAAGAGAAAAATATGCTTTGACAACTCTGACAGTGATGTTATTTCTATAAACGCCCACCTTGTCGACAGTTAGTTTTATTTCCGTCTAACAAATGCTTTATATGTGGGAAGGGAATGAAATGGATTGTACTCAAGAGTAAAGGAATATCTAATCGGGATAGGCTAGTTAAATGCGTAACAGGGACAGCAGAGGATAGCATCAAACAATCTGCAATTTTGAAGGAAGATGAATGTATTTTGAGAAAAGTTACTGGACAGGATTTGGTGGCAAAAGAAGATCATTACCATGAAGAATGTAGAAAACACTTTATCGAAAAACTTTGTTGCAGCAAAGAAACAGATATCAAGAGTGAAACTAAAGCTGCCCAACAAGCCCATCAAAAAGCATTTAGTTTCTTGGTATAATATAATTATATTGAGCAGGACATTTTTTTTAAATGCCATAATCACAAGGATAACTGAAGTAAAATTGCGCCATCAACTTTTTCTGAAATAAAAATTCCCACTTTTCTGCAATCCAAATTTTTCAAATCAAAAGCTAGAAGAAAAGATCATAAAGCGATTTGGTACCTGTGTGAATATTTTTCAGCCTAAATATCGATCAGAAATATTATATTCGAATGAAATATCCACACCACGGCAGTTGCTTTCGAGTCATCAACATCAGATTTAAGAACACTTGAAAACACTGCCCTTCTTCTACAAAATAGGCACAATGGCCTCCAACCAGTGAATACCTACATTCATCTCATGTTCCAGAGTATCTCATTAAGTTCCTGCAAAAGTTACTAACTCCAACGAAATCAAAGGATGTATCCCCATCATACGTACACAAAATACAATCTATGGTCCAGGACATTTGTTATTCTGTAACTAAAGGAGCATGGCAGCAGCCAAAACACCTCCTTTTTGGAATGTCGGTCTATCATCTCAATGGAAGCTCACAACTCATAACATTACTGAACAGGCTAGGCCACTGCATTTCTGATTCCGGCGTCCTTCAGTTGGAAACGAGGATGGCAGAAAACATTATTTTATCTGATAGTGTGATTCCCCCAAAAGTGTTCAAAGTGAAAATATCATTACCCGTACTTATTTTTGTGGGGATAATTTTGATGGAAATGAAGAAACTATTACTTGCATCCAGTGTTGTTTCTTCTCTTTTAGAATTCCATTCTCATTCCTTCACCGGATGCAACTCAACAAGTGCATTTGTCTGTCAAGGGAAAAGAAAGGTCCTAAAACTCCTTATGAAAAGTGGTGGTATGCAATCAACATTCCAGGCCATTGGTGACATATCTTGTCTACAGGAAAAGACAATAGAACAGCTTGAACAGTTTGTATGTTGGATATATGGTTCACTCTCATTATCGAGTATTAACATGGTTCAGTATCTTAAAGCCAAAGAATGATTCCATGCAAAAGGCAAACAGGTGCTCTGAGAGAAAGACAACACCGATTTACGTCTTCTCTCTCTGTGCAAATCATCACTCCTTCTACAAACTAAGCGTGCAAACTATAGAGTCTGTCATATGCCAAATATTTTAAGATTTATTTGCTATCTGTGTAGTGTAATATAAGTCGATTTTGGGGGTTTAAAGAATTTATTTGTAACTTAAGATTGAGATACTTAGGTTCTTTGCAGGTGATTTTTTTCAATGAAGCACCTCAAAATACAAGGAAAGCTTCCATATGCTTATAGAAATAGTGTATCTGCACAATATATCAAATTTTGAAAAGAATCCCAGCCGATATCTTTGACCGTTTTGAGCCTTGAAGTTGACAAAAATTTGCGATTTTGGTGCAGGTCGCTATGCGATTGTTCGAAAAATTATAGTACCAGACCCATATTTTTGCTATATTATGCTGGACCATATGTTATTTATTGAGATACAAATCATCAATGTCCAAAAATTAAACATTAAAGTCATGAAAATAAAAATAGTGAAAAAATTCTTTTTTTTTTTGCCGAACAGCACGGGGAGCCATATTCAAGGGCAAATAACTCCAAAAGTTGTGATTATCCGGAGTGGACTGTAGTAATACATATTATATACATAACATGCAATTATGTTACAGTAAAGTTACAAACAATGAGATAATGAGATTTGCACATCAAATTTCCTCTCTCTTTCCTTCTTCTAAGGATAGGAATCGTGTCCTGCCCCCCTCTCTCACTCGCTCTTTCCTTCTGATCTATCCTCTCTGTATTTGAGAAATAACTATTGATTCTGTAAGTTTGTCCAAAATGCTCACAACACCCGCCAGCTGGACGCAACGCACCAATACACAAAACCACATGCAGCCCCGAACACCCAAAGTCCGACCGCTAGAATTCAGCGAGAACCAATCATAAACAGCGGCCGATCATAAACAACTATAAGAAGACGAGTTACTTCAATTTTGTTTCTCCCATATGCAATAAAACTACACATATTAATACTATAATAGTATTAATAATAATAATAATAATAATAATAATAATAATAATAATAATAATAATAATAATAATAATAATAATATAATAATAATAAAAATAATAATAGTATTGATAATAATAGTATTAATAATAATAATAATATTAATAATAATAAAAAGACACCTGTTGGGCGCTTTCCATGACACCAAACATATCAAAGTGCTTTACAGATAATGAATTACGTTACGAACATATGTATAGTCAAGATGAACTATTGAAAGAAGACACAAATGGCTTAAATAATAGTATACAGTGATGCCAAAACTGCGGTTTCATTGTGTTTCACTGTAAAAAAAATCCAGTCTGGGGCAAAAAAAAAAATTCGGGTTAAGGGTACTTCCGTAACTTCCGTCAAAGTCCGGTGAGGTCAAATTGTTCCAATCACTACTACTACTACAACCACCACCACCACACCATCATCCCTACCACCACTACTACTACAAATAACACCACATCATCCCCAGCACCACTACTACTACAACTACCACCACATCATCATTCCTATCACTACTACTGCTACAACCACCACCACATCATCATCACTAGCACTACTACTACAACCACCACCGCAACATCATCATCACTACCATTACCACCATATCATCACTACCACTACTACTACTGCTATAATATAACCACACCACCATATCATCATCACTACTACTGCAACCACCGCCACATCATCATCACGACCACTACTACCGCAGCCACCGCCACTACATCATCATCATTACCACTACTACTACAACTACAACTACCACCACCACATCATCACTATCACTATCACTACTTCTACTATAACCACCACCATCACCACATCATCATTACTATTACCACCGCATCATACTACCACTACTACTACTACAACCACCGCCACCACATCATCATCACCACTACTACTACAAACATCACCAACACATCATCACTAGCTCTACTACTACTACTACTACTACTACTACTACTACTACTACTACTACTACTACTACTACTACTACTACAATCACTACTTCTACTATAACCACCACCATCACCACATCATCATTACTATTACCACCGCATCATACTACCACTACTACTACTACAACCACCGCCACCACATCATCATCACCACTACTACTACAAACATCACCAACACATCATCACTAGCTACTAAACTACTACTACTACTACTACTACTACTACTATACTACTACTATACTACTACTACTATACTATACTACACTACTACTACACTACTACTGCTACTATTACTACTACTACTACTACTACTACTACTACTACTACTACTACTACTACTACTACTACTACTACTACTACTACAATCACCACCACCACCACCACATCATCACTACCACTACTACTACAACCACCACTACATCATCACTAGCTTACTACTACTACATACTCTACACTACTACTACTACTACTACTACTATACTACTACTATACTACTACTACTACTACTACTACTACTACTACTACTACTACAATCACCACCACCACCACCACATCATCACTACCACTACTACTACAACCACCACTACATCATCACTAGCTCTACTACTACTACTACTACTACTACTACTACTACTACTACTACTACTACTACTACTACAACCACCACCACCACAACCACATTATCATCACTACCATTACCACCACATCATCACTACCACAGCTACTACTACTACAACCACACCACCACATCATCACTACTACTACTACTACTACTACAGCCACTGCCACATCATCACGACCACTACTACTACAACCACCACCATCACATCATCATCACTACCACTACTACTACTACTACTACTACTACTACTACTACTACTACTACTACTACTACTACTATTACTACTGCTACTACACAACCAACACATCATCACTACTATTACTACTGCTACTACACAACCAACACATCATCACTACCATTACTACCACAACCGTCACCACCACATTATCATCACTACCACTACTGCTACAAGCACCAACACCACCACATCATCACTAGCACTACTACTACTACTACAACCACCACCACCACATCATCATCGCTACCATGACCACCGCATCATCACTACCATTACTGCTACTATTACAATTACCACCACCACCACGTCGTTACTACTACATCATCATCACTACTACTACAACCACCACCACATTATCATCACTGCAACCACCACCCCCACCACCTCATCATCCCTACCACTAATAGGTACCGCTAGAACCACCACATCATCATCACTAGCACTACTACTATTACCACCACCAGCACTCTACATCACCACCACATACCACCACATCATCACTACCTCTACACTATACATACCACCCCTTCATCATCCTACTATCTACAACACACCACACCACACCTATTCACCACCACCACCTCATCACTCCTACCTATACACTACACACATCTTATAAATACCACCACATATCTATAACCAACCCCAATATCACGCACCACACCCCCACACTCATCATCATACACTATACTACAACCTACCACCACACATCATCACTATCACTATCATACCCACTCATATACATCCACCATCACACTCATCTCTACTATAAAACCCATCATACTACATACTACTACCTACACGATCACCACACACATCATACTCACACTACTACTACAAACCACACCACCACATCATCATCGCTACCATACACCTCATCACTACTTACTGCTACTATTACATTACCACCACCACACGTCGTTACTACTACACTCATCACTACTCTACTACAACCACCACCACATTATCATACACTGCAACCACCACCACCCCACCACCTCATCATCACTACCACTAATAGGTACCGCTAGAACCACCACATCATCATCACTAGCACTACTACTATTACCACCACCAGCACATCATCATCACTACCATTACCACCACATCATCACTACCTCTCACTACTACTACTACTACAACACCACCATATCATCATCATCATCATTACCACTACTGCTACACTGATCACCACCACATCATCATTAGCTCTACTACTACTACTACTACTACTACTACTACTACTACTACTACTACTACTACTACTACTACTACTACTACTACTACTACTACTACTACAATCACCACCACCACCACCACATCATCACTTCCATTTGTCGCGTCTATGTGGGAGAAGTGGCAAATAAGAATAGACAAATAGGAGTCAGATAGTTCCCCAAAGACAAAGTGATCTAGTGCCACTTTTTACCCTGTTATAGTTGGGTTAAAGTTCCTGACAACTCGACAGATAGTAAGAATTTTTTTAAAGTTTAAAGAAATAGGTAGTAGAAGTAGTGGTAGATTATTGGCAAGTTATATAGGGGTAGATAGGTTCAGAAGGTAAGTATTAATACCCGTTAAAGCAGAAATACTTTAATATAAATCAACAGAATTGCCTCACACAATAACAAGTTAACACATAATTAAGATAAATATAAAGGGAGTAAATCTGACTCATGAATGAACAACACAAAATAAACGACGTTTCGGCCCTTGGCCTTTATCAAGTAAACACAGAATACATATATATTTACATATACCTACCTTATTCTTGAAATATATGTATATACTTTTTCATCCATTGCACACACACACACACACACACACACACACACACACACACACACACACACACATTTACAGATTTTCGTCTATATTATTATGACAATCTAATATAAATATATATGTATTCTGTGTTTACTTGTTAAAGGCCAAGGGCTGAAACGTCGTTTGTTTTGTGTTGTTCATTCATGAGTCAGATTTACTCCCTTTATCTTTATCTCCATTTTATTGACTCATTTAGGCACCTCTATTTATTAGTTTTAACATATAATTAGCCAAAGAATAATAGTACATTTTGAATAATTAAAATTAGGCTATGGGTAGTTAATTTCATCCCTTATCGCAGGCTACTCAATTTGATTTTAATGGGGTCCTTATCTGATTGGATGTGCCTGGGGGCGGCGTTCAGGTTTCTTCTGCCTGGTTATTTAGTGGAGGAGCCTTTGCCATTATCCAGTTGTCTCAGTGGATCACTTGATAGATTCAACTCTGGATCCACTTGTAACCAAATGGACATTTACTCGGTACTCCGATGGATGTTTACTCTGTACCCCGATTGATGTTTAGTCGGTACCCCAATCTGTGAAAATACCGGAGCAAATCTTTGACTAGTTACAACATTTTTATATTCCTTATGAGCAGTGATGTTGTGAAGAATTTCAATTAACAACCCTTGACATCTCTACTGATCTAAATTTTGTTAATCGCGTTTCTTAATTTATTTAACGTAGTACATGAAGGTTAGTGGGATGGGAAAGGGTAAGTAAACAATGAGAGCATAAGAATCAATACAGTGGAACCTCCCAATAACGGCATGCCACGGGACCGAGTTTTTATGTCGTTATCCGGAGGTGCCGTTATTTAGAGGTTTCCAAGATGGTGGACAAAGTGGGCGTGGTAAGGCCCGCGGGACCAGTTTTTATTAACATTGACAAAACAAACAAAACATTGTAGTGTATTCCTCTTACAGGGTTCTTGTGCGTGTGTCTGGATGAGACTTTTAGGTGATCTGAACTGAGTACACTGATGGTGTGCTCCTGGAATCTACATCTGTTCCCTATTTAAACCATTCCCCTTTGTCTTACTTTTTCTTATGTCATTTCAATTGTAAATCTAGATTGTTTTTTACTATCCAATTTTCTTCCTTTTTACTGGCGCTGATATGACATAGATGTGTCACAAGCGCTGTAAAACCCTTTAAAACAAGTGAGTTAGATAAAATTCCTCATCCTCTTCCTCCTCCTCCCACAAAAACACTACTGCTACTACTACTACTACTGCTGCTACTACTACTACTACTACTACTACTACTACTACTACTACTACTACTACTACTACTACTACTACTACTACTACTACTACTACTACTACTACTATTACTACTACTACTACTACTATACTACTACTACTATTATTATTATTATTATTATTATTATATACTACTAACTACTCTACTACTACTATACTACTACTACTACTACTACTATACATACTACTACTACTACTACTACTGCTACTACTAATACTACTACTACTACTACTATCACCACATAATATCACATTTTCCAAGATTTTGTGTTTACTTGCTTACACTTACATTTATACCTTGGTTTTTATTAATGCATATCAGCCAAGATTCGTCAAAAAAAAAGCTGCGTTCTCATTGGTTTCAAAAGCTGCGTTCTCATTGGTTCAAGCAGGAATCGTTTTTATAAACTTTGAGTACTCATACTCGGTATTTTTAGTATCAGATATCTACGAAAACTGCCGAAATTCGCCAAAATGATGTCGTTATTCGGTTTTATCAAAAAGTGCGTCGTTATCTGGAGGTTTTTTTTTACTGATCTTAAAAAGAAAAAAATTCGAGACCACGGGTCAATGTCGTTATCAAGAGGTTGTCGCTATTCGGAGGTTTCGTAATCGGGAGGTTCCACTGTACATAAATAGTACCATCAGGTATTGGCGATAGCACATTTGTAAATGCAGGGCTGAGAATCTTCCGCCAAAAGGTGGATTTCCGCCTAAGTGGTAGTTTATCTCTGCCCATCTCCATCACAATTCCTACTTTTTCAAAAAAATTTTGATAAATAACACTCACCAAAACTACTACATCAACATCTCTACCACCACTACTATTACAACCAACACCACATCATCATCCCTACCAATACTACTACAAATAACACCATACACCCCTACCACTACTACTACAAATAACACCACATCATCCCTACCACTACTGCTACAACTACCAACACATCATCATTTCCAGTACAACTACTACAATTACAATCACCACCACATCATCATCCCTACCACAACGACCACATCATCCCTACCACCACTCCTACTAAAACCACCACCACACCATCATCCCTACCACCACTACTACTACAAATAACACCACATCATCCCTAGCACCACTACTACTACAACTACCACCACATCATCATTCCTACCGCAACTACTACTACAACCACCAGCACATCATCAACCCTACTACTGTTGCTACAACCACCACCACATCATCATCCCTACCACCACCACCACATCATCATCCCTACCACCACCACCACACCATCATCCCTACCACCACTACTACTACAACCACCACCACACCATCGTCTGTACCATCACTACTACTACAACCATCACCCCATCATCAACCCTACTACCACTACTACATCCACAACTACATCATCGTCCCTACCACCACTACTACAACCACCACCACATCATCAACCCTACTACCACTACTACAACCACCACCACATCATCCTCCCTACCACGACTACTACTATAACCACCACTACACCATCATCCCTACCACCACCACTACTACTACAACCACCACAACATCATCCCTACCACCACTACAACTACAACTACCACCACATCATCATTCCTACCACAGCTACTACAACCACAAAATAACCCATACAACCACTACTACTACAATCACTACCACTTCATCCCTATCACTGCTACTACTACAACCACCATCACACAATCATCCATATGACCACGACTACTACAATCACAACCATATCATCCCTACCGTTACTACTACTACTACAGCCACCAGATGTTGTAATTACACTTTTAACTTTTGAAATTCCACCGAGTCATGTCAGAAATTGATGTGAGACAAATTTTCGATCGCATCTCAGTAAATTTTAGTGAAATTCAAATTTATAGGTTATGGTCGCATGGATGGGTCATGATCTTCACGATGTAAAATTTCCTCCTTTTTTATGGCCAGGCATTCTCACCCCTGTAAATGTGATTCGTGTAATGTAATTCATTAATTTGTATACATATAAAGATAACGAGAGTGAATGAAATATTTTTGTTTTTATAACATTGAATTATCAATTTCTGTTATTAACATGAGTTTCGATTTCTGTTATTTTATAGTATAGGCTGTGTCTACTTACGGTCCAGGCGAAACACTATATTAATTATTACTCACTACGCATACTAGTTTTGCATGCTAGTTTTAAATGACATTAATTAATAATAATAACACAATTTAAGTCCATAGCTATAAGATTGATATATTTATTCCATACCCACCAGTGATGCCAAAACTCCTTTCTGGAGCAAAAAATTTCGGGTTCCTGGCAACTTCCGTCATATTCCAGTGAGGTCAGTTTGTTCCAAAGGATACCCCCCCCCCCCACCTCCAACTACCACATCATCACTACTACTACTACATCCATCATCACTACCACTACTACTACAACCACCACCACCACCACATCATCATCACTATCACTACTACTACAACCACCACAATCCTATCATCATCATTACCACTACTGCTCCAACCACCACCACCACATCATCACTACCACCACTTCCACTACTATATCCAATACTGCCACATCATCTGAACTAACACTACTACAACCACCACCACCACATCATTATCACTACAACCACAGCTGCAACCACCAGCACCACATCATCTTCACTACCACTACTACTACAACCACCACAACATCATCATCACTACCACATCTACAACCACCACCACCACCACATCATCATCACTACCACTACTACAACTACCACCACCACATCATCATCACTACCACTACTACTACAACCACTACCATCGCATCATCATCACTACCATTACTACAACAACCACCACCACCACCACATTATCATCACTACCACTACTACTACAACCACTATCAACACATCATCATCATCATCACTGCCACTACTACAACCACCACCACTACATCATCATCACTACCACTACAATCACATCGTCATCACTACCACTACGACTAATTTGCGGGTGGTTGGATGGGAACATCACCCTTGAATCATATACCTATGATGTTCGCATGGGTGTACGATCCGATAGTGATGTCGTTTCTTCTTCTCTTTACTGCCTATCCTGCTTCTTTGGTTTGTGATTGTATTTTTGACAGGGGATATTTTTTTTTCTGTAAATCTTCTGCCTGTTTGTTCTTAGTTATTTATAGTTTAGCTTATATCTTTAGGTTATGATTTTGATTTACATTTGTACTATTTTTGTTAGATTGCTTGTTTTTTTGTTTCAGCGGTCTCTCATATAACCTCATTTGTGTTGGAAGAGACCTAAAGCAATAAACAAACAAAAAAACCACTATGACTACAACCACCACTACCACATCATCACTGCCACTACTACTACAGCCACCACCACCACAACATCACTACCACTACTACTACAACCACCACCACATTATCATCACTACCTCTACTACTACAGCCACTACCGCTACTACTACAACTACCACCACATCATCACTACCACTACTACTACTTCTACTACTACTGAATAAGCAAGGGTGATTGACTCAGAAAGCAATTATCCAAATTATTTTAAATTTACTGTTTTTCCTTTGTTTAGATAGACTATGTTTTGCAAGCTATTAAATATATCTTGCGTCTAATTTATAAACGGCACAACCACTAGGTTGCCGTAACAAAGGTATTGTAGTGTGCTATGTAAAGTAAAAACAAATACTTTCTAGCTTTGGGTCAAATATTTATCATCTCTTGATGTAGATAGTGGTATAATGAATATTGAGAACCTTTAAAATTATTTTCGGGAAAGGATAATTCATTAAATACTTACAAAAGAAGTATATATTATATAATGTTATGGAACTATCATATTGTATATGTAATTTTTGCATTTCGGCTTGAGTTTGCCCGATGGACCAATATATTTTCCTCCTTTTTGACAAATTGCCATTATCGTCACTGATTTACCCTTCCCTTTGAAACCATGATTTTTCAATTGCCAGCTATGGACTTATTGATCCGCTTTTCTATGACCTAAAAATACTATTTTGGTTCTTCCTTTTTTTCAGTTATTGAAAACTTGCCAATGGAGATGAGAGAAAAGTTGACTGAAATGAGAGAAATGGATTTAGAAGTATCAAGTAAGCCAAAGTTTATATTTATTCTGCTCTGGTATATTCTAGAAGCCTAAAAAGCCAAGCAATATCTGAAGAAAAAATTTTTTTCAGTCCACGACCGCATCAGATTATTTCACTGTGATATTTTGAAAGGCTTATAAAAAAATCTATTTGTGTATATATGTGTGTGTGTGTGAGGTCTTGTGGTAAGACACTCGCTTTCGGATCGGAAGGTCTTGGGTTCGAGCCTCGCTCTGCACATAGTTGCGTCCCTGGTAAAGGCTCTTTACTCACATTCTATCACTGTACTCAGGTGTAAAATGAGTACCTTGCCGTTAACAGCGTTGTCTCTGTTAAGTGTTGCTGTTGGTCAGAGACCCCTTGTAAAGCGCTTTGAGCACGTTTAGTGGATATTGCGCTATATAAAGGCTCAATTTTAAAAAAATACAATGGGGCTGTCTTCCTTCAAAACCTGCGTAAGGTCAAATGTTCATATGTTTGCCCTTTGGGCACAGTACTAGCCAATTAACCTCTATTGACCCTGCACATATAACTGATATGGAGGGTTAATGGCCCCTTGGGAGTTCCATCTGAGCTATGGTTAATTCCAGACAGTGCAACTGATGACTGATCATACAAATAAAATTAAGCACCCTCTGTATATAATAATTCTCTACACCTTCCTGTCATTTAATATAACTTTAGAAGCACAACCCCCTCCTTTCCTCATAGACACATTTACTTTCAAAACCATAAACTTTCAAGTTAATATTATAGTGATTCTATTCATGTTAAACACGATTCTAAAACACTGCATTCTTTTGGAAAACGCTGGACATGAATTTCCTTTGGCCTGATCAGAGTACTGTATCTGGCTTTATGCAGTTAGTATTTTTTTAAGAGGCTGAGTACAAAAAGCAACTGCCATGCAACTTATACAGCATGAAATTGATTTTGTATCATTGTACCTTCTGTGAGAGTACCTATATGAAACATAAAGAAAAATATTCAGCCCTATAAAATCATTGAGAAGTACTACTATACAGCTTTTTCCATTTTTGAAATATCACAATTGAGCCACAACATAGAGAAAACCTTGCATACTTAGGATAAGATGGTTAAGTTTTGGCAATAACTGGAGAAAAGATTTGTGAATTCGATACTTGTATGACACTATTTATGACCCATTACCTCAAAATGGTCTTATGTTTGATGATTTAAGTGCAAAAAATTGAATGTAATCAACAATATCAGACTTGGCTTGAGTTGTTATAGTTTATTCAAAAGAAATTATATCCAGTTCGAGAAAATGACTGGATTTTATAATCAGGTGGGACAAGAGTTATGTAATTATTTCGTTCCCTTTTCCTCAGTCATAATTAAAATGTCAATTTGTATTTCAGATATTAAGTCTTGGGTTTTGTTACAGCTCGATTGACAGTTTAACTGGCAGACAATGGTTTTTTTTTCTCTTTTTTTGTCTTTGGAGCTTGATAGCAATTGGCAGAGGAACTTTTAAAATAGAAAATATAAATTGTAAAAATGATCCGTTACCATGGAAACAAAGTTGTTTGGTGCTCATCTTGATTTTTTAAAGACAAAAAATATGGCTTCTTTTGAAATGAAATTTGGCATGTATACTGTTAGTCCTAATATCTAAAAAAAATTACCCAAGCTTTTAGAGATAGGGCTTGTGGTTTTGATTTTATGGCTGATTTACTGACGGGAGATTTTTAAAATTTGGGAATTTTCAGACGAAAAAAATAATCTTAAAATTAAAAAAAAATTAAAATATACAAAAATCATGAGTAATTTTTTAGATGTCTTGTCCACAATATTTCCAAGTTTCAAGATTGTCTATTGAAAACTGTGGGAAGAGTTAACTTTTGTATGTCAAAAAAGAGACGAAATGAGGAAAAAGCCATTAAATTTATAGAAGAGAATATTTTTTTTTACTATTTTTATATTTATCTACCCTGATTCAAAACAGGAATTACCAAGTGCTGGGAGATAATTGTTTTTCATACTCGATTTTATAATTTCAGGTATTCTCTTAGCTTTCTAATGATGTATAACATGTGGTTACTAATTTGATAGAAGCTTTTGTTGCTAAGGAGTTTTTAAGACCAGGTCTTTTTGATGAACATTGTATAAGCATAGGGGTTGAAAAATCGTTTTAAAAAGTAATTTTCAAATTCTTTTCACTGTTATAAATGGTGAAAATCGAAAGTTGAATTGTTCAAGTACCCAAAAGCTCAATATAAATTTGTATCAATTGTTATTTATCCTGGATTTGTTCATTTAAAATATGATCTCTTGTCTTCAGATACACTTGACAGACTTGATGAAAATGTGAAATCATTTTTCAAAAAATGTCATCAAAATATTTGCAAGAAGGAATGGAAGGAGGAAAATTTTAATAAAATCAAAGAGGTAGGGTTTGTGTGGTTGAAATCACATGAAAAAAATAATATTGCATTCCTTTTTTTCTGATCGAATGTTTATTGCTTTTAATTCTATCACTTTCCTTTTCAGCTCATATTGCTATTACAGGTGCAACTACTTTGCCATCTTCTTTTGCAACTTGATTTTTATGATCAGAACAGGTTATTTAGCTATCGTATGACTTTGAGAATATGCTTCACTGCCACTGAATATCTTATTTAGGATGGTTCAAATATGCCACCATTTTTGAGGTTTTGCATAATTACATTTTAATGGACCCTGGTAGTATTTAGTCATTCAATTTTTTCTCTGTGATTTATTTGTAAAAAAGATAAATTAAAAACCTAAATATTTGTCAACAAGGCTTTTAAACCATAGGCCGAAATTGAATTGAAATACAGAAAATGCAAGGGAGATATATTATACAAGGAAATCGATTTTGGGGTATTTTGATAGTAGAAGTTTCTTGATCTTGTAGTGTAATGTTTTGAGTAAAATATTTTATAAGTATTTAAAAGTGCTCATTGGAATCCAGTGCTTGTATCAAAGTTCCTGTGGCCTCCTTAAATTCATGGACTCCTTTATTAAAAATTTTCCATGCAATTCACCCTTTAATTTTGCAAGGTCGCGTAAAATAATTGCATGAGTCCATCAAAATTCAATTCGTAGTGAGATTGTGACGAAGGTTAACGATCAGTGGAAGACATTTTTTTCACTGTAAGATGTGAGACAATTTCATAGCATAGCTGAAAATGACCTTGCTGAACATAATTTTTTTGAGTGATGTTCTCAATGGGTGGTTTGTGGGAGGATTACTAAAATGGTGTGGCTTCAAAAGGATAAATCACCCTTTGTAATATAATTGTTTATGTTAAAGGGATGTTAAGTCTGAAAAAGAATTATTAAACCGATTATTATTATGATTTTGATTTTTATTATGATTAAGATTATTATTATTATTATATTATTATTATTATTATTATTATTATTATTATTATTATTATTATTATTATTATTATTATTATTATTATTATTATTATTATTATTTTTATCCGATTAAACTGCAATAAAACAAGGAGTAATATACACACATGTGCAAAAGTATCTTTACACTTGCTTTAAGTCAATTCATTTGAGTTTTGACTGACTTGACTTAAGGCCTTTCGCTTCCTAATCATCTGATCAGGACGCCTTGGCTGTCTTTCTCATCATCTGTGTTAATTCCTTCTACTGTTCAGTCTTTTAGCTGTAGGTGCTAATTTTATAGTCTTCTGTTGATTTTAATTCTTTGTTATTTTGAAGGCATTTTAGGTCTCTATTCAGAACAATGTGAATTGATGTGGGTGATCTGCCTTTATTGGTGTTTTTGTAAAGCGTTTTGGATGTCTTTACATTGACTTGTTAAGGCCATTAAAGTCAATGTCGTCTGCATATGCAATTTCCATGTAATTGGGCCGAAGGTTCAGATTTACACACATCTTTTAAAGCATTTTCTAGGTAAATGATATTATGACAGGGCTCAAGCTGTCTTCTTGTGGTGTTCCGATGTTGCCAAGGCAAGTTGTCCAACAAGGTCATAAAGTTGTGAAGTTGACCTCTTGGTCTTTAATGGTCATAAATTTGCATCCATGGTCGTAAAAATATGATAAATTTGTTGATTCAAGGAATTAAAATTGAAAAATTAAATCTGGCAGCACAAAATTATGAATGCGAAAAATGACGAGGATTCACAGAGTGGCCGGCATTTTGAAAATCCTAGGCACCTGTCAAACAAACAGTCTGACCATTGTAATACCCCTTGGTGGTCATTTTGCTTCCCCATTTCACCATCCCTACCACAACTACTACAATTACCATCACCACATCATCATTCCTACCACCACTACAACTCATCATCCCTACCATCACTACTACAACAGCTACCACCACTACTACAACTGCTGCTACCACATCATCTTCCCTACCACCACTACTACAACCACCCCCACCACCAGATCATCAGCCATCAACTAACCATATATTTTGGAAATTGGTATTCTCTCTCACAATGGTTGGAGAAAAATGTCTTCCTTTTTGTGGTCAGTCATTCTCACCAGTGGCAGTGTTGTCTTGATGAGTTATCTAAGCAATATTATATTATCAAAACGGTGAATGAGGATACCCCTATGTGTAGCTACACATACTTATAATAACCATTGTAACAATGTTATGCTCTTGATAGAAGACATTTTGCAATGTATTGTTCTGAAATTTGAGGTTTTATCCGTAAAATGTCCCTGAAATTTGAAATTGATGGTAGGCTTGCTTGACAACCACCACCACCACCACCACATCATCACATCACTATCACTACAACCACCACCAACACATCATCACTACCACTACTACTACTACTACTACTACTACTACTACAACCACCACCTCATCATCATCACTACCACCACCACTACTACTGCTACAACCACCACCACCACCACCACAACCACAATATCATCACTACCACCACCACTACCTCTGCTACAACTACATCAACTACTACTACAAGTACTACACCACCATCACTATCACTACATCATCTTCACTAACACCTTGACTACAACCACAAACGCATCATCATCTGTACTACTACTACTACTACTACTACTACGACTACTACTACTACTACTACTACTACTACTACTACTACTACTACTACTACTACTATTACTACTACTACTACTACTACCAGTACAGTCAACTCTGCTTAAACACATACCCTCGGGAGTTCGGGTTAGTGTGTCAATTAAGCTGAGTGTGCGATTAAGCGGAGAGTCTAAAAATAGCATCTAAGTCTAAGCACCAGCTTTCATATGCAATTCATGTAGGATTAGGACCTTCTGCTCTGAGTTTTCTACGGGTATGAGACTGTCATGCTCAAGTCACGGCCCCAATAGAATTTTTTTGTGTGTTTTCTGTATTTTGTTTGTTTCTGGCTTTGTTTTTTATTCTTCTTTCATTTTTTTCTTTCCTTTTTTCTTTTTTCTTCTAACTGCAACCACCAACACCACATCATCCTCACTACCACCAGTACTACAATCACTACCAATAGGTTTTGGAGATTTACTTCGTTTGAAATAAGGAAGCTTTGGGATTGTATTTGACATTGTGTTTAACATATAGTATACATCTAATTAATGATCTATTTAGAACTGTATAATATGTAAACACAATGCCAAACCAATCCCAATTCCCTTTTCTTGTGTGCGGAAATTCCTCTTTCGGCATTGGAATTCCTCCGAGTGGTGTCTGACATAATTCTTGTGAGCCAAATTTAAAGTTGGCGTCTCTGTAAACACAATGACCAAATATATTCACTTTTTGAAAAATGGACATTTACTGTCCTGCTATTTTAATTTGTCAGATTTTTCAAATTTGAAATTTTATTTATTTTCTCTCTCAGGAATATTACAAAGCACTCGAAGATACTGATGAAAAGGTTCAGCTAGCAAATCATATTTACGAACTGGTAAGTCAGTGAGGTGGTCTTTTTTCATATTTGATTTTGTATAATTTAGACCTGTAAATCCTTAATCAATTGACTGAAATCAGCCAATTTGTATAATTAAAAAAAAAAGTAAAAGAAAAACCCCCCCCCACTAAAATTCTTCTTTAAAAACCGCTTAAAGCTCCAAAACCATTTGGATGTCAATCCATTTGCCAACTTGCTGACCTAACTCATCCCAAATATGTTTGATGTCCAAAGAGCCAGCACCCAAAGCATGGCATTGTCAGAAAATCTGGATTCACTCTTCCCACATGGGGTCTTGCATTATCCTGCTAAAAGAATTGAAACGCTCTATGCTGTCTGAAAAGCTGACTCACATTTGTGCCAAGATCGAGTCATGGTACACTTGTGCTGTAATGGAGCCCTCAATGATGTCAAACAATGATTAGTTTTTTACTGGCCCAAACTATAACGGATCCCCCACAACAGCTCAAGACCTCTTTCACTCATATAGCACTGTAATGATCACCTTACCCGGAACCATATTATTTGCAGTCTAACAGCAAATGAAGGTTAAACTTGCTTTCGCCAGAAATAAAGAAAACTGTCCAATTGGGGTTGAAACCAATTTTCTTCAGCAACAGCGTTCCTTGAGCAGAGTAGATTTTTTTCAGATTAAAATCTGTTCTTGTGTATTGACATTTTTTTCCGCAATCTGCCATGTGTCTTCCCAATAGGGATTCACAGTGTGCAATGGAATGCAAGTAGACTTCGACGCCTTTATGAACCAAGCAATGTTAAATTTCACTCATGTTGAGCTGTTGATTCTTTTGCTCTCTTTTATTACTTTGAGAAAGGTACAAATAAGTTTATCAATCGTACAGATTTTCAGACAATTCATGTAGAATTTAATTGGCTTTCACACTACAGTCGTTATTTTAAAGTGTGAAATGTTGTCATTATGCTTTATGCAGTTAAGCTCTGGCCAGTTTAAATTGACCCTCAGTATATATAAAATATTTCAAGTATAATTATGATCAGCTTCTTCAATATTGTTTTGAGCATTCGCTCTCATCAGGAAGTAAAAGTGAAATATATATACAGGCCTGTAAATCTTCCGACAATTGTCGGAATTCCGACAGTATGATTTTGCTCTATAAATTCTGACATAAAAAAAAAAAAAAAAAAAAATTATATAAGAAAAAAATATATATTCGTTACGTCCAAAGACAGAACCAACTAAAAAGAAAATAAACGTGTTTTATTTTGTGCCTCGACGAGAGTCTATTAAAAAAACAAACAAACATTGTACTTATTTCGTCAAAGACAAAATAAACTAGACAGCATTCCATCTTGTCAATAATTATCACCACCTCCACACTCCCCGGACGTGTACGTATTCACTGCCTACCGTCTGCCCACAGACTGTGTGTCTGCCCGCATGTAGCTAGCTAGTGTGGGTCGCTCGCGTTCGCCAGTCGTCGATCACACACAACGTAGTCAGTAATCAACTAACACACATAGCGTGTTGGGGACTGGGCCATTTCTTTCTATTTTGCCACCGACACACACACGTCGTTCCGTTCTTTTTTCAGTTCAGTTCATTATCTTTATCCGGTTGAAAGTAGTGAACCGGAAAAATATGAATGCGAAATAAATATTTTTCTTCGAAAGAAAAGGTGAATGAATGCTTATATCGGATATTTTCACTCCTTTGGCCTACGACCGATTTCTCTTTTCCTCTATCTCGCACGACCGTAGTTTTTCAGTTATTTATTAATTCAATTATTCTTTCTATTCAATATGCCTGAAGTATTTTTAGATCGCAGTTGCGACTTACTTCTTACCTTAGAAGGTGTTAAAAATAAATTTAAATGGTCATGGCTTGAAGAACAAGACACCAACAGCGATTTCTTCTCTTGCTATGTGAGGAAAATTGAGGCACTGGGAATGGCATTTGTGTCATATCTGGGTTGTGTTGTTAATCCACTTTTTTGGTTTGGTTTGTCTATTTTCGCATCCTCGAAAAGTTCAGACAATTTTTTTCACCAACCGTTTACTTTTACAGGCCTCTGTATACATATATATATATATTATATATATATATATATATATATATATATATATATATATATATATATATATATATATATTATATATATATATATAATATAAATATATTATTTTGATATTTACCACAATGTTGGAGTCAGGCCTGAAACATCGATGTAGACTGACTCCAACATTAAATAAAATATATATAATAAATAATAAATATTAAAATAATAATTCTCTCCATTGCTACATGTTGAGCACTATTCTTACCATATTTGTATCCAACACGATTCATATTTATATAATTATATATAGTGGAATATTTTCTACTTAGTGATATATTGATTTGTTAATAATTTCATTCTGGCATGTAATTTCATAATCAAACTAGGTTTGAAAGGATACATCTCAACAATTAATAAATACATTTAAACTTCTAATGCACATTCCCCCCCAGGTTGATAGGCATTCCAGAAGACTTGATCAAGAGTTGTCAAAATTCAAAATGGAGTTGGAGGCTGACAATGCAGGAATTACTGAAATTTTAGAGAAAAGTATATTTGCCCATTGATTTCTTTAGTGTCTAGACCTGTAAATTCTCAGTCAATTAACTGAAATCAGTCAATTTGTCAAATTCAAATATTTAAAAAAAGGAAAGAAAGAATTCACGATCGTAGTCGAATGACCGTAAAGTAATTAGGAGTGTTCCACAGCGCTACACATAGCTCACGGGGGCCGTTTATATTAATGATAGATATATTGCCAAGGCTAAGCGACACTTTTTAAAATTGGCGTGTCTGAACACATCCCAGTGTATTTTCACATAGCTTTCGTTAAATTATTTTTTCACTTTCCAAACCTGTCGTGATCCCAACTGTAGCCAATTTTAACTGAGTCGCCGAGCGATAAATTTCACTGTTTCATCTAAGCCAAAATTGACCACATTTACATGGGGGGTCGTAAAAGTATGAAAAAGTAAAATGCGAAAGCCGGAAATGCGCTATGTAGACATCTTCAAATCGAAAGTTAGGATAGATTGCTACAAGCACATCTCGATTGTCTCGCGTAGTAAACAAACTGGTTGACCGTTTCTTCACTGATTGGGTACCTAATTATAAGGAACAATAATTAATTCCCTCGCAAATTAGGACGTTTTCTGCCATTGTTTTGCTCAAGCGAGCTTGCTGTTTACTGTGGCGTTTTACCATTCATTTAGATTCTTTGGATTTTTCCGCTACACCTGCCGAAGTTTCTTCATATGATGATAATTCACTTCTCCGACTTAATGATTCAGTGTATTGGCCAGAAGTCATCAAGTTTGCTCATTGCTACATTATTTTAATGTTCTCACAATGCCTGAGCTGTTCGTGGATCGCAATTCAGACTTGTCGAGCATCAATAAAGATGTGAGGAATAAATTCAATTGGTCATGGCTAGAAGTTAAAGATGATAATGGTGATTATTTTTCTATGTCAGAAAAATTCCAGAGGCAGGAATATGACTTTGATGAAGTCATCTTTACTTATATGAATGACATTCTTATTTAGCATTCCTTCTACATCAAATCAATGGCAGTCATACTTCCAGTAAGTAATAACACCCACTATTGTAATGTATTGTATTTATCACTCTCCTCACAAATGATGCCCTTATTTAAAAAAAAAAACAAACTTGAATCTTCAGTTTGTCGAAGAGTTTCAGTCAATTTTTATAGAGCTCATTTACAGGTCTAGGTGTCCCATTACTGTTAACAAGTTTTGTATAATAGCTTGGGGAATAAGGAAAGTACCAAAATAGATGAAAAACGTCTTCAAGTAACTATTAATAGGTAATCCAAATTGAATTTCGAAAAACTAAAATGCTTGGCATGAGGTCACTTCCTTTTATCTGTTTTCCAAATTGCGTTCTCTCTTTGTCTTTGAATGGGATTACATGGTTTTGTCCTGGCCTTGCCGGAGTCCATGGCTAATAGGTACACACAGTCAAATATATATTGTTTGTTTTGGTAGATGATTTTTTTTTTCCTTGTAAATCATTTCTCTGTTATGTATGTTAGTTCTGTTTTCTATTTTGGATATATTCTGTAGACATGGTGTATTTCTCTTAGTGGGATCCTATGCTGGTGAATGGATGAGACTTTTAGGTGATCTCAAACTAAGTACACTGAGAGTGTGCTTTTGGAATCAACATCTGTTCCCTAGTTGAACCATTCCCCTATGTCTTACTTTTTCTGCTTTTAATTGTAATAATAGAATTTTTGTCTTTCTTTTTACTGACAGTGAAATGGCCTAGATGTGTCGTAAGCGCAGTAAAACCCATAATAACAACTGACTTACTTGACCATCCGCTGAATAGTTGACAGACTTTACCACCAGGGCTGCTTTGTTATTGTTGAGGTGACAAATTTCTATTCCCATCATTCTTTTGCACATTGTCGGATTGTTTCAAGATTTTCAATTGATTTTAACTGTCTGAGGTATTGTCTTAGTGTTGACTGATGTTCATGGCTGACCTCTTTACTTTTTGTTTTTGTGATTGAAGTAGTGAGCTATCGCTTTGTTGCTCGGGGTGTTATCATCTTGTCTTAGAATGTGGCCAAAAAGTTGTAGCCTATTGTTTTGGATTGTGCAAGTTTGCAGTGTTTCTTTGGTTGTGCAGTATAGAAATTTGTTTGATGTTCTGGTTGGTAATTTTATTCTGATGAAATGTGTCCAGTCTGTACTCATTTTCCTTTGTAAGCGCCCATGTTCCAGAATTTTAAAGTAGGATTGACTTTACAAGAATATTGTTTATGTTTAGTCTGGTGTTTAGTTTAATATTGTCCCATATGGATGTGAGTTTAAACAGGGCAGGGGTTGATAGTCATAGCTGCCAAATATTCCGTAAAAAACAGATTTGTTCCATATTTTGCTTTTTTTTTTTTGGTTCAAAATCCGTATTTTGTAATTTTTGGCTGATTTGTCGTAAACAAGGCATGTAAGCCTAATGAATTATTTTAACATTACTACTATTTTATTATTATTACTATTATTATCGAGAGATGATGATCAGGGTTTAAATCAACCCAGCATATTCTTCATTCCTATGTAGCTCTTTAATTTGTATTATACCCCTCTATCATAAATGATTTTCAACAATTTAAAAAATTCCAGTTTATTATATGACGTATGTTTTTCACTAAAACCCTTCATAGTGTTTTGGAGATTTGTATAAAATATACATGTTCGCTTTGAATATACTTTTAGTATTAATACTTTCACTATTTGTTACAAATATTGTGGTAATTAATAATAAAATTAAATCAACATTGTTGATTGGAAGGTATTCCATCAGAAATTCAATTGCTTATATAGATTAAACATTACAATGATTATTTCCCTTTATTAATTTATGAAATATTTATTTTAAAAAAAAATCTTGATCTGATTCTAAATTTTATTTCAATCACGCTTTTATAACAGTTTAGGTTCAAGAGAAATAAGTATATTTTTTTTAGTTGTGTTTATCTTGTCAAATTAAAGAGGTAGGAATTCTCCAATATTTATGGTTTCAATTTACCACAACTACTATTTCTACTGAAAGACCATTATATTGCATCAAAGAAAATATGCAATCGTCTACAGTTTTGGCAATCTCCTTAATTTTGTCCCATACCTCCCTCTCAAGTGATGTACCAGGTTGGCAGTTTTGCATTTCTAAACATCCCAAGTTATTTCATTTGTTTTACAATTGTGACTTCATAGTGGCCAGCTGTCCTGATAACATTGGAAAAAATAATGATAAATATTGAAATGTAAGCTCCAATTTATTAAACGAAGACAAAAACTTTGGACTTTTCGGATTTCCCCTTTATTAACAAAATAGGATGAATGAAACACTAAGGACGAATAAGAGATGTGTGAATGGTGTAGAACTTAACTATAAGTGTCGTAAGTGCCTTAAAACCCCTAAGTATGTAAGAACTAAACCAAATATTCTTTCTTTGTTTAGGGGTAACATGATTTTATCTCCATTATCATCATTATCACATCATCAACATCATCATCATCATCATCATCATCATCATCATCATTAATATCATCCTCATCTTTATCATTTGCATTATTTGTTAAATGTGAAAAGAAAAATAATTTATCCCATTATTTAAATAGGATCCTTAGAGCTGGACAAACCTCCACTGAGCTCAACCAACCACAAAGCTGAAAGTGAGTTAATATATAATAACATTTAACTACATAGTAGTATATTTGTAATGATTTTTAAAATAATTACTGTTTAGTCGGTTCCGCCCTTAAAATTATAGCTGCAACAAATCTCAATTTTATTGCATTAGACATGAAGAAGACAAAAGCATTGGCTATGATTAGGAAATATTAAATCACTGACACTCATCATTTCCACAGGTTTTCCTCATTTAAAACACCACATAAATTTGAATATTAACATAATATGATTCAGAAACTGCGAGAGACTGGCACCCAATAACTATAAGAGAATGAAATTCATTGCCAGGTCACTTCATCAGTAGCTTCATCAGATGGTTGGTCTTAGATGACCCCTTAACCACCAATCGAATGCCAATTGCTCTTGTTACAGATTTGAATTCGTCGGCCCATAGACCTTTTG
Source organism: Berghia stephanieae (assembly GCF_034508935.2). NCBI lineage: Eukaryota > Metazoa > Mollusca > Gastropoda > Nudibranchia > Aeolidiidae > Berghia > Berghia stephanieae. The sequence goes on from NC_088365.1 coordinate 39,490,119, forward strand.
CATCTTTTCAATTCAGATTCATATTCAGCAGTTGTAGCTTCTAAAAGTTTAGAGACATGTTTTAGAGGCCTCTCCTAATTACTTGGAATTTTAGGGTGGTATTGTGATTTATTGCTTTTCACTTTTATTCTTTTGGAATTTTGAATTCCTATTAAATCTTCTACTTTGCTCAAATATTGGATTTTATTAATATCTACTCAGTGATGGCAAAACTCCGGTCTGGAGCAAAAAATTCCGGGTTCCGGGCAACTTCCATCAAATTCCGGTGAGGTCAATTTGTTCCAAGGATACCCCCCCCCCCCCACCGCTCCAGCCACCACATCATCATCACTGCTACTAGTATTACAACCATCGTCACTGCCGCTACTACTGCAATCACCACCACATCATCATCACTACAACTACTACTACAACCACCATCATCACTATTACAACCACCACCACCACCACATCATCATCACTACCACTACTACTACTACTACAACCACCACCACCACATCATCATCACTACCACTACTACTACAACCACGACACCACATTATCACTACCATTACTACTACACCACCACCGCCACATCATCATCACTACCACTACTACTACAACCATCACCACCACATCATCATCACTACTACTACTACTACTACTACTACTACTACTACTACTACTACTACTACTACTACTACTACTACTACTACTACTACTACTACTACTACTACTACTACTACTACAACTACTACAACCACCACAACCACATCTCATCACTACCACTATTACTACAACCACAATTCCACATCATCATCAATACCACTACTAATACAACCACCAGTATCAAATCATCACTACCACTACTACTACAACCACTACTACCACTTCATCATCACGACCTCTACTACTACAACCACCACCACATCATCATCACTACCACTACTACTACAATCACTACCACTACTACTACAACCACCTACACCACATCATCATTACTACATCCACCACCACCACTTCATCACTACTACATCCACCACCACCACTTCATCACTACTACTACAACTACCACCACCACATCATCATTAGCCACTACTACTACAACCACCACCACCACATCATCACTACCACAATCACCACCACATCATCACTAACACTACTACGACAACCACCACCACCACATCATCATTACCGCTACTACTACAACCACCACCACCACCACATCATAACTACCACTACTACTACAACCACCATCACCACACCATCAGCACTGCAACTACCACTACTACTACAACCACCACTACAACAAAAATATCATTACCCCTACTACAACCACCATTACCACCACATCATCATCATTACCACCAATACTACAACCACCGCCACATCATCATCACTACCATTTGTACTACAACTACCATCACCACCACATCATCACTACCACAATACTACAACCACCACCACATCATCACTACCACTACTACTACAAGCACCGCCACCACCTCATCTTCATCACTACCACCACCCCATCATTATCATCACGACCACAACTACTACAACCACTATACCACCACCACATCATCATCGCTACAACTACTACTTCACCTACCACCACCACCATATTGTCATCACTATCACTACTACTACAACAACAACCACTATCACATCTTCATCATCACTACTACTATTACTACAACCACCAACACCACATCATCCTCACTACCACCAGTACTACAATCTCTACCATTAGGTTTTGGCGCTTTACTTCATTTGAAATAAGGAAATGTGTTTATATATCATAATATAATTATCTATTTAGAACTATACAATATGTAAACACAATGCCAAATACCATTCCAATTCCTTTGTCTTGTGTGCGGAAATTCCTCTTTTGGCATTGAAATTCCTACGAGTGGAGTCTGAAACTCCTGTGAGCCAAATTTTAAGTTGGCGTCTCTTGTCTACTGATATTTACAGAAAATTATGAATTAAAGAAAACAAAACTGTCGAGTTAATAATGACATCTTTAACAGCCACCATAGACCTCTCTCTTGCAACTTGACTATTTGACCGAGATAGACCAAGATGCTATTTATAACAAGCATGTTCAGTCACTGATAATGGTCCATGTCACTTATCCGCCAGCAGGGTCGCTGAAAATGTGTTGAGCGGCCAGCTGCACGGATTACTGGTCACAACAAAATTGAGCATAGTTACGAAGGAATGGTGCCATTTTAAACATTAAAAATCACTAACCACTAGAAATAGTTTTTTTCAGCGTTGCTTGGTTGCAAATATCTTCAGGCCACCTATATATATAATATATATATATATATATATATATATATATATATATATATATATATATATATATATATATATATATATATATATATATATACGAGGGCTCTTTCATAATTAACCGAAAAATGCCTGTAAAATCCGCGTTTTTTATGCTATCAACAAAATTCTTGCACGTGTTCATACCTTGACTCGTCCTTCATTTCTCTACGTAACAGCCAAGTCTGTCGACACACTTCTGCCAACGCCGCACCATGGAATAGATACCCTCTCGGAAGAAATTTCCGTCAAGGTTTTGTAGCCATTTCCGCACATTGTCAACAAGCTCTTCATCGACATCAAAGCGCTTTCCTGCCAGCTCACGTTTCAGTGGCCCAAAAAGGTGATAGTCAGATGGTGCGAGGACTGGACTGTGGCAAAATCTCCCATCCATATTTCTCTAGCCAACCTTGCGTCACTCGTGCTGTGTGGGGTGTAGCGTTGTCGTGTTGCAAAATGACCCCGTTGGTCAACTGCCCTGGGTGCTTTCTGCGAATGGCCTCCCTAAGCTTGTCAAGAGTTTGGCAGTACCTTGCAGCATTGATTGTTTCTCCAGGTTGTAAGGTTTCGAACAGAATAACACCACGACTGTCCCAGAAAACAGTTCCCATTATTTTCTTTGCTGACCGCATGACTTTGAATTTCTTCGCGACAGGTGAGGATGGATGTTTCCATGTCATCGAATCTTGCTTTGTTTCTGGGGTGCAATGGTGCAACCAAGTCTCATCACCGGTGACTATGCTGTCAAGAAAAGTCACATTGTACCCTAGAAAGTCTCCGCCGGCGTTGGCAGTATGCCCGTGAACCCTGCGTGAGCTCTTGCTTCTTCTCAAAAGTTCCCTGCAGATGTCCAATCTTTGTTCTTTATGATTGTCTGTCAATTGCTTAGGAACCAATCTTGCGCTGACTTTTCTGTAGCCAAGTTCATCAAATACAATTCTATGGGCAGAAGTTTCCGAAATTTCAAGACTGCTTGCGATTTCATGAAGTTTCAACCTCCTGTCTTGACGAATAAGCTCATCAACTCGCTTCACATTGTCTTCTGACGTCGCAGTTATCGAACGCCCTCTCCCTTCCCTGTCTGTCAAGTCGGAATGGCCGGCTTCAAACAAATTACACCAGTGATAGACTTGTGTACGGCTTATAACATGCTCACCATATACACTCTGAAGTTCTTTATGAATTTCGGTAGGATTCAGACTTTTGGCGTTCAAAAAACGTATGACAGCTCTGATTTCCTCCTTTGACCAAGTTTCAAGGTGGGCCGCCATCTTTAAAATCGTCTAGAAATTCATTGTGCAAAATGATGCTCTTAATAATTTCTGGGAAATCCGTAAGGAAATAAGGAATATCATGTCGTTTACAGAATTAAAAAATCTCCACTGGTTGCTGAGCAATGGGCATTTTTCGGTTATTTCTGAAAGAGCCCTCGTATATATATATATATATATATATATATATATATATATATATATATATATTATATATATATATATATATATATATATATATATTATTATATATTATTATTCTCACCTCATTTGATTTATTCCTCCTACAACGCTGTTTCCTCCATCGTTGGTATATAGATGGATTTTTCAGGGGCGTATGCTGTTAAGTTGTGTCAGGGAGAAATGCTGTTATGTTCAGTTGGCGCTGTTTCAAATAAACCAAATGAGGTGAGAATAATAAACAGGGTCCCTAGCAAGTTGGGAATTTTTCAGGAGGTCGGGAAGTTGAGAAAAAGTCAGGAAATAACTGGTACAAATGCTGTGTATTCACCCTATATCTGGTTTCTGAGTTATTATCTGTCTTTGTCTTGGAATGGGATTACTTGGTTTTGTCCTGGCCCTTGCCAGAGTCCTTGGCTTAGGAGGGTCCATGAGTAGAACAATGTGATGTGCAGATCATTGCCTGTGAAAATGTCCCAACCGCATTAGAATTAGTATTATTCCTGTTGAAAAATGTTTTACCATTTACACTTTCACTCTCAGATTTGTATTGTCATTGTTTTGATTGTAAATAGTGCTCAGCGAACTTATCACAGGCTACTTTAAATACAAAATGAAAATGATAAATTTTGATGCCTTCAATATCATTCATTCCTCTCATTATGATATCTTGGTAGAAGTTGAACAGGTCAGGCTAGGCTACACAACATTGACTGCCCCCCCCCCCCACCCCTCTTTATTAAGACTGTGAATTAGGCATGTGGTCTGTGTGTGATATAGTCTGAATTCCTGTTTCTTTTAGTTGTTATGTATGAATTATTGTATCATTTTGACCCTATCAAACACCTTTTTGTAATCCACAAAACATATGAATCATGTCCCCTGTAGTTCAATAGCTCTTTGATTAAACATTCTTAGGATGTAGATTGCATTTCTCGCGCCTTTATCTACTTGGATTCCATATTTTTCTACTATTTCAAAATTTATATTCTTTTATACAGACCCATAGAAGCAGTTTTGTTATATGGCTCAATAGGCTTATTTTCCTTAACGTTTTCACATGTATCTGTACCAATTTTCTTGGGAAGGAAAATGAAAACTTGTACAGGCCTGTAAATCCGTCTATTGTCGGATTTCTGACAGTACGATTTTGCTCTATAAGTGCTAAAAAAAAAAAGAGAAAAAAAAAATAATAGTAAAAATAAAATTCGTAACCCCAAAGAACAGAACCAATAAAAAAGAAAATAAAAGACCTTTATTTCGTTCCTCGTAAAAATTTGATTTTATTCCGTTTCAAATGCCGACTTAAAAAAACAAAACAAAAAAACTTTTTATTTGTCGCATCAAAGACAAAACATGCCGTCTATCAGTTAGCTATAATATTATCATGCCACCTACACGCTCCGCTAGACGTGTATGTATTCACTGCCTGGCTACTGTGCTACAGCCAGGGAGAGAGAGGTCACGAAGTTCGTGCGAGTCGTCTTCACACACACACACACACCTATTCAGTAAATAACGCACACAGAAGTGTGTCGAACCGAACCGGAAGGTTTCTCTCTATATTTTGCTACTGACACATGCATATCTCCGGTTCTTATTTCTGTCTCTATATTTCTTTAGTTCCGTCCCGATGTGAGACGGAAAAAAAAATAATGCGAAATAATTATTTTTCTTCGAAAGCTCTCACACCACCGCACCACCTCCTCCTTTTCTTCTTCTTCTTCTTCTTCTTCTTCTTCTTCTTCTTCTTCTTCTTCTTCTTCTTCTTCTTCTTCTTCTTCTTCTTCTCTTCTTCTTCTTCTTCTTCTTCTTCTTCTTCTTCTTCTTCTTCTTCTTCTTCTTCTTCTTCTTCTTCTTCTTCTTCTTCTTTTTCTTCTTCTTTTTCTTCTTCTTCTTCTTCTTCTTCTTCTTCTTCTTCTTCTTCTTCTTCTTCTTCTTCTTCTTCTTCTTCTTCTTCTTCTTCTCTTCTTCTATAAGAATTAATCCAAATAAACGAAAGAATCAGCGTAAACATTTAACACAAACAGGAGCGAAGATACGCAGCTTCCCGTGTCGAGCACTAGACGTCTAGATACACATCCTTCAAAAGGGTAGGAATTGTTCTCTTCCTTTCATTTTACAACTAACTCAGACCTGGGACCTCAAATAATTGGGATTTTTTTTTTGATACCATAAAATAAGGATCTCGTTATAAATAAGTAGGGGAAAGTGACATGATTTGACTAGTCAATTGACGTGTCATATCTGTGTTGTGTCCTTATTTTTGTCCTGTTGTGTCTATTTTCGCGTTTCAAAGAGTTCCGACAATTTTTTCACCAACCATTTACAGGCCTGCTTGTAGTTCTCTAGGCTTTGTTGTTATATATTTTGTTAAAGAGTAGACACTAGTGTCTCAATGGCTGTGTTGTGTTGCCTAGGGCTTATAGTTCCTCTGTTTGTATATTTTCTGACCCCATAGTTTTCTCCATGCCCATTTGGTCCAAAGCATTTTGAATTTTTTCCTTTTGTCATATGTTATTCAGGGCTGAGAATCTTTCGCCTAAAGATGGAATAAATGGTCGTTCATGTCCGATCATCACCATCACATATCTGCCTTTTTCAGTATTCTTTGAATTAAAAAAATAAAAAATCACTACAACCACCACCACCACCACTGATCAATATGATGTTGTATAAAATACCTCATATGTTTTTATTTAATGATTTAATTTTTTACAAATTGTCAGCTATGTTCCTGTTGGACATTACTAATAGGTTGTTAACAAGTTTGTGACAATTCTGATAAAATTGATTCTTTTGTCAATGAGTTTCATGATGTTTGCAAATTCCTTTCAGAGCGACGAATCAATTACAGTCAGTCCACTGTCACCAATCATAATGATAAACGTTCCACCACAGATGTACTTTCATCACTTGCTTATGAAGTTGCCAGGGAATCTTTTGGTCCTAAGGGAGCTAGTTCAGCATCCAATTCACCTGCCATGAAGATGTTTAATTCTACTGGTACTACTTCTGGAATGTCTTACACCTTAGGCAATATTGGAGCTGGCAGTGCAGCTATTGCAGCTGCAGCTTCACAAGCTATTGCTGCAACACAACAGGTAACATGTACTGTATAGTTACACATTAATGGTATTAATATACAGTGAAACCTCTGGATAACGACATCATCCGGGACTGGAAAAATATATTGTTCTTCAGTTTTCAAGATGGCAGAAAAAGTGGGCGTGGTGAGACTCGTGAATATAAGGATGAGATGTGCATATCAGTGCTTGTGATAAAGTACATCCCAACTACTTGTTTGTAACATTCCGGCAAACAAATTTGGACAATACTTATTTCTTTGTATTTTACAATTGTTTGCCGGAACATTCCAGCAAATACTTCATTCAGAATGGAAACATGCCTTTGTTTCTTTGTTACCAGGCTGCCTGCTCAACTTTTTAAAACTAAATAAATTTATGATTGAGATGTCTTAGCAATAAGTGTTCAGGGGATTGGGGGGGGGGGGGGGGGGCATCAAAGTAGCAGAGTGGTTAAGGCATTCGCTGGTTCGAGCCTTGTTTAAGGCTTTTTCTGGTTTTTTTTTTTTCTTGGGCAAAGTCATTATCCCCCAATTAGTTTACTTTGGATAATATTGATGATTCCTGTAGACATCAGATGTTTCTTTGCATCGCACCATCTGTGTGGAAGGGCATAATATTAAAAATGATTATTAATGTCTATTGAGGCAAATGATGGTTAATTGAAAAATCTCGGACAATTGCTAACAGGGCTGACCCATATATACAGGCCTGTAAATCTTCCAACAATTGTCGGATTTCCGAGAGTACAATATTTCTCGATATATTCTGTTAAGTGCTGACATTAAAAAATAAATAAAAACAAAACTAAAAGTAAAAATAAAATTCGTAAAATCAAAAAACAGAGTTTCGAACGGCGACTTAAAAAAGAAGAAAAAAAGAAGAAAATGTTTATTTTTTGCGTCAAAGACAACAAACTAGTCAGCTAGATATATTGTCATTCCATCTACATGCTCCGATAGACTTGGATGTATTCACTGCCTACTGTGCCACAGACGAGAGAGAGGGGTGTAGTGTCTTGCTTGTCGTGAGTCATCAAACACATGCGTAGTCAGTATAAGACGAACACGCACAGCGTGTGTTGGGCCTGGCCGTTTCTCTCTATTTTGCTACCGACCATGGGTGAAAGTTCGCCGGTATATGCTGGAAATTCCTGTTTTTTAGTAAATGTTATAATCGCCTGCCAGCATTTTGACTCTTCTGCCAGCTTTATCATTATTGCACCACCACGTTAACTTTTAATACCAGGAAAAAATGATGTGGAGACTATTTAAATTTCTTTCATAGGGGACACATGTGTCACTTTTCTGTCATAGATTTGATATGTTTACAGCGAACACATTAGCTGATGCGTCACATTTTGTAATGTATTTATCTTTTCGCTGATAAACTTCTTTCGCTGTGGATCCATAAAAACTAGCGCTGATTCCACACAATGAAGTAAACATGTGTTCTGATTGGAAGTAAACGTCTGTTCTGATTGGTCTGTAACAAAGCGATCTCATTGGGATGAAAAAGAAAAAGCGTTTTTTATTGGTTAAGAGTATGAGATGATGATGGTCGGGTATCAAGCATCAGTAACAATTGCCGCTATTGTTGTAATGATGTCGCTAAACACGGGTTTTACTAAACGAAGTGGCTATTGGTCAGTACTGACCCCCAGGTGCTGGTGTCTGTTGGACATTACTAATAGGTTGTTAACAATAAAGAGGCACTACTATGATTACAAATAATATGATCTAAGACGTATTTAGTCTTTGGTTGTGATTTAGAATTTTCTAATATCAAACCGTCTAATACCTTATTTAAACTCATATTGGTCTGTAAACGAAAGAATATCTGTTTTGAGCTTTAAAACCATTCCATGCTTTCTAAACAACAAGCCTACACTTATAATCAACATCCACCATCCTACTTCGGGGACATCCAAAAAAGATTCTACAGTAATTGAAATGATAAATCTGAGACCATGTAAATGACAACACCATAATCACGGGTGATTTCAATGCTAAAATAGGAACAAGGAAAGACAACAACGAAACATACCTTGGTGCTTATTCCAAAGGACTGCAAAATCAAAATGACCAGTATCTTATTGATTTTTGCTGCGAAAATAAATTATTCATATGTCATAGTGCCTTTAAACACCTTTCCTGCCATATTACTACGTGGCAAGGAATGTGGGAAAATTCTGATGATAAGATTATCAATACGTACAATCAGATAGACTTTATCATAATTTCGGACCATTATAAACGCATTCTCAATGATTTACGAACATATGCAGGAATGAAGACATCCACAGACCATAGACTCTTAGTTTCAAAGTTCAGGCCAACAGAAAATGAAAATAAGCCAAGGCATAAGTATTACAAACAAAATAGAAAATCGATCAAAGACTTCAGCAGTCTAAAAGATTACTTAGTCAAAGAAAATTTCAGAAACAAACTCGCTTCGAATCTTTTGTCAAAGAATTAAAAGCATGCCTCTAACCCAGCTGAAATTCAACATCTTGTCCAAAGTGTGCTGGTGAGCAGGGTAACAACACTGCCTGAGAGAAGAAGTTCACAAAAACAAGATTACTGTCCAATACTGCATGACTTAACACAGCAGCAAAAACAACTGAGACTTAACATCAACAGCTGCTCAAATAAGGATGCGAAGAGCAAAATGAAGGGACATAAAATTAAATCTCAAACAATAGATAATCACAAGAAAAAAATCGATGAGATTGGGACAGAAATAAATAGTATGAGTGACAGAATGAAAATGTTCAAAGTGGTGAATACAATCAAATTACAAAAAAACACATAATAGACTTATAATCAAAGATAAATGTTGTAAGACCTTATGTAATGATAAAGAAATTATAAACACTATAAGCGTGTACTACACTGAAAAATACAAGGGTATTCAAGAAGTGGAACCATTCGTGTCTACCAATTCAGAGCTTGAAATGTCTATAATGTCCCAAGGAATAAGAGAAGCCTTACAGAAGCTCAATAACAACAGATCGCCAGGTCTAGATGGTGTTGGAGCAGAAGAACTAAAATGTCTTGACGACGAAGGCATTCAAATACTAGCTGATATGTATAATAAGATATTTAAGACAAAACAAGTTCTAAATCTTGGAAGTGGAAAACTCATTCTGCTAAACAAACCATTTGAAAATAAAGGCCCTTTAGAAATTTTGCGAACAATCGTTTTATTGTCCACTCTAAGAAAAGTTTTAAGCACAATCACGCTCAACAGAATTAGAGAAAAGGTAGAGGAATATCTTTCACCATCACAAAATGGGTTTAGAAGAGATAGAAGCACTGCAGACATAGAATGGGCCCATCAATGGCTGAAAGCCTGAACGGAGAAATATAAGGAAGAATTTACCATACTTGAAATCGAAATGAGATCAGCTTTTGACACCATATTATGTAGAACCAAGTTGTTATCAATCCTCGACTCATTCTTGACAAAGATAATAAGATACCTATTATCAAATCTACATTACAATTTGAATCCGGCAGAGAATTAACAATATCATCCTCAATTGGATCCCCTCAAGGAGACAGCTTGAGTCCAATTCTATTCACAATATACCTCGAATCAACCATGAAAGATCTAAGACCAAAATTACCACCAATAAAGAAGATTACTCGTGAATTGATATACGCAGATGATACAGACCTAATCTTTGAATCAGAACATCTTGCAAAAATATACACGCCAATAATATCAACTACCCTAGAAGCATGGAATCTGAAAGTGAATCAATCCAAAACAGAATATACAAAAATCAACAGAAATTGAAATGAATGGAAAAGTGTACGTAAACTAGGCAATTTGATCAACAAAAATGAAGACATCAGAAAACGAAAGCAGCTGGCTACCAATGCATTCAACCAACTCCAAAATTTATGGAATAGAAATAACATAATCAGTGAGAATATAGACGAATACAGATTTACGAGGCACTGATTATTCTGATATTGACATATAATTGTGGACCTGGAGCCTCACAAAAAAGAACTTCGATTTAAACCACCGCAAACAATTACGTCGCGTAATCGGAATCTATTGGCCAGAGACAATTACAAATACTGATCTCTATGAAAAAACCATGGTCCAACGCCTGAGTACAATAATAAAAGAACAGAGATGGAGGCTATTTGGTCACATCTTATGTCGAGAAGATAACATCCCAGCCCAAACTGCAATGACAGAATCTTTCCTTCATGGCAACAAATATGTAGGGTATCACTAGTAACTACCCTGAACCAGGATCTCTCTACATATCAGAAATTTCTGGATTCAGATGAGGCCCTGAAGAACTAAGAAATACTGCAGTGCCCTCCATACTATAGTCACAAGAAGATCTTGACAGCCTCAAAACTCTGGCCTAGGACCGTGACCAATTGAAACAATTAACAACATGGATGGAGAGAGCAGCTATGCTTGTCGACCATGACTGAATCACACAATTCTCAGCAAGCGTCATTTGGACTGTGAGACTTACTACTACTACTATAATTTAGAATGCTGTGAAATTTCTTAAATCTATCACTCAAGTACTGAAGTTCTTGTTTTGAAAAGTGTTGATTTAAACAATTTATTTTTGTCTTTTTTTATTCAATTTGTCAAAAATCTGCCTGTTTTCATTTTGAATGTCCTTTTCTTTCTTTTCTCAATTTTTTTATTATGAAAAGTTCTTTCAAGTACCAAATGCAGTAAATGATTATTTTTTAGTATGCTGAAATGGGCTTGAATAATTAATTACATTAGCGCCATGCAACTTGTAGAAATAGTTACTGGCCAAAATGACAGTGTTTTGGTGAAGCCATGATGTTAAGTCTGGAACTGTTGATCCTAACTGGACTTGTCTTTTTCATAAAGATTTCGCACCCAAGTCTTATTTGTTTTTCTTTTCTTTATTTAAAAAACAATAAATACCAGTGACAGTTGCCTGGAATTGTGATTTATTTTTTTATCTATTTTTTTTGTTTGAGTCAATCAACACATAGCCTTCATTAACTTCTTGATGGAACGAAATTGACGCCACTCAGCTCTTTGTCATTGTTTTTAACCAGCCATTTTTATGATTACTACTCACTAAATTCTATCTGACTATAAAGGTTACACATAGTTTTGTGTGTTGGTACATTATATCCAGCTGGCGGATGTTGTGAGCACTTGGAATCACTGATAATCCAGGCATCAGCTGCAGTACAGCGCCGCAAGTCGAGTGAGGGGAGGTGACTTGCTCAAGGCCACACAGCGCAGCAGTGGGTGATCAAACTCGGTACCTTCGGGATACAAAGCAAAGACTGTACCGCTGAGTCATGCTGCCCAAAATGGAAAAATTCATTCATTATCAAGTTCCTCCTCCTTTCCGTTAATTTTTTAATTTTTGCATGACAAAAACAAACAAAAAACAAAGACAAAAACAAAACAAAAAACAGAAAAAAAAAGCCAAAAAAAAAAACAACCTTCATCAATAGAGTGGACAAAGTATTATAATAGAATCGTATCAAGAAATATTATATAACATATTTTCCTCTTTTTTTTTTTCAATTTAAGAATAACGAAATTGTACAAAAGAAAAATAAATAGAATGGACAAAATAAAATAAAAAGAATCTTATGGTGGCTTGAAACAACGATGGTCATTCCTGTGCCCTAACGTGTTAGTCTTAAATCAAACTAATCTAAGTGTTGCTAAGTGTCATGGGATGAGTTGGCCTGGGATTTTATTTTATTTTATTTATTTTTTTAATGGAGTAATTTAGGTAGTGACAAATAAGTGCGGAGAGGTCTTTGTCAGCACTGTCAGGCCATCTATTCGTTAGTTCTGATCAGTGGCAGAGAGTGGCACAGACCAAAGAGAGGTTGTCTGTGGGAGGTGGCACCTGTTGCTCAGTACTGACCAATAGGCGCCAGCACCCATTTGTCAGTACTGACCAACAGGTGCAAGTGCCTGTTAGTCAGTACTGACCACTAGGTGCCAGCAGCTGTTGGTCAGTACTAACGAACAGGCGCTGGCGCCCATTAGTCAGTACTGACCAATAGCCCTAGCCTTTACTGAAATGTATGTCGGAATGTTGCTATTTTTGGGTTTTGAGTACAAATAACATTTAGCAAAAAAATTGGGACCAGAGGTATTTCTATCCAGGCATTGTCTTCGTTATTCAGGAGTGTCGTTATCCAGAGGTTGCACTGTAATTATGAATAGAGTAAATGAAATGCAGAGTTTGAAGTTTAGATTTTTTAGTTCTTGACATATAATTCTAATAGAAATCTTGTAGTATTTATTTCAACTCTGCTAAATGTTTAAAGATTTTTGTATTTTTTTTGTTAAGCGCTTAATGATGTTGACTTAAAATATTGCCAGTCATTACATTGCAAGGCTTTTAACACTTACTTCAATTTTTCATCTTTATATTGAATATCTATTAATAGTTACAACAAGGTCGTCGCACTTCGAGTATGAAAGCCAGCTATGATTTGATGACGAAAAATCCTGCAGTCCTCACAAAAGACATCAATCTTGGTATGACTCAATCCTCCTCAGCCCCAGCCACTCCAGAGACAACATCTCGCTCACAGAGGACCAAAAAGTAGGTGTTGAAAAATATATAAATTATTGAATCTTATTGTTAAAGAATATCTGGTAGAGTAGAGTCGTTCAATCCCCTACCGTCCGCTAAGAGCCTTGTCACGCCTTATGAGAAAAAGGGAAATAATCTGTCCAAAACAAGCACCATAAATAATCCTATTTGCAAAGAGCAATGTCGCAAAATCTTAAAACATGGTGATAGGTTTTGGTTTGTCAACTGACTTTTCCCCGGCAAGAAATATTATCCATGTTCTAGTGGTGTTAAATATGTGATATATTTTTCCCCTACCGACCACATTCTTTTCCATCGTTCCCCTACCACCCAAAGCCTGATCCCCTACCGACCACCCGATCTTACCACTAACGGAACATTATTATGATGCACTCCAATTGATTTTAAGCTCAAATGAATAACAAGGAAGGCTGTTCTGTAAATATCATCGTAAGTATACAGTAATTAAGACTATCATATATTCATTTTAAAAAATAAGTTTAAATTTCTCGCTCGAGGCTCTTTACAATGTCTATCTGCCAAGGAAACATTAATATATTGACATTGATGAGGACAAGACATGACATGCATATTAAACAAAAAAAACAAACATTTAATTGAAATAAATATCATCGAGCCCTTCCTCGTCAAGGGCTTCAATGGAATCACGCTGACTGCCCAGGCATTGTTTTAAAAAAAATGTAACCAGCGCTTGCACCGGCCGCAACTAATTCGGCCATTGTATTCTCTCTTGCTGAAGCAATCTGATGAACATGATGAATCATTGTCCATAATAACCTCTGTATGAGTCTTGACTAGTTTCGCCGAGGATGATTTCTGTCTTTCTCTTTTTTTTTACCCTTCCCTCTCCCTTTCTGCTTCAGTGCCAATCTATCTGCTTTATTTTTTCCCCTCTCCTGACGTTTCCTTTCCTGCTCAGTCTTCTTTGTAGCCTCTTTTTCTGCCTTCCTAATAGCAGCCACTGTTAAACGACAAACTATTTAGCAACTATTTACACATCTAGGTCCATGAAATAAAGAAAAACAACATAAAACGTTTTTAGGTGTTTGGTAGGGGTTTTTAAAGACCCATTTAAAGTGTTTGGTCTGTAGGGGATGGAACATGCGAAAATGCCCTTCCCTCACCAACCAACCTGTTTTCAGGGCACAATGGAGATTCAACACCGATTTGACTATAGTAATGCCTAAATATAGATCCCAGGAGGCAGTTTTAAGCCACTCAATATATTTCTACTGTTAGAAGAGTTACATTCTGCTTATTTGTCAGTCAGGACGGATGACGTGTAACCCGTAAGACAAGAAACACTTTCATCTTACCTGAACAAAAGTTGTCAATTTGAGTGAGTTTTCGCTATTTTGACAGTTTGTAGTGGCGGAAGCAATCTTCGTAAATGATGTAATCAGGTTATTACAACTGAAGGCATTCAATTAAAGACGTAACAAAACAAAAACTTTCTATTTGGACGGTCGGGGAAATGGTCGGTAAGGGAAGGGACGACTCTAGTAGTAGACAAAGAATAAAAGAAAAATAAGTATTCCACAGCACCAGGAAATCATTTCTGAAAACTGCCGGCAATGCATACTATTCATAACCTATTACAAAAGTTCTACCAGCTCCTAATCACCCCCCCCCCCCCCCCAATTAACTGACGTTTGTTGCAATTAACCAGTGACTTTTATATAGAATTAATTCCGTTCCTTGGGAAATGTTGCGATTAGGGGGGAAATTCGTTGCGACCCTCCACCCCCCAATAAATAATGCCTGGTTAACATTTATCCTTACACCCCTCACGTTGGAATAGACCATATTCAAAAGACAAGATGTGAATGTAAGTATTGCTCCTGTTTACAGGAAACAAATGAGAAATCTTTAAGAGTTATAGCACATCAAAATGACATGTAGTAATCAAGATGTTGTGACATCCTTGACTTTTTGACTAACGGCAACCCTACACTAAAGTTCCCCTAGTTTGTGCATTTGAATGTGAAGGCCCTGGTCACAAAATCAATGTGGTATTCACTTTGTGGCCATCCTTATCCATTTTATTTTCATTATCAGAGTAAATTTTCATCAGAAAAATATTTCTAAAATATTTAATACATTATTCCAAAAGTATATACTTTCGGGTAAATTCGCCGCACATCACTATCATCATACAATAATTATTCCAAAGACGATCTTATGTGTACAATAAATGCTGTGAGTTAGCACTGAAATCTAAGTTAAGAAATGTAAATAATAAATATGTAAGTGGGTATAATAACCAGAAACCAGTCAACTCGGGTATGGATGGGCAGCAGGCTATGATCTTGTTACTGGCATTGTAATGTGTCCCCAGGAAGTCACTTTACATACATCATCACACTCGATACAAGTGCCAATAAATATGTGTTAATATGCAGTATTGGATAATGTAGAGAGATTTGAGGACAAAAAGAGTTTAAGAAATGGAAATTGTTCCTCATATTCTCTTGTAGGGAGAAAAACTAAGTACAAAATCTTGCGGCGAAGTTACCCTATGTACGGCGAATGTACCCGACAACAGTGGCAGTTTAAAAAAGGACTCTTGTGAATAAAATACAATATACAGCGATGCCAAAACTCCTGTTTCACCGGAAAAAACTCCGGTCTAGAGCAAAAAATTCCGGGCTCCGGGCAACTTCCGTCAAATTCCGGTGAGGTCAATTTGTTTCAAGGATACCCCCTCCAACCACCACATCATCATCACTACCACTAGTATTACAACCATCATCACGACCACTACTACTGCAACCATCACCACCACATCATCATCAGTACCACAACTACCATCACTATTACAACCACCACCACCACATCATCATCACTACCACAACTACCATCACTATTACGTCCACCACCACCACATCATCATCACTACCACTACTCCTACAACCACCACCACCGCATCATCATCACTGCAACTACCACTACTACTACTACAACCACCACAACCACATCGTCATCACTACCACTACTACTGCAACCACCACCATTACCACATCATCATCACTGCACCTACCACAATTACTACAACCACCACTTCCACATCATCATCAATACCACTACTACTACAACCACCAGCATCACATCATCTTTACAGCTACTACTACAACCACCATTACCACATCATCATCACGACCTCTACTACTACAACCACCACCACATCATCATCACTACCACTACTACTACAACCACCACTACATCGTCATTACCACTACTACTAAAACCACTACCACATCATCATCACTACCAGTACTACTACAACCACCACCACCACATCATCACTACAACTACCACTAATACTACAACCACCGCCACCACATCATCACTACAACTACCACTACTACTACAACCACTGCCCCAACATCATCACTACCACAACTACTACAACCACCACCACCACCGCATCATCATCACCACTACTACTACAACCACCACCACCACATCATCATCACTGCAACTACCACTACTACTACAACCACCACCACCACATCATCATTACCACTACTACTATAACCACCACCACCACATCATTAACCACTACTACTACAACCACCACCACCACATCATCATTACTTCTACTACTACTACTACAACCACCACCACATCATCACTACTGCTACTACTACTATAACCACCACCACCACATCATGATTACCACTACTACTACAACCACCACTACCATTTCATCATCACTACCATTTCTACTACAACCATCATCACTACCACATCATCATCACTACCACCACTACTACAACCACCACCACACGATTATCACTACCACTACTACTACAAGCCCCACCACCACCTCATCTTCATCACTACCACCACTGCTACTACTACAACTACCACCACCACCGCCACATCATCACTACCACTGCTACTACAACCACCACCACCACCACATCATCATCACTACCTATACTACTACTCCTACTACAACCACGACTACCACATCATCATCATCACTACCACTACTACTACAACCACCAGCACAACATCATCATCACGACCACTACTACTACAACCACCACCACTACATCATCACTACCACTACTACTACAACCACCACCACCACATTATCATCACTACCACTACTACTACAACCACCACCACCACATCATTATCACTACCACTACTACTACAACCACCACTACCACATTATCATCACTACCATTTGTACTACAACCACCATCACCACCACATCAACATCACTACCACCACCACTACAACCACCACCACATCATTATCATCACGACCACATCATCATCACTACAACTACTACACCAACACAACAACCACTATCACATCTTCATCATTACTACCACTACTGCAATAACCACCAACACCACATCATCCTCACTATCGCCAGTACTACAATCTCTACCATTAGGTTTTGGCGCTTTACTTCATTTGAAATAAGGAAACGTTGGGATTGTAATTTGCAATTTGTTTATGTATCATAATATAATTCTAATCAGTTATCTATTTAGAACTGTACAATATGTAAACACAATGCCAAATACCATTCCAATTCCTTTTTCTTGTGTGCGGAAATTCCTCTTTCAGCATTGAAATTCCTACGAGTGGTGTCTGAAACTCCTGTGAGCCAAATTTAAAGTTGGCGTCTCTGAATATAAATCTATGTTGACATAAATATAATTAATTGGCCAGGTAAACTTATTGTCAGTGTTTAGGTTGCCCAATTGGCAAATTAGCCTCTCACGGCAGGCCAGATGTGAGACAAAGAAAAAACTACGAAATTACCCGATTTTATCCTCTACTACTACTACTACTACTACTACTACTACTACTACTACTACTACTACTACTACTACTACTGCTGCTGCTACTGCTACTACTACTGCTGCTACTACTACTACTACTACTACTACTACTACTACTACTACTACTACTACTACTACTACTACTACCACTACTACTACTACTACTACTACTACTACTACTACTCTTACTACAACTACTACTACTACTACTACTACTACTACTACTACTACTACTACTACTCCTACAACTACGACGACCACCACCACCACCAGGCCTGTAAATCTTCCGACTTTTGTCGGATTTCTGACAGTGTGATTTTGCTCGATATATTCTGTTAATTGCTGACATTAAAAAAAAAAAAGAGATTAAAAGTAAAAATAAAATTCCTAACGTAAAACAACCAAACAGAACCAACAAAAAAGAAAATAAAGAGTTTTATTTCGTGCCTCGCTAGACATGGAGGTATTCACTGCCACAGACGAGAGAGAGGGGTGACAGTGTCACGCGTAGGCAGTAATCAACTAACAAGCACAGTGCTTGTGGGACTGGGCCGTTTCTCTATTTTGTTAACCACACATAATTCCCGACTGATTATTTTCCTCCCCATGCTTTCTCTGTTTCAGTATGAATGTCAACCGGAAAAAAAATAATGCGAAATAAATATTTTTCTTCGAAAGTTCTCAGTGGTTTCTTCGAAAGCTCTCAGCGGAAGTAATCTTGACCTTCCTACCGTGTTTGTTTTAATTTTTCTCTTTTTCCTCCTTCACACATGACCACACCATCAGCACCACCTCCTCCTCCTTTTTGTTGTTGTTGTTGTTGTTGTTGTTGTTCTTCTTCTTCTTCTTCTTCTTCTTCTTCTTCTTCTTCTTCTTCTTCTTCTTCTTCTTCTTCTTCTTCTTCTTCTTCTTCTTCTTCTTCTTCTTCTTCTTCTTCTTCTTCTTCTTCTTCTTCTTCTTTTGTAAGAATTAAACCAAATAAATGAAAGAAGCGGAAGTATTCTTGACCTTCCTGACCGTGATTGTTTTAATTTTTCTCTTTTTCCTCCTTCACACATGACCGCACCATCACCACCACCTCCTCCTTTTTCTTCTTCTTTTTCTTGTTGTTGTTATTGTTTTGTTGTTATTGTTGTTGTTGTTGTTGTTCTTCTTCTTCTTTTATAAGAATTAAACCAAATAAATGAAAGAATCAGCTTAAAGATTTAACACAAACAGGAGCGAAGATAAAGCAGCTTCTCATGTCAAGCACTACATATCCTTCAAAAGGGTAGGAATTGCTCTCTTCCTTTCATTTTACAACAATAACAGGCCCGGGATCTGAAATGCGTGTACTCTCTTAAATAATTGGGATTTTTTTGTTTTTTGGTACCATAAAATATTGACCTGCTTATTGTATTATAAATGAGTTGGGGAAAGTGACATGATTTGACCAGTTAATTGACGTGTCATGTCTGTGTTGTGTTTATTAATTAATCCATATTTTTGTGCTGTTGATCTATTTTCGCATGTTCAAAAAGATCCGACAACTTTTTCACCAACCGTTTACAGGCCTGTACTATTACTACTACTACTACTACTACAACTACCAATACTACAGACCTGCCAACCGGTAGGATTAATCGTATTGTAGCACGGTATTTGGACTCAAATACGTGGATACGATTCCAAAGGATTTAGTACGATTTTGTTGTAATATTTGGATTTTTTTGTTTTTTTTCAGATTTGAAAATGACAACACGTCATATATCAATTGTTGACCATGTTTCTTTTTTTTTTTTATTGACTGTGTTTCTGAATGATGCATCACAGTTAGTATACTATTGTTTTCATTTCAGTTAGTTATATGTTGCCGGTTTTCATCAATATTTTTCTCTTAACTTTTTGAGGATTTGCATAGAATTATGCATGTAAGCTTATTTTATACTTTAAATGGCCTCAGGCCTCATTTAAGCTTTTACCACTTGTTAAATAGAAAATTTAAAGTGAAAATTAAATCTTTGGCAATGAAGATTTCAATTTAAAACTGTATTGCTGATAACAGCGATGCTACTTTTCCGGTTTTAGCCGGAAATCCTTTTTTTTTAACCACCAGCCGGTTTTAATCCGGAACCTCCGGTTTTGTCCGTCGTCACTATTCAAAAAAAAAAAAAAAAAAAAAAAAAAAAAAAAAAAAAAAAAAACAAAAAAAATTAAAGAAGAAAAAAATCGCATCGAGATTTGAGCGGAAACATTTTCGCCGGGTGAATAATTGGGGCTGTCACCGCCAGTCAAATATTTGGGCACCTAAATGATAGTTTATCTCCGCCCATCCCCATCACAATTCCTCCTTTTTAAAAAATTTTAAAAATAAATATACAGTGATTTTTCGATGAATTTGCCGTGTCAAACATTTCCCTCAAAACCACAAAATCACTATTATGTCTTATGTCATATTTTGACACCTGTGCAATAGTCTCTCTCTCTCTCTCTCTCTCTCTCTCTCTCTCTCTCTCTCTCTCTCTCTCTCTCTCTCTCTCTCTCTCTCTCTCTGTTTTTTTCTTTCCATTTCTCTTTTCTTCTTCTTTTCTTTTGATATAGAATTCCTAAGATCAATTCATAAATTATTCTGGTAGAGAAGTTCCTCTCTCTCTTCTCTCTCTCTCTCTCTCTCCTCTCTCCTCTCTCTTCTCTCTCTCTCTCTCTCTCTCTCTCTCTCTCTCTCTCTCTCTCTCTCTCTCTCTCTCTCTCTCTCTCTCTCTCTCTCTCTCTCTCTCTCTCTCTCTCTCTCTCTCTCTCTCTCTCTCTCTCTCTCTCTCTCTCTCTCTCTCTCTCCTCTCTCTCTCTCTCTCTTCTCTCTCTCTCTCTCTCTCTCTCTCTCTCTCTCTCTCTCTCTCTCTCTCTCTCTCTCTCTCTCTCTCTCTCTCTCTCTCTCTCTCTCTCTCTCTCTCTCTCTCTCTCTCTCTCTCTCTCTTCTCTCTCTCTCTCTCTCTCTCTCTCTCTCTCTCTCTCTCTCTCTCTCTCTCTCTCTCTCTCTCTCTCTCTCTCTCTCTCTCTCTCTCTCTCTCTCTCTCTCTCTCTCTCTCCTCTCTCTCTCTCCTCTCTCTCTCTCTCTCTCTCTCTCTCTCTCTCTCTCTCTCTCTCTCTCTCTCTCTCTCTCCTCTCCTCTCTCTCTCTCTCTCTCTCTCGCAACCATCCATTAAATCATCTGTTTATACAGAGATAATACATTAGAATAAAGCAATGGTGATTGGCTTAGTTTATTCTTCTTTCTTTTTACCTTTTGACTATGGCTTTAACTTTGTGAGATTCTTGGGTTGTATTTATAATTTATAAGCTGAATAACATTAGGTTTCGGTAAAAAAAATAAAAGATATTGTAGCCTGCTTTATAAAGCAAAAATCAAAACAAAACAACACTTTCTGGCCTTTTATTTGAATAACATTGTAGGCTTTTAACATGTGGAAAGGACAATTCATTAAATGTTTACAAAAAGTAAATTTATGTTTAATGATGAGAATGGATTTATACTAGTAATAGTAATATATTACATGATACCAATACAAAACTGTTACTGTTATTTTTACACTTTGCTTACGTTTGACCGATAGACGGAGACATTTTTCTCCTTTTTGACAAATTGCTATTATTATCACTGAATAAAAAACACTCACCAAAACCACTACATCATCTCTACAACCACTACTATTACAACCACAACCACATCATCATCCCTACCAACACTACTACTACAAATAACACCACATCATCCCTACCACCAGTACTATTTCAACTACCACCACATCATAATTCCTACCACAACTATTACAACCACCACCACACAATTATCTCTAAAAGACCACCACTACTACAACCACCACCACATCATCAACCCTACCACCACTACTACTACAACCACCATCACATCATCATCTCTAAGACCACCACTACTACTACTACTACTACTACTACTACTACTACTACTACTACTACTACTACTACTACTACTACTACTACTACTTCAATCACCACCACATCATCATCCCTACCACCACTACCACATCATCCCTACCACAACTCCTACTACAACCACCACAACTCCTACTACAACCACCACCACACCATCATCCCTAGCACCACTACTACTACAAATAACACCACAACATCCCTACCACCACTACTACTACAACTACCACTACATCATCATTCCTACCACAGCTACTACAACCACCACCACACAATTATCCATACGATCAGTACGACTATAATCACTACCACCACTACTACTACAACCACCACCACATCATCATCCCTACTACAACCACCAAATGTAATTACACTTTCAACTTTTGAAATTCTCCGAGTCGTGTCAGAAATTGCTGCGAGACAAATTTTGGATCGCATCTCAGTGAATTTGAGTGAAGTTCAAATTTATAGGTTATGGTTGCATGGGTGGGTCATGATTTTCACAATGAAAAATTTTCTCCTTTTATGTGACCAGTCATTCACAGCCCTGATAGCTATTGATATTAATTTGTCTATATTTTGTTTTCAGCACCTTATTTTATCAATTTGAAAACTGTTAACTCTCCTTTCTTTTGTGTGTTATTTGCTCTCAATTGCAATAATAAGTACTGAAACAATATTCCAAATTTGATATTTTTCAAATCCCAACAAAGCCCTTGACGTTGATTTGTATCTCGTCCGCGCAAGTTTTCAGGCTTTTTAAAATTTGCCTGGTGGCATCCCTGTGATAAGCTTAAACATAAATTGATTATTTCCCTTTGTAATTACTAAAATTACTATATTTTGTTTTTAAAAATTTAATGATCTTTAAGATTTATTATTTTGTATGAGTGATTTTTTCTTTCTTTCATTACCAACTGGGCAGCTTTAGGAACAAAATGGTTCAAAATGAATCCTCTAGAAGTATTTAACTTGTCTTTGATATGTGTGAATTTCCCATCATTTGACCAACAGTAATAGTATTAAGTAGTAATAGTGGTAGGAGTAGAAGTAATAGTGGTAGTAGTAATAGTACTAGTCTAGTAGTGGTTGTAGAAATTGTTTGTAGTTGTAGTAGGAGGAGGAGTAGTAAATGCTATAAAAAAGGGAGAGAGAGAGAGAGAGAGAGAGAGAGAGAGAGAGAGAGAGAGAGAGAGAGAGAGAGAGGCATGGATCATTTGATAACATAATGGAAATTATCTTGTCACTGCTGCAAATTGTCATCTCTATTAGATTGAAGACCACTCTCACAAATATTTTATCTCAAAACCTTCAACTGATTTACTGGGCTGGCAGATGTATATCACCATCACAACTTCATTTGGGACATCAGCATCATCATCTCAAACCATCACTACCATGGCATCACCACTGTTACAGTTAAGACCACCATCACAGCATTGTCACTGCCACAACCACCACCACCACATCACTTCATCCATCACCACCACCGCTAGAGCACCATCGCTACAACCAGCATCTCATCTTATACAGGCACTAGCATCAATACTACCAACATATTTTGGGTATTTTGTTCATTTCTTTTAGTGTTTTGAAAGCAATATCCTTAGATATTGCAATTTCTGAGCCTTATACTGATTTAAAATGGTCTTTAAGTTTTAATTTCTCGATAAACCGATAATTTTGCAATTACTAGTGATTGCTGCAAACGAATGTTTGAATGATGAAGATCGGAGTTTATTTTTGATTTGAGTTTGATGTTAGCTTTTATATAAATTTTTGTATTTTGCGCACTTTTATTTTCCACACATGCAGACAAAATACACTTTTTAGGATCATAGAATACACTTTTTATTCTGGGAAGGTTGGCAGGTCTGATACTACTACTACTACTAATACTACTACTACTACTACTACTACTACTACTACTACTACTACTACTACTACTACTACTACTACTACTACTACTAATATAGTCAGATTTGTAATATGCAGCACATCAATCATCACATTTTGTAAGATAACCTGTGAATTTCAGGGTTGATTGTGAAATTCCAATTCCATCCCCGTCCTTTTTAATGTTCTTTTGGCAGCATTAGGAAAGTGGAACTAAGAGAGATTCAGCTTCATACCGTATCGTTTAAGCGTGTGTAGGTTTTAGAAAATCTGTTAAATGCTTTGTGAAACGTTCATGCATAGATACAATTTTTCGAAGTTATATAAACAACATTCATTGTTAATTTGACAATTTTGAGTATATAATCACTATTTCAAATGATTTAAAGCTAGAGATTTCATATCAGTCTTTGGTAATTGCGACACATTATAGATAATGTGCAATAAATCATTAATTCAAAATTTAATGCACACTACATAAGTTTATAACAAAGCCCGTGATGCCAAAACTCCGGTTTCACCGGAAAAAACTCCGATCTGGAGCAAAAAATTCCGGGTTATGGGCAACTTCCGTCAAATTCCGGTGAAGTGATGTCAAATTGTTCCAAGGATATCCCCCTTCCCTCCATCACCACATCATCATCACTGCCACTACTACTACAACCACCATCACCACATCATCACTACCACAATTACTACAACCACCACCACTACATCATCATCACTGGCACTACTACTATAACCATCACTACCACCACTATTAAAACCACGACCACCACATCATCAATACCACTGCTACTGCAACCACCACCACCACATCATCATCACTACCTCTAATACTACAACCACCACCATCATAATCATATCATCACTACCACTACTATTACAACCACCACCACCACATCATCATCATGACCACTACTACTACAACCACCACATCATCTTTACCACAATTACTACAACCACCACCACCACCACTTCATCATTCCCACTTCTACTGCTACAACCACCACATTATCATCACTATCACAACTACCGCAACCACCACCACCACCACCACATCATCATTACCACTACTACTACAACCAATACCACCATATTATCATCACTACCACTACTACAACCACCACCACTTCATCATCATCACTAGCACTACTACTACGACCATCACTACCACCACTATTAAAACCACCACCACTGGGTGGGGTTCCCGACCTCCCATAGTGGGCAGGGAGGTACTTACTGCGTCTTCTATCCCCCTATATCTGTTTTCCAACTTGCAATCTGTCTTGGTCTTGGAATGAGATTACTTGGTTTTATCCTGGCCCTGGCTGAGAGGGAAACAGTCAAATGTGTAGTTCGGTTTGGGAGATGATATTTTTTTCCTTGTAAATCATCTCTGTTATGCACTGTATTATGTTTTGTATACATTTTATATATGATTTGTAAATATTTGAGTGTATTCCTCTTAGTGGGGTCCTATGCGTATGTCTGGATGAGACTTTTAGGTGATTGCAAACCAAGTACTCTGATTGTGTGCTCTTGGAATCTAAATCTGTTTCCTATTTGAACCAATCCCCCTTTTGTCTTCCCTTTTCTTGGGTGCTTTAAGTGTATTTCTAGAACTTTTTACTTTCCCATTTTCTTCCTTTTTACTGGCGCTGATAGGACCTTTATGTGTTGCAAGCGCCGTAAAATCCTTAAAAACTGAAAACAAACAACCACCACCACATCATCATCACGACCACTACCACCACATCACTACTTCTACTACTACAACTTCACCACTACATCATCACTACCACTACTACTACAACCACCAACACCACATCACTATCACTACCACTACTACTACACAACCACCACCACATCATCATCACTACCACTACTACTACAACCACCACGACCACATCATCGTCATGACCACTACTACTACAATCACCACATCATCTTTACCACCATTACTATCGGAAGGTCCTGGGTTCGAGCCTCGCGCTTGGCGCATAGTTGAGTCCTTGGAAAAGACTCTTTACTCATGTTCTCTCACTGTACTCAGGTGTAAAATGAGTACCTGGCCGTTAACAGCGTTGTCTTTGTCCGAAAAATTGTAATATCGCCTAACAGGCGTCATGTCCCGTCCTACATGTCAAATGTTGCTGTTGACCAGGGACCCTTTGTAAAGCACTTTGAGCACATTTAGTGGATATAGCGCTATATACAGCTCAATTACTATTTTTTTTACTACAACCACCACCACCACATCATCATTACTATTACTACCACCACTACTACAACCACCACCACCACATCATCGTTACCACTTCTACTACTACAGCCACCACATCATCATCACTATCACAATTACTGCAACCACCACCACCATATCATCATTACCACTACTACTACAACCTTCACCACCACATTATCATCACTACCATTACTACTACAACCGCCACCCCCACCACATCATCACTTCCACTACTGCTACAACAACCACCACCTCATCATCACCACTAGCACTACTACTACAACCACCACCACCACCACCTCATCATCACTACCACTGCTACTACAACCACCACCAACACATCATCATCACGACCACCACTACTACAACCACCACTACATCATCATCATCATGACCACACCTACAACCACCACCACCACATCATAATCACTACCACTACTACTTCAACCACCACCACCACCATATCATCATCATTACTACTACTACGACGACGACGACGACTACTACTACTACTACTACTACTACTACTACTACTACTACTACTACTACTACTACTACTACTACTACTACTACTACTACTACTACTACTACTACTACTACTACTGTTGCAGATTTGGTTCACAAAAGAGACAAATGAGATTTTACTTTGAAATTCTTTCTAAAGCTTTAATCAACTTTTAACACAAGCAGGCATCTATAACAAAAGAGAAAAACAAAACATTAGATGTACAAGACACAAAATTTAACCAAAATCACCACATTCTCTGCGGCATTAAATTCAAACCAACAGTATCATTATTTGGGTCCACTTCTTAACCCTTTCCTTACTAATGCGACTGGATGCGACATTACCGATTACTTGCTAATGCGACTGGATGCGACATTACCGATCACATGCTAATGGGACTGGATGCGTCTCTCGCGAACGGCCTCGTTTTAAGGTAACATAGCAACGAGCTCTCGAGAAACTTCGTTTCAGTGCGAAATCCACGATTTTAATGGGGGTTTGACGATTCCGAATATCGAAACCGGATGTGTTTATTCAGTTTCGTTTTGAAATTGTGCCCAGTTGAAAATCGCCTACTTTCACGTTGTTCCAAGCAAAGTTTGAGACAGAATCTGGTTGCAATGGCCTTCGAATTTTTGAATTCTATTGTCTTTGAGAACGATTTTGAGGAAGATGATAATGAATCAGACATCGATGTGGAGCCAGAGAATCTAGAACCAGAGTTTAGATCTAACTTGGACTCTGATTCTGACAACCAAGGTGAGTGTAAACAAAGAAAATGACGTTATTCAAGTGATATTGATAACTAAACTTGAGTTGCTTTGTGTTTGGCTTCTAAATAGATAGATATAATACAGTTTATTTGTAAGTTAAGAATATTTCACAGTAATATGACATCAGTAATTACTTAGCTCTCCCATCCTTCCACTAAGCAACACATGTTAGGCCTTTATAAGCAAATACCTACACGTTGCTGGGACCTCCCTGAACACATCATCATTCATTATCTATCATTTTGTCCTTTATGTTGTCATTCAGAACTCTCCATCTCTTCCTCTTTCTCTACATTTTCAACCTATTTAATCAGTCACTGACCTATTACTAAATCCATTTTTCTTCTTTTTTTTCTTTCATGTCAGCATCTGATGATGGACAAGCGGCGACGGGCGATCAGGAAATCACTTGGTCAGACATTCTATCCGACGTGACACCACGGATGCAACCCTTCACCGAGGCCTCAGGACCTGTCCATTCACTTGAAGGGAATGAGCCTTTTGACTTATTCCAACTGTTTATTGGTGATGAGCAGTTGGAGAGGATGGTGACAGAAACAAACATATATGCCCAACAACAGCAGCAAGGAAAAGGGGAAGAAGACAAATATATCCTCTGATCCCTTTTGGCGTGAGCCAGCTATTGCTGATGTAATGGGTCGTCAACGTTTTACCAAGATCCACCAATATTTTCACTTGGCGGATAGTTCGCAACAACCAACTCGTGATCTTCCGACGTTTGATCCTCTGTACAAAGTGCGTCCTCTCCTCGACCATGTCAGGGGACAATGCTACGCCCTCTACAAACCCAAACAAAAACTTGCAGTAGATGAAGGAATGGTGGGTTTCACGGGTCGACTATCATTCAAACAATACATAAAAAATAAACCTACTCCATGGGGCATCAAAATCTGGTGTCTCGCCGAGTCTGACACTGGCTACCTGCTAAACTTCAGGGTCTACACCGGTAAAAACGAGGCAGCATCTCCCCATGGCCAGGGCTATGACGTTGTGTTTTCTATGGTGCAACCTTATCTGGATCTTCATCACATCGTGTATTTTGACAATTTTTTTAGCTCTCCACGTCTGGCTGCTGACCTCCTCCGGCGGGGTACATACTGTTGTGCGACCCAACAGGAAGGGATGGTCTCTTCGCAAACAGAAACAGAGGAGAGGGGATGTGGCCATGAAGCAAAATGGCCTTATGGTTGCTACCCAGTGGATGGACAAGAGGCAAATCAATGTGATTTCTACTTCATCGGACCCTTCCACAACTGTTGTTCCGCGTCGTTCCAAGGTCGGAGTTGTGAACCTGGAGATTCCACGACCTGTTCACGATTACAATTCAGGGATGTTTGGTGTAGATTTAAATGACCAATACAGGTCCTACTAGTCTGTGGGTAGATCAGGGAGAAAATGGTGGCGCTATGAGGTGTGGTATTTACTTCAGGTCTGCATCATCAATTCATTTCAACTCTTGAGATCTGCTCGCCCACGTGCACCACGGGACACATCAGCCTCAAGTCACCTGCTGTTCAGGACTTCCATTGTTAAGTCACTACTAAGGAGAGCAGCATCAAAAAGAAATCCAACTGAGGAACCATCAGCTGCAGGACAATCTAGGCCTTATGCATCAACACACTCCTTGTCAGCTATGCCTGGACGCAAGCGACGCTGCTATCAGTGTGCTGTGGATGGCATCAAAATGGCAAGTGGCAGAACAAGGGAGACCACGACAGGGTGCCATTTGTGCAATATCCATCTTCATGGAGGATCATGTTATTCAAAATTTCATGAAAATTTAAAAAAGTGACAGAAAAACAGTAAGAAAGAACAAAAACACTGCCTTTTCATATCGGCTTTTTTCATTTTTTGGATTTTATTAATTTTTTACAAGACATTGTGGACAAGAAACCCAAACAAAGTATATATTTTCTTAAACTGCATTCTTTTGGCTTTAATATGGTGTATTAAATTTGATTCTAAATGAATTTGGTGATTTTATATGATTTAAAAAAAAATATTAGTGTATTTGAATTTAGAGTTATGTCCCTTGGCTTAGCAATTGGGGGTGGATCTGTGAATTTCCCTTAGCAATTCAGCCTGACTTATGGTGAACCTGTTAGCAAGGAAAGGGTTAAACTATAACTTCTCGTTCTAATGAAGGGAGTCTTGACAGGTTTTATGACCGGTTCAGGCAGAGAACGAGTTTCTGGCAAAGAAACAAAATCGGGTGGATTGTCAGACACAAGGTTGGTAACATTGGGTGTTTGATCTGGAGCAGTGACGACATCGGGCTCTACAGTCAACTTTGTCTGATTATCAGGGGTTAGATCAGAGGCTTTAGCACCACCCGGTGTACCAACTGACGTGGGTTCAATCTGCCTTTCCAACAGGAGCTAGATGCCTTAAGGAAACAGTTGATTCTCTGCCATCTGGTAAACGGACATGAGCGTATTGTGAGTTTGCTTCGAGTAGATCAACTTCATCCACAATCGGGTCATACTTTGATGTTCTTATATGGCGTCTGAGGTAAACAGGCCCAGGCGATAGGAGCCATGAGGGCAAGGAGCTGCCATGCGTTCATGCGGTGTAGCATTTGTTTCAGTGCAGAGAAGCGAACGAACAGAGTGCAGAGAGTCCTGTAGAACCAGTTCCCACTGGTTGATAGACAGTCCTTTGGATTTGAGAGAGAGAGTGATTGCTTTCCATATTGTGTTGTTTAGTCGTTCCACTTGCCCATTCCCTCTAGGGTTATATGGAGTTGATCGGCTAGTTGCTATTCCTTTTTCCTGGAGAAATGACTTCAATTCCTCTGACATAAATTGAGGACCTCTATCAGAATGTACGTAGTGAGGCATGCCAAATATTGAAAACATTTGGTTCAAGCAGTAAATTACAATGATTGTAGTCATGTCGGCACATGGGAAGGCAAATGGGAATCGGGAATATTCATCAATCAGAGTATCTATTCCTAGTACAGGTAGGCAGTGGGCCCTTTAAAGTCAATTCTAAGCCTTTCCATTGGCTGGGTAGATTTGATGAGGTTGGGCATTTGTTTTGATTTGTAAAATATAGGTTTGATTTCAGAGCAGACTGGACATCCAGATGTCATTTTCTTTACATCCTCAACACTGTAAGGTAAGTTCTTTGCTCGTACAAAGTGAATCATTCTAGTCACTCCTGGGTGACTGAGGGCTTCATGAAGGTGTTTTAAATCGTCACAAGAAGCAACACTGCATGTAGCTCGAGAGAGTGCGTCACTTGAGCCCTCCATGGTGACGATGAAGGCTCGATGATACCCTCCTTGAGGAGCTTCTTTACTTCTGACTCGATGAAAAGTTCGTCCAACTCTGAATGACGGCGTGACTTAGTAGCGATAGGTCTACAGTCTTCAATTAGATTCTCAAACAGAGAAGGAGCTTCAACATTGGCCGCTGCTACTCCAAGGATTTTCAGTGGGTTTTGAGATCCATCGAACGGGAAGCAGACTTCAGAGTGCTTACCTAAAAAATCATGACCTAAGATAATGTCAGCACAGAGATCAGGCAGGAGTGAAAGCTTTTGCGTATACATTCTCTTTTTATAGGAAAGAGGCACTATACAATGGCCCTGCGTCTTTTTGGTGAGACTTGTCGACGCCATGTTAATGCTACATGAAGAAGGGGTCACTTTCCAGCAGTTTTCTTTAGCGATACTAGAGTTAATGTAACTTTCAGAGCTTCCGGTATCCACCAAGGCATTGAGTTTGACACCATTTACTAGAACAATTATTTGGGCTTTCTTTAAGCAATTGATGGCGGATACAGTGAGAGTGGTTGCTAGGTTTGGATTCCCTGGAGTCAAAGAAGAAGTTATGGCAGTTCTACGGGACTTTTCGCACCGCCAGATTTACAAACTTTTGCAAAATGTCCTGATTTACCACATTTCTTACAGGTAGCTTCTCTGGCAGGGCATTTGGATCTAGGGTGTTTTTTGTAACCGCAAAAGAAGCATTTTTCTTCACTGAATCCAGAAGCAGTTGTACTGTCAGTGGCCTTATATTCGTCTTGTGGTTCGTCAACAGCCGCAGTTATCACGTCAGAACGGTATGACAAGCTCTGTTTTTCAGCCATGTCTAGAGTTCTAGCGTCCTCGAAAGCAGTGTCGAGATCAAGCTTGTTCTTTTCAAGTAGACGTTGGCGTATGTGAGGTGAAATAAGGCCACTGATGAAAGCATCTCTGATGGCTTTTGTGAACTTCAGCAGTAACAGCTTGCAAATTACAGTCCTTGGCAAGATTTTTAAGTTTTTGTAGATATTGGTCTAGCGTTTGACCAGATTCTTGCTTGCAACATGATAGTAAATGCCTGGCAAAAACTTCATTCTTAGGTTTGTCAAATTACTGCCTCGAGTATTTTGATAGCAACTTCATATGTGTCACACTCAGCGAAGAGTTCGTAGATAGAAGGACCGACGAAGTTTACAAGCGTTGCAAGTTTTCTTGAAGCTGTAGTGTCTGGGAGACTGTCGAGGAAGAAGTCGAATGTTCTCTTCGGGTGGCGCCAAGTCTTCAGCGCCTCGGGCAAGCTAGGGTCCGTTGTCAGGATTGCTGGTCGAAGGTGTCGGTCCATCGTAGATAAAAGTTGATTAAATTGTTGTAGATTTGGATCACAAAAGAGACAAATGAGATTTTACTTTGAAATTCTTTCTAAAGCTTTAATCAACTTTTAACACAAGCAGGCATCTATAACAAAAGAGAAAAACAAAACGTTAGATGTACAAGACACAAAATGTAACCAAAATCACCACAACTACTACTACTACAACCACCACCACCACCACCACCACCACCACCACCACACCATCATTGCTGCCACTACTACTACTACAACCACCACCACATCATCATCACTTCCACTACTACTACTACTACTACTACTACTACTACTACTACTACTACTACTACTACTACTACTACTACTACTACTACAACTACTACTACCACTACTACTACTACTACTACTACTACTACTACTACTACTACTACTACTACTACTACTACTACTACTACTACTACTACTACTACTACTACTACTTCTACTACTACTACTACTTCTACTACTACTACTACTACTACTACTACTACTACTACTACTACTACTACTACTACTACTGCTACAACCACCACCACCACAGCCACATCGTCATCACTACCACTACTACTACAACAACCCCTATCACATCATCATCCTCACTTCCACTACTACAACAACCACCAACAGCACATTATCTTCACTACCACCAGTACTACAATCACTACCATTAGGTTTTGGAGCTTTACTTCATTTGAAATAAGGAAACTTTGAGATTGTATTTGGCATTGTGTTTAAATTATCATAATATCATTCTAATCAGTTATCTAATTTTATAATCAGTTATCTAATTTTATAAGCGTAACAGGAATGAGTCCCACGTGGATCGTTATTCACAAATACTTTAATAAGTGACCACTGGAAACTCATTAAGCCCTGTTATTACAATTATCTATATGTCGCATACATATCACAGAAAGCATACACAAAATAATGAGTATGTTGGAAATACTTGACTTTTTAAAAAATTTGAGGACTGGAATTTGGCGTTTTTTTTTAAACGGCCGATATATATATATACATACATAAACCAGACCTGCCGTTCATACCGACGCTTTGGTTAGTTTGAGTGACAAGTGTCAAATTGTGCAGAATTAGGTGAGTAGCCCAACCATTGGATAATTTTACGTCTCATACTGATTTTTTCCCCCAGATACTGATTTTTTTACAATGTCATACTGATTTCCTTTTTCGTGAAGTGGCAGGTCTGCATAAACATACATACACGCAAACACACACACACACACACACACACATGTTACCTATAATGTTTCAACTATTATGATGGTCTAATATATATATATATATATATATATATATATATATATATATATATATATATATATATATATATATATATATATATTTATAAAATATATAATAATGATGGGCGGAGATAAACCACTATTTAGGCGGAAATCCGCCCTGCAAATAAACAAAAACATCGATTGCTGAAGCCAACACTAGGTCTATGTGAAAAAGTTTCCTTGGACCTCATTTTAGTTTATGGATTAAACCATAAAGAAGACCAAGATGGCACACATTCTAAATATCCAGAATTGCCTGATACCTGTTAAATTAAACCTCCATTGACCTCACACAGGTAGCTATCAAGGAGGGTTCGTGACCCCCTGGGAGTTCCATTTGAAATAGTGCTGATTCCAAGGAGTGTGGTTGATATACTCCAATTGTTTGTTATTTATTTCTCATGAATTTATTTTTTTTTCTATTACACAGACAAACGAGTAAAGCAGCAGCTTTGGCAGCACAACAGCAACAGCAGCAAGCTACGGCAGCTGCTGCAGCAGCTGCTGCAGCGGCTGCAGCAGCATCACAGCCAACAACCCCTCAAATGTCCAGTGTAGATGGAGAAGATTTGTCTGGTGATGTACAGGTGGATGAGTGGCAAGCTGATCCTAATGAACCACGCTACTGTTTGTGTAACCAGGTGTCTTATGGTGACATGGTCGGCTGTGATAATAATGATGTAAGGTTTATAAGATACATTAAAAAGGATTTTGCATTTTGTATTTTTATTTTTTTTAAATTTTCTTCTTCTTCTTCTTCTTCTTCTTCTTCTTCTTCTTCTTCTTCTTCTTCTTCTTCTTCTTCTTCTTCTTCTTCTTCTTCTTCTTCTTCTTCTTCTTCTTCTTCTTCTTCTTCTTCTTCTTCTTCTTGTGTTAAATAACTCAGGATATCTTGTGTCAATGGCATCTTGGGGGATATAGTAGAGGAAAAAAAGGAGTTTAATCAGGTGTCCAGGCTGTAGGTATGCTGAACTTGTAATTATATCCTCTCACTTGTTTTGCTTTGCGATGCAGGAATTGTTCATTTTCTTTGCAAATTAGTTTTCTGCCAGTGTTTCACTCTAGCATTCATGCTGTTCACTGTTTGTTAATGTACACTTCGTTTCTTGCATTTTCCCACCTTTGGATTTTACACAGGACTGCCGAGAAACTTTCTTAATGATTAAATTCTCCACAATGGCATAGTTATTTAATAGTCTTTTATTTAAGGTCTAAATACGGTTTGTGGCTCGAAGTTGTCAAGCATCTATAAAGATAATAATAATAAATAATAATGAAGGTTATTTATATTGTGAGGAATGAATTAAATTGGTCACTGCTGGAAACATAATTGCTGTTAAGTTAGGTTTTGATATGATTTTATGAATGCTTAAACTTAATTGTGACAGTTTATTGTCGTTGTTTGGAAAGCCTAAGACTATATTAATACCATCTGGAATTACAGTCAAATCAGTAGAAACAGTTTGTTCTTATATTTCTTGTACATCTTATACACCAACGACTGCAGACCATCCTTTGAAAATTGTTTTATAGTGAAATATGCAGATGATACTGCTATTCCTGGCTTATTAAAAGATAAAGTTACCGAAAAGAATTATTTCAAACAAATAAATATATTCACCGATTGGTGTAAACAAAATCAGCTTGAATTAAATGTTGAAAAAACGAAAGAACAGGTGTTTGGTGTAAAAAATAAAAACGACTTAAAGTGTGTGGCGATCGGTAAAGATGATGTTGAGATAGTTGACTATTTTAAATATTTAGGAATAACCATTGATAGTTCCCTCAATTTCTCTCAACATATTAATATAATATCTAAGAAAGTTGCCCAAAGATTATACATCCTAAGGAAATTGAGAACATTTCAAGTAAGGAAGAAAACTATGTTAAGAGTTTATGACTCATTGATTAAAAGTGTAATTGCGTTTGGCTGCACCATATGGTTTGGAGGATGCCGACTTAAAGATAAATCAAAAATTTCAAAATCTATCAAAGAGGCATCAAAAATAATAAACCATCCTCTTGATGGAGTAGAAAGAATTCATGGAAAAGCAATAGAAAGGAAAGCATTCTCAATTACCAACAATAAAAAACATATTTTATACCATGAATTTAGTCTTTTACCATCTGGGAGAAGGTTTTGTCAGATTAAATGCAGAACTAACAAGTATAAATCAACGTTCGTTCCATCAGCAATAAAAATTTTGAATATTTCATATGGTACAGAAAAACCAAGGATTGATTCGTTGACTGATTAACTGATTAATTTATTTAATGTAAGATTAACTGACCAATTGATAATGATGATAATTTTTGGTGTCGAATTGCCACAATCGTAACAAATTGAAAACGAAATGAATATGTTTATGTTGTGTATATCGCACGTGTGAAAGAAAGAGAGAGAGAGAGAGAGAGAGAGAGAGAGAGAGAGAGAGAGAGAGAGAGAGAGAGAGAGAGAGAGAGAGAGAGAGAGAGAGAGAGAGAGAGAGAGAGAGAGAGAATAAGTAGGAGTGAAATATCTGTTCAATCTTAGTTATCGTTTAACATTATAACAAGTGTAACTAAATGACAAATTGCCATATTTATGGACAATAAAGATCTATTATTATTATTATTATTATTCTTAAAGTCATATAAATGACTTGCTTATTTAGCGTTTCTTCTACTTCTACAGGCCACTTAAAAGTAATAGTAATACACTGTCTCTTTTCTCTTGCCTTTCTCATACTGCACTCATTTATTTAAAAAATCATGGTTTGTCGAAAATTTTTAGTCAGGTTTTGTACAGCTCATTTACAGGTCTCTAAAGACTATAGAAATTGAGTTCAACTTTTATGCAACACTTGAATCATCAATTTTGATTTAAATATACTAGTAAAAAGCCCGCAATTTTGCGGGGAAAGAACTAATTTCATTTGATATTGTACTCACCATCATTTAATGCTTCTATATGATGACAAATTGAATAAATAAATGCCTGACAAAAGATCAACAGTGAAAATACAAATTGAAAGAATACTGGGGATGTAGGAGCTTTTGGAATGTCTCCCAAATCCTCCGATCTCGAGCTAACCCTAATAGAAAAAAAAAAAAAAAACCCTCGGACTGCTTTGCACTGCCTTTCAATACTTCACAAATCAAAATGGTGGCCAAGAATCAAAACAATGGTCAAATTAGGAAATTTTAAACTGTCACAAATCTATCAAGGTTTGTTCTAGAGTTTTTAAAATGCTTCTATATGATGACAAATTGAATAAATAAACGCCTGACAAAAGATCAATGGTGAAAATGCAAATTGAAAGGATACTGGGGATGTAAGAGCTTTCGGAATGAAAATCTGAAGCAGACGCGAAAAGTATCAAGTACTCCATCTGTCTACTTTTGGTTTGTTCGGGCTAGAAGCTAGACAGATACAATTGATAGTTTGCCGATAACGTTTAACTAAATATTTCCCAGGGCAATAATTATCACATTGATGGCATAAAAACGGCAGTAATATTAGTTGATGTTGTTAATCGGTGAATCTTGTTTAAAATTTCTGTAAATCTGAATACCTTAATGTGAATAATATCATTATGAATGCCACGATTTGCTGAAAAAAGCCAATCTGACAGTTCCTAGCAAAAAAAATAAAAAACCCTCTCACTCAGGAATTCCTGTACTTGGTGTTTATACTGGACAGATAGTGTTGAGGGTGCGGCCATAAGTTAAACCTGGGTATTATCCACCCGAAACCATCACACTGAGAGCATCAAAGGGGCAATAATAATACTTCATGCCATAAATCGATGAAAACTGTTGAAAACTTAGTGTAGATCTGAAATCCTTAAAGTAATTATGTGAATACATTATTTCAAATGCAACGATTTGCGTAAAAACGCCAAATTGACAACTTTTTACAGTTTCGAGATTGGTTGTTTTTGAGAGTGTTAGTAAAATTTTTATGATATCTGTTTGACTCAACGAACTTTCAAACTGACTTTAAATTATAAAAGGAAATCTGTTTATCTGTCGGTAAAAAAATACATTTCTAATTTTCAAATCTTTCAGTAGAGTTGTGCGCCGTATAATTTTTTTTATTGACTCAAATGGCACAATGTTCTCCATAAGGCTATATTTTTTAAAGAAAGGATTTTAAATCTAAAACATTGAAATGAAAAAAAAATACTCCTGTAGTCTTGACTATTGATAATTTGACTAAAATACCTTCTCAAGCAAATTTGAAATTTGTCGAATAGAAGTATTGTTTTAATAGAAACTTAGAATTTTACAAATTGTTTCTATTTCAGTGTCCAATTGAATGGTTCCATTACAATTGTGTGGGGTTGACTCAAGCACCAAAAGGCAAATGGTATTGTCCTCAATGCACAGCGGCAATGAAGCGACGAGGAAGACGATAGCTCTGTACATGGTGTAACTTTAACATTTTCTACCTTGTGTCACATGTCACAGCCTTTAACAACACAGTATTGGGGTTAAAGAAGACAAGAATTATCTTCAGAACTGTATTTAATTCAAGAGATTTCTGGATAATAATTCATGTGTACGACAAAGATATTCATTTAGCGCAAGCTTTATTTTTATGACTCAATTATCACACCTATCAAATATTCATGTTTGTCTTTTGGTTTCGATAAGGTAGTGATGCCTAAACTCTGGTTTCCCCAGAAAATTATCTGGTCTAGAGCAAAAAATTCCGGATTATGGGCAACTTCTGTCAAATTCCTGTATGGTCAAATTGTTCCAAGGACCCCCCCCCCCCCCCCCCCCCCCCCCCTTTCCAACCACCACATCATCATCACAGCCACTACTTCTCAACCACCTTCACCACATCCTCACTGACTCTACTACTACAACCACCAATGGAGATAGGGCTTTGATTTAAATGTATTATTTTCCTCACAAAAATAGAGAGAGAAAAATGTTCATAGTCATGGCTAGAAACTATGACTGGCCATTAATAAAATATTTAAAGAATTTCTGTTTTATATGAAAAAATAATTGAGAGTGAAAAATAATCATTGTTGGGAAAATTGAATCGATATTCATCTTCAACTAAACCGAGGAACAAGCCGTTTTGATGCACCTACCTACATTGAATATTTCCTGTCCACGAAATTTATTTATTTGTGTGTAATATCCCTTTATATTATTGTAGAAATATGATTGTAAAGTATTTTCAAGCAAAAAAGTATAGCAAAGAAAGAAGAATTTTTGATTTAATGATAATAATAATAATAATAATAATAATAATAATAATAATAATAATAATAATGATAATAATAATATATTCTATCATGCCTAAGTATCAAGTTAAAAGTGCTCTGCAACACTTTACAATAAACGCACAACCACCCACCCACACATACACATACAAACACACACACACACACACACACACGTGTTTCTGCGACTTTATCCAGACTATGCTGATATCCTCCGCTAGACGGACAACAGTCATTGTATAATAACTGGAACAAATGATAAGTTTATGAATTTCTATTTGCATTGTACGCTCTGAACATGATGTTGATT
This sequence comes from Berghia stephanieae, assembly GCF_034508935.2. NCBI lineage: Eukaryota > Metazoa > Mollusca > Gastropoda > Nudibranchia > Aeolidiidae > Berghia > Berghia stephanieae. Next base: position 39,529,250 of record NC_088365.1, read on the forward strand.
CTTCCATTAAACTTTAAAGTAATTTAGAGCTATGTTTGTGAAAATTTATTTCTACTAACATTGTCTGGACATCGAGTGTAACTACGTTGGGATGTGGAGTGTATCAACATAAAGGGGACATTTAAAAATAACCCACGCTTGTCTCAGTCGCATGTGCCGCTCTGAGTTGTCGGGATCTACGAAACTGTTGGACTGAGAGGAACACTCAATCTAACTGTATTTATCCATTTGAGTGAAGAATAAAAGATATTTTAAGTAATTAATTGCTCTTAATAATTATTTTTAGATTAATTGTGAATGCTTATTATAATAATAATAATAATAATAATAATAATAATAATAATAATAATAATAATAATAATAATATATCTTTATTGTCCCCAAAAAAGTGGCAATTTGTCATTTGGTTACACATTTATAACAATACAATATTGACATAGACACAAGATGCACACTAGTAACATAGTAGTTATTGTAAAAAAAAAAATAATAAAAATATGCGAATATGAAATTTGTAAATGGTAAATGTAAATGAATCATAGTTCCGTGATTTAAAACAAAAAAAAACCCTTGAAAATAGTTTTCAATTGGACATACACAAAAGTTTACACACTTAAACGTTGGTCCAACATGATATAAACATGGTAAGTGAACAATGTTTTAAAAAATTTCGAAGGAAAGTGATTTCATGATTTCAATGTTTCACTTACATTTTTAGGACATTCACTTTTTAGCACCAACATTGTGTAAAATTTCTTTAATGCAACAAAATTGATTGGACCGCTAAAATAGCATATGTTGAACTTACACTGGTAATAGCTTATAATACTATAGCAGTCTACAATTTGTTTACTTAATGAGATAACTCAGAAACACTAACGACTCTCACTCATTCGTAATCCATGTACCGGTACTAAATGAACCTTGAGGCAATAAGAAGATTCTTAACTTCCCAAGATAACCAAATGCAAAGTAGAGCCCAAGGTGCACAGGTGCCAAAAAGTACAATTAAGATCAGCCCATTGTTTATAGTTTGTTTTTTTCTCGGGGAGGGGGTACTAGTCTTAGGTTGTTTTTTTTTTTAATGATTAAGATAAAACGTTATTTTAAAAAAAAGGCAGCTGTAGTTTGAATGAAAGGGCACCTAAGAACCATGATCAAAGCAATACAAATGAATGAATAAAAAGAGTGAAGAGAAGGATTGGGAAGAAAGGGAGGAATGTGAGTTTGAATATGAACTTTATTGGGTATCAGTATCAGTAAGGCCTGAGAGAGAGAGAGAGAGAGAGAGAGAGAGAGAGAGCATTTGATATAATGTAAAACCCATAATATATAGATAATATTTAATTTAACACATTGTAGGAAAAAGACCCTTCCACCCCCCCCCCCCCCCCTTTAAAAAAGAAAAAGAAAAAGTGGCCTAGCTGTGAATTGAATTTTTTATCGTTTATAAACCTACTGATAGGTACATAGCAATTTGGGGTCAAATCATTGAATTGTATGGTAGACTTGATGATTTACTTCATTTTTTTCACGTAATTCCTGACAAAGTTTTTTATTTGGATCCAGTTAAAGTTGCTCAGGACGGGCTCTTCTTTCTGGCCTTTTTGTATCTCAGCTTGTCCTGGGAGAGAGGCCAGACTTATTTGTGAATGGAAAACTCTCATGATCGCAGCTTGCTCCGCATCAGACCATTTTCTCCTCCCAGACATATCCCGAAGTGCTGGAAAAAATAAGATTTAAAATACTGAGACGGTGTCTTGAAGTAAACCAAGGGCATGCTGAACCCTTGTGAGAAGTCACTTTTTTCTATAAACCAGTTTATAATGGTAAAGCAATTTTTTCACGGCCTAAAGGTTAATCACAGCTACGTTACTTGGACAACATTGGATCATTTAATATCAAAAGCCGTAATTAAGTAAACGAATTGCATTAGAATTAGAAGAATGACATTACAATTAATACAAACAAGTAGTGCATTCAACATTGTATGCGTCTTATGCCATGTTAATTAATTTATGTATATAAATATGGTTATTTATTGTCATGACGAGTATGTAGGGGCCTACAGTACTTTTGTTTCCACCTTTCTTTTTACACACGTAAATGTCTTACTAAGATTTTGCAGGAGAGTTTACAACATTGATTCCAGCTTCACTTGGAGTTTCTGTTATTTGGAATCCTGAAATATCAAATCATTTCCAGACATAATTGGTGAAGAATCCTTGACTTTTTATTTATTTTGGCACTATAACCAAGGGAATACATTAAATTTGTGAACATATGTACAGTTCAAAATTTGATATCAATTCTTTTTCAACATGAGACAGGGAAAAAAATTTGTACGCGCAAGAGACTACTACTATAGTTTGTTATGCTATTAATAGTAATAGATGTCAATAAATATTATACCAAATGTGTGTCATTCTCTTCATAAACATGAATGCACGCAGATTGTGTTCACTTTACTCTTTAGCTAATTTTGTGGATATACTTACTTACTTAGATGCCTTTTGCGTCTCGACCGAAAGATCGGGTCGCCTTGGCTGTTTCCAGTATTTCCTGTGTGAGGTGTCTCCAATATTGCCGGTCCTCTGCTAGGGTTCTCAGATTTTCAAGGTCCCCTGCCGTTATGAGACTAATGCTTTGTCCAAGTGTTGTGAGGTTTTTGTTTAGGATCACAGGGAGTGTTGTGATCGGTCTTCCTCTGAAAAGGTTCCCGTGTTTTTGGAAGTATCCCGACATGGCTTGGTTAGCTGGTATGTTTTTGTCCCTGCGTAGTATGTGACCGAAAAGTTGCCATCGTTGTTGTAAAATGTCAAGGGAGATTGGTCTTTCTTTTGTGATCTTATAGAGTGATTCATTTGAGATCTTTTTTGGGTATTTGATGTCCAGTACCCTTCTTAGCTGTGTGCGATGGAAGGCATCCAGATGTTCTTCTTCGGATTTTGTCAACGCCCAAGTACCGCAGTTATACAGAAGTACCGGTTTTACAAGAGCACGGTACAGTTTCAGTTTGGTTTTTCTCTTTATTTTGTCACCTCTAATCCATACATTGGTGAGTTTACTGAGTGCGGCGTTTGATAGCTGTTTTCTTCTTTGTACATCCTCTGTGTCTCCAATTAGTGAGCCGACTTTCTTTGTTCTTTTCCATTCCTCGATATTGTTGTAAATTCGGTTTTATTGGCATTGACTTGGAGGTTATATTTCATGAGGGTATTTTGTATGATGTCTATATTTGCTGGTGTTGATCCAATAAAATCGACATCATCTGCATAGGCGATTTCTCTAGGGATTGCATTCTCAATATGAGTCATTGGTTTTGGAATGACTTTTCAAACTTCTTTCAGAGCGTGTTCTAAGTATATTGTGAACAGAATCGGGCTCAGACTATCTCCTTGGGGGGTCCCGATGTTACTTTCGAACTGCGTCTGTTTTGTGGCCCCGTATATCCTTGGTTGTATCTTTGTGTTGCTGAGGAGAAATCGGATTATTCGGAGCTCGTCTTCGTCTACTATGTCTGTTAATATCTCCAAAAGTTTTCCTCTGTCGATCGTATCAAAGGCTGCGGACATATCGATTCCGGTTATTGTTATGGATATGTTTTCTTTGAGTGCCTTTGCTGCCAACCATTTATGTGTCCATACAACGTCCCATGTGCTTCGGTCTTGGCGAAACCCGCTTTGGCTATGTGATAGATATTTTTCTATTTTCGGTCTAATTCTGTTGAGGATATTGCTTTTGTTTTGTTTACTTAAAAATGCAAATTCGTTGCAGAACACAAGAATTAAAAACATGTACCATCTAGACCTACACTATATTGTGGAGTTGATTCCCTCTAATTTTCATACTTGCATTTCCTTCAATTTTCACGTCAAAATCATGTTAATGTAGTAAATTATAAATCATATATTATAATACATGTAGAGAAGTGCCTACCCACGCATAATGAAGAGACATTTTCCCACATAATTCGTGAAAGGCATCACAGTCTGCCTTGACTTGGCTATTTTGTTTCTTAGGCATTGAAGCATGTGCATTGCAATCAGCAGCAGGGTACTTATGTCGAGGTCTCTTTTAAAAAAGTTGCCTAGGCATTGTGGACAAGGAACAAAGTCATCATGCTCAGTATGGGGTCTTTTTAATGCACGTTTTACAACAATATTCTCTCCACCCTTCAAAACTTTAATGTTGTGCAGATGATCTCCGGCATTACGTAATTTGGCAAGTTCAGCCTTTTTGTCCTTGCCAGATGAGCTTAGGAATTTAATCATTTCTCTCTCCCCTCCGTGAGCCTTACGTAAATGTCGTTCGAGCTTTACTTGCGATTTTTCGCAAAAAACACAAATGCTTTTATCCACTTTTGTTTTCTTAGAATTTGCTGTTTGAGCAGAAAAATGTTGAGAGGCACTTTCCTGTGAATTGGGGATTATTGTTGAGTACACATCTTAGATGGAGGTGTTGGTGTTGATAGTATCCTCTGAATTTACGAAACTTGTTGGGTTCAAATCTGGGATGCGCGTGCTTTCATTTAGATTCGAACTTTTCTTCTTTTGGTGAAGTATTCCGACAGGTATAAAATCAAAGTACTCATTGTCATGTTCTTTATTTTACATGATTAACAAATTTGAACAAGATGTAGTTCGATTTCACAATGATACTTTATTCTTTGACTTTTACATAGGCTGTCTATTTTTGGGAACCCGGAACGGATCCTAGTTTCGCTTTCGTACGGGACAATAACAATAACATCTTCCATACACTAATTTGGTATATCTAATTATTATCGTGAATGCTTACATTTTTCAGGTATAGGAATTATATGACATCCCTCTTCTTTAGGATAAAGATTTACATTTACTATAACTCAAAGTAGGCTTTAATCTAAGCTGCTCTTAACAACAACATACAGTTATAACTGTGCACACATACTGATCCATATTTTCATTCTCGATAATGAAAAAAAAAAATTATTATTTGACTTAGTATGGCTAACAATATTAATAACTTATCTCTATTCTATTTAATTATTCTCGACAGTAAATTAGGTATATAATCCATATATTGTTCTGGTTGGTAGTCCGGTAATCAAAATGTTTCTGGTAACTGGTAGGTAATCCATTCGAAAAGGTTTGTGTTTGTTGTCTAACTAACCACAATCTATGAAATATGTACAGCTACTGCACATATGCATAGCTCTAGCAGCTTTAACTAGTGTCTAATGGACCTAGTGTGTTTTTTTTTTGCAAATTGTGTGTGGACGTCGATTTTATTTCATTTTCCTTAACAATGGCCATGCCTATGATGTGTATTTTGAAGGTTTTATAACAGTACGTCCACTTCTAGTAGTGTATGGATGTGGTTTAATGGGGTGTTCCTGTGGAGACACGTTGTCTCCACGAACAGGCGTGCGTTCGTGCACTGGCTGTTCTCGCGAAGGTGAGCATGGGGGCTCGACCATCGCATTTGGAGGTTTCTCATGTAGTTTGTCTTGTGGGTCGTTGAGAGGCATATTGTTACCGTTCGTTTTTGGCTTGTTGAAGAATGGAACGTCTCTAAGCTGGTTTCTGTTTCGACGAATTTTTTGTCCAGTGTTTGATTGGACAATGTATGATCTGGGGTGTTTATGTTTGTGTACTATCTTCCCGGGTATCCATCTCTTTGTGGATTGGTCTTGGTAAACAATCGGTTGTTCGTTGTCGAGAGCTGTTAATGGGCGTGCAGCTCTATTGTAGTAGTGAGCTTGTTGTTGCCTTTGTTCCAGTGCTTTGGTTGTGGAATTGAAGTTGTTTGGTTTTGTTGGTCGTTGTGGAAGACCATCACTCAGGGTTCGATTGAGTAGAGTTTGTGCGGGCGATGGGGTGTTATTATCGATAGGGGTATTGCGTAGTGCAATCATTGACAGATATGGGTCTGAGTTTGATTCCATAGCTTTCAGTAAAGTTCTTTTTACAATCTTTACTTGACTCTCGATGAACCCATTACTTTGTGGGTAGTGTGGGGAGCTTGTTTCGTGTCGGATGTTGTAGCTGTTGATTAGGTCTTTGTATGCGTTGCCGATGAAGTGAGGGCCATTGTCTGATCGGATGACGGCTGGTATTCCATGTTCGCTAATTATCTGCTTTGTGAGAGTTGCCACCTTTTGGCTCGTGCTTTGGCCTCTGGGTATTTTCCTAACAAAGGGAAATTTGGAGAAAATTGCCAGAAGACAATAGAGAATAAAAATTTTTTTTTTTTTTTCGCGGCGGTGGTGGGGTTTGAACCTGCGACCTTATTGGTACGACAACTCCGCCTGGCAGGTGAGAGCGTGGCTCTACCGTGTGAGCTATCCACGAACACAAAAAATATTCGTTTCAAACTCAAAGTCATTACTAGATCCCTCTCTCACCCACTTCTTGAGACCGCCGATTCGTTCGTACACCACCATCGCGAATAATTTTGACCAGCAGTTAAGCCTAATAGCCAATATTCTCAACACAAACATATAACATAGAAACGATTGAGACATAGAGTATGCTCCGGTGTATGGGGTGAATTTTTAATTCAGAAAAGTGAGTGGAGCAGGCACTTATGTTGGTAACAACAAGATATGAAGTGAATAGAAAAGTGCCAGAAGACAATAGAGAATAAAAAATTTTTTATTCTCTATTGTCTTCTGGCACTTTTCTATTCACTTCATATCTTGTTGTTACCAACATAAGTGCCTGCTCCACTCACTTTTCTGAATTAGAAATTTGGAGAAGTAGTCAGACACCAGTAAGTATTCTTCCCCTTTCAGGTAGAATAAGTCTGTTCCTATGGTGTGCCATGGCCCTGGGGGTATTTCAGTCTGTACCAGGGGTTCTTTTTGTTGGGCTGGTTGGAGGGATTGGCAGGTGTTGCATGCCTTGGTGATCTCTTCGATATCTCGGTTGATGTTTCTCCAGTAGACTGAGTCCTGGGCGCGCAGTTTTGTCTTTTCAATTCCGAGATGTGGTTCGTGCAGTTTCTGGAGTATCTCTTTTTTCATGGATGTGGGTATGATTACTCTGCGATTTTTCATGAGGATCCCCTCTTCCAGACCGATCTCGTCGCGGTAATTCCAGTAAGGTTTCGTGAGAACGGAGGTCTCATGTATTTCTCAGGCCATCCCGTGAAGACGATCTCCTTGAGCGCATTCAGCTCATGGTCCTTGGCTGTCTCCTCCCGGATTCTCTGCAAGATGTTTTTGCTGAATTGAGGCATTACTTCGTGGATTTTTACATCCATGTCTTTAATTTGATCATTTTTCTCTGGTGACAGCCTGGATAAAGCATCTGCAATTTGCATGTCTTTCCCGGGGATGTAGATGAGGTTAAGATCATATGGCTGTATCCTTAACAGCATGCGTTGTAGTCTAGGGGGTGCTGCTTTCAGGTGCTTTGATTAGACCTGTAAATTCTCAGTCAATTAACTGAAATCAGTCAATTTGTCAAATTCAAATATTTAGAAAAGGAAAGAAAGAAAGAAATAAATAAAAAAAGAAAGAATTCACAAATCGTAGTCGAATGGCCGTAAAATAATTAGGAGTGTTCCACAGCGCTACGCATAGCTCATGGGGACCGTTTATTTTAACGATGTATATATTGCCAAGACAAAGCGACGCTTTTTATAAAAGGCGTGTCTGAACACTTCCTCTGGCATTGTTTTGCTCAAGCCCAAGCGAGCTTGCTGTTTTGTGGCGATTTACCTTCATTTCGATTCTTTGAATTTTTCCGCTACCGCTACGCCTGCCGAAGTTTCTTCTTGATAATTCACTTCTACTTAATAATTCAGTGTATTGGCCTGAAGTCATATTTATTTAAGTTTTTTTTTTCTCTGTCATTTACTGATTGAAAATCAAGTTTGCTCATTGCTACATTATTCTAATGTTCTCACAATGGCTGAGCTGTTCGTGGATCGCAATTCAGACTTGTCGAGCATCGATAAAGATGTGAGTCCCGTGAGGAATAATGTTCACACATCCTTCGTTAAATTATTTTTTCACTTTCCAAACCGTCGTGATCCCAATTGTAGCCAATTTTAACTGAGCCACCGAGCGATAAATTTCACTGTTTCATCTAAGCCAAAATTGACCACATTTACCTGGGGAGTCTCAAAACTATGATAAAGTAAATTGCGAATGCCGCAAGTCCGTTATGTAGACATCTTCAAATCGAAAGTTAGGATAGATTGCTACCAGCACATTTCGATTGCCTCGCGTTGTAAACAAACTGGTTGACCGTTTCTTCACTGATTGAGTACCTGATCATAAGGAACAATGGTAAGTAGCCTAATTAATTCCCGTGCAAATCAGGACGTTTTCTGGCATTGTTTTGCTCAAGCCCAAGCGAGCTTGCTGTTTTGTGGCGATTTACCTTCATTTCGATTCTTTGAATTTTTTCCGCTACCGCTACGCCTGCCGAAGTTTCTTCTTGATAATTCACTTCTACTTAATAATTCAGTGTATTGGCCTGAAGTCATATTTATTTAAGTTTTTTTTTTCTCTGTCATTTACTGATTGAAAATCAAGTTTGCTCATTGCTACATTATTCTAATGTTCTCACAATGGCTGAGCTGTTCGTGGATCGCAATTCAGACTTGTCGAGCATCGATAAAGATGTGAGTCCCGTGAGGAATAAATTCAATTGGTCATGGCTAGAAGTTAAAGATGATAATGGTGATTATTTTTCTATGTCAAAAAAATTCCAGAGGCAGGAATATGACTTTGATGAGGTCATCTTTACCTATATGAATGACATGCTTATTTAGCATTCCTTCTACATTAAATTATGGCAGTCATACTTCCAGTAAGAAATAACACCCACTATTTTGATATATTGTATTTATCACTCTCCTCTCCAATGATGCCTTATTTAAAAAAAAGTAATTGAATCTTCAGTTTGTCGAAGAGTTTCAGTCAATTTTTATAGAGCTCATTTACAGGTCTATTTAATTGGATCGTTGTGAGTGGCTTATGGTCAGTTTCAACAGTAAATTGTTGTCCATATACGTACGTGTGAAACCGTTCACACCCGTAGACAACTGCGAGTAGCTCTCTCTCTCTAGGTATCCCAAACTACCGCTGTGTGGCAGGCGAATTTGCCGGGATCGATCAAAAAGTGGGGTGTTAATATCTGTCTCTCTCTCTCTTGAATTAAACTTTATTTAATAAAAAAAAGGATAATATTATATTTCAATATCTGCTCTACAAGATGAGCTAAATATTTAAACTATTCAAGCTATGTGAACTTTTTAACAGCTATTCAAAAACGCCCTCATAAAGAGATCCGATTGCAAATTTTCGCTGTGAAAACTGCGTACCGATCAACCGAAATTCGGGTCTCGTCACAAGATCTGCTCGCGCTAAAAGCTGAACGGACCAACAGCTGTGAAATCAAGTGTGGGAGAATCTCCTTTTAATGCCCTTTCGTGTGGTGTAATTTTTTCGTTTATAAACACAACAAAAATATTATTAAAATTTAACTGAATTTGCCCTATTTTTGACTGAAAATTTGACTCTCTTAACGGTTAATAAACGGCGAAAAAATTACACCATAAAAATCTGCAGCATTTGAAGGCTATAATATCAAAAATCCAGCATGCTGGCTTGATTCAACACATAGCGCCATCTTTAAAAGCAAAGCCTTTGTTTCCGCTTTCTCTTTCTTTCTCCCCTACCGTCCGACGCGTGAGTTGATACACTGCCAGTGACCGAGACCGATTGTAAGGAGTGACAAACGTTTCCAAACAGCCATCTAGAATAGTCAAAAGTGTTTCAATTATGGACATGGACTTACTTGAATTATGTGGTAAGTAAATCTTATTGTTTTTTATTTTATTATGATCGGTGTTTGAGTAGATCGAAGCTTTTCTCCACTCACTTTTCTGAATTAATGGATAATGTTTGTATTCGTGTTCATTCATGAAGGCTATTATTATTATTATTATTATTATTATTATTATTATTATTATTATTATTATTATTATTATCATGATTATTATTATTATCGGAGCCCACCGATCGCTAAGAATGAACGTGTCATCATTATCACTGATACTTCTAGATGAAAAATAAAATAATAGAAACTGGTCGTGTCAGTGTCCGTCCTGACTGCTAGACTTGTGCTTGTGATTGTGATTGTGAGTCCTACTAATACTAGGAAATGGAAAGTATCACACTATCGACGTCTAAGCTAAGTCTAGTTGTTTCTCATTTCTGAAATTTAGATTAATTAAGTCAAGCTCATTCATTAAGAAATTATTGACAATTGGGATGAAATCTGGTGCACATTGTTTGATCTTATAATAATAATCTTAACAGTAACAGGATTGCTCCATTCTTCATCAGGTGTCATCAATGAGTGGTATCTAACTTGTTTGTTTTTCAATCGTTTTTTTAAGATCCAGTTTCAACCATGCCATGATTGATGGAACTATTATACTGTAGTGACTCAAAACTCCAGTTTAAATTTAACTTTTAACCTTTTACTGTATAGACTACTTGGTAGAAAGGCTTGTTTTTATTGGATGCTATGGGATTGACTTGGTGATGGTTGCTTGTTTATATAATATAAGTTTTAGATTTATATTAAATTCTTGAATCCTGCCTATTTGAATTTGACAGTTGAGTTTTGATAGATAGTGTTGATGGTAATGAGTAATCATTTAGCGCGTTGAGCTTGTTGAAATACGGGGTAAGGCGGTGTATAGAAACTATTTATTATTATTATCACATCTCAAATAAGTTTGAACATTTTAATTCTCCATTTTCAGATGACGAACAAATGAGTCGTCTCAGGGCTTCATTTTGATGAAGGGGGAAAGGTCGTAGACCTGCACTCCCACCTGTGCAAGTGACACCTGTTTGTCCAGCTTTATCATCTGCGCTTTGAAGCCAAAACGACAGTGTCTGAGGTAAGGTTTCTATGAATATATGACACATCTGTTTTCGTTGTCACAGGCCACCATTATATTTTTTTGATAAATATTTTGGTTGTTTTTGATGTTTTTTACTGCGCTAATATTATCAGTACAGTGAGGCTAAACCAGCTTATGATTTGATTTTTTTTTTGTAAAACACAAGGTCCCGCTATGGAGCTTTCAGATTCATATAAGTTCATGATGGTTGCGAGTAGATTTTATTGTTAACATGTATGGTTGAGTTGATTTGGGTTTGTAGTTACAAGTGACTGAGTGACATAGACAAGTAAAAGACGTGTTTATGGCTCTTTTTATGATATAATTTAAGCATGCCTGCAACAGTCAGCAATTAGCAATGGGCCATGTGCTGTTGGTATAATAGCACTAGTTGAAAAGGTCTTTACTAGGTTAGACAAGACTAGATGTTTGCTATGGAATACAATTAAATTCTAAACCATCCCTGTGTTCCCCTCTCGAGCAAAGTATATTAATTTTTTCATACCTAATCCTTATCTTTTTTTAAACTTGTTGGATTCTGATGTATTATCAAGGGTTATCTTTTTGTATAAGATTCTATTTTTTTTCTGTTCTAATATACTAATGCATTATTTATAAGCCCTTCAATATTTTCTGGTTATTTTTTCCCTTCTAGGTGGAACAATGGTTCTCCATGTTAAGTCCAGACTCAAGTTATCCTGTCAATAGTATCTGGCGAAAAATTTTGAAGGTGGTGAAGGCGGCAAAAGGGAAAGATAAAACGTTTTTGAATGCACCTGTGGATCTTCACCACATCAGTGATGCCCTCAATGCCATTGGTGTAGACATGACATTGGAGAAGAACAATTTTAAAAAGACTGTTGTGTCAAAGGAAATTGCTGTGGACCTCGGCAATTTTCTCCTGAAACATGGACATACTTATGGAGACTTCCATAAATTTCTAGGAGACATATCGTCTTCTCCTGTAATTTGCACGAGAGAGAAGTTGCGAGGCATGTATCTCGCTGCAGAAACAAAGAAGGGGAAGCTGATAAAAAATATCAGCAGGGACCCAGCAGCACTTCAGGTATGGCTCAGGAACAGGAAACCCTTCTTTCCCTGTCATCTGACGGAAATTCAGCTAAACTCTCCTCCTGCCACAGCCACAAAGCCACCCTCGTCATCGCCACCACCACCACCCCCACTGTCATCTACTGTTGACTGGCCAGCACTGAGTCCTCAGCCAACCGTTTTATTTCCTTCATCTGTACTACCATCATCGAGTCAACCTTCTACTTCTACTAAGATTCTCAGCTCACCACCACCGTCGTCTACTGTTGACTGGCCAGCACTGAGTCCTCAGCCAACCGTTTTATTTCCTTCATCTGTACTACCATCATCAAGTCAACCTTCTACTTCTACTAAGATTCTCAGCTCACCACCACCACCACCATCGTCCTGCATTTCTACTGTATCTGGTTCTACCCCTCATCTCTCCACGAATATTAATTCTCGGAATGTGTCCACACCTGATTCATGTTCAGCACCACTACCATCATCGTCATTCACTGGTTCTACCCCTCTACCCTCTACGTCTGTTTCTACTCAGAATCCAGCCAAACCTGAATGTACCCCTGCATTGATCACTTCTGTTTTATTGCCAGAATCTTTTTCAGAGTCCCACATCCCACTTTCTTCCACAATTGTTAATGTTGATCATGTTAGAAGATTATCAAAGTCTGTCTCTTCCAAAAAATTGTTTTCATCTATAAAGTCGATTCATCAGAATGTAATATTTTAAAGAAAGAAATTTTTAATTTAAAATTAAAGAACAAAACTTATGTCCGATAGAGCGGCAAATATGAAACTTTTAAATAAAAAAATTCATGAATGGCGTAAGAGTGTTTTGCATGATGAGGATATAGACGGTCTATGTACACATTTTTTGTATTGTAACGCGCATTTTTTGCTTGGTCTATCTAAAGCTGTTGAGAGTGCTGTGTTAGAATTTGAGAGGGATGTAATTAAAGAGGGGGGTTCACTTGGGAGGGACAGTCAGCAAAAGTTTAATCATTTTCAGTCTAGTATTGGTAAAGAAAGTGCAGCCTTACGTGCTATAAGACTAACTGCAGAAGTATTGGGACCTCGGGGGGATGAGAAAAATGGGGCAAGGGAAGAATGGCTAAATTATTGTGAAGCTAATAATATTAAGTCTCAGCTTTGCAGTTTTAGAAGTAATCGTTTCAATAATATATTTGAAAATGCTCATGCTCTTTTGTACCATCATAAACATGTTCTTGGTTTTCTAGAAAATGAAGTTTCAGGTGACAATTTAAAGCTTCAAAGTATTGTTGCAGATTTGAGGGATAGTAGGGTAATTTCTTTAGTTGCTGCTATTTCACTGTTTAATCTGACTAACACTGGGCCATACTGGGAGTTGATGAAAAGTAAAATTCCTTATGGGTCATTCCCCTCTTATGTCAAAAAGATTGATGTTATTTTTGAGAAATTTATTTGTTAAGGATGATTACTGATGATGAAGCAGAAGCATCTTTTTTATCAACTGCTGTCAAACGAAGAAGGGTTTCAGATTCTGATGTTGATTGAATAACACTATGAGATTAAATTCAAGCTTCAGTTTAATTACAAAACCAGATAGAATGGACGTTTCAGGTTTCTCCTTTGTCAACAAACAGGATGAACCAAACAGTATAGATGATGTGGTAGTGCCGTTAAGTTGAATGCGTTTGTTGGTAAAGGGGAAACACGAAACATCCATTCTTCTATCTGTTTTTATAATTAAATTGAAGCTTACATTCAATTTCACATTATTTATCGCTTCGAGTAGCAACATTTACATTATATTGATTAATGAAATTATGTATCTATTTTCATCACTTTACATTTGATCAGTGACATGCTTTGTTTAAACAATTGTTGTTTCTCATAATTATGTAGCTTTTCTGATTATTACATATGTTTTATTTACTCATCATGTTTAGCGTCAAGCAAGATGGCTTTCTATTATTTCAACATTTTTAACACGTCTGAGTGTACTTAAACACTTTAATATGTTTTTTTTACCTGGAAGTTCGTATTCATACAATAAGGGAGTCCAATATAATGTCTATTTCTATTTAAACATTTTATAGATGCATTTAAAATGTGTATAGTGGAGAGCCAATGATAACCCTTATACTCATACATACTGATGTTGGGCTATTAGACCATAATAGCAATATTATAGTCCGTGTTTAAATTAATCTTTATCATTTATAGGCTATGTGGATATGATCAGCTTCCAGAGTCCGCGTATGTATAATCTGTTATTAGATATTATATTGGACTCCCTGTATGAATATGAACTTCCGGGTAAAAAAATATATTAAAGTGTTTAAGTACACTCAGGCGTGTAAAAAATGTTGAAATAATAGAAAGCCATCTTGCTGACGCTCAACATGATGAGTAACAAGAGCGCTAAGAAAGGTTTGCCCGGTGTCTGTGCATTTATATGCATTAAAGCGTGTCCTTATACCGTTGCCTTAGATATATATATATATACTTAAATGTGTTAGGGCAGGGCGTTGAATTTTAGGTTGATTGTTGAGGTGTCTCAAAATATGTACTTATGGATAGGTATAAATTTTCATGTTCGTGGGTTGCATTGGATATTGTATGCTTTTGTGTACTGACTTTTTTGTCTAATGTTTTTATTTATTTATTTTATTTGATCGACTGTGCGCCACCAGTAGGTGCAGCATTAACTTCCATTATTGTGTTAGGTCGTGGTATGAATTTTTGACTTTTCCCCCCTTTTTGACATATATTTCTGTTGATTTTCGAGAGTTTAAATCTTGATTTCTTCTCATAACTCTGTTTTTGTCATTCTTATTGTGAAAAGGACATAAAATTTGGATTCCCCATCCCTCAAATCATTTGTATGTGAAGTTTCATAGCCATATCTCATCATTTAAATTTTTTGTAGCGGAAACACTGTTTATTTCTCAAAATGTCTTCCTTTGGCGATTTCGGCCTTTTTTCGAATTTTGAGACGTAATATCTCAGTAATTATTGCCTCTATCTCTCTGAAAAAAATTGGGCTTACTGTCTGGTGCCAGTTCTAAGGCTCAGATAAGTTTCATGCCTTAATTTAGATTACTGACGAGTCTGCAAAGTGCCGAAGATGGTACATCTGGCGATTTCGGTGAAATTATTTTCACGCGGGTCATGTTTTTTCTTGATTTTGATGCTGTATAGTAACTGAATTATACTAGGTGAATATTTGTTTGAGTATTTTTCTTATTCTCTATGTCCATGGCTTGCGATTGCTTGCAAATTATTCAATTTTGTTATTATTTTGTTTGTTTTGATGCACCTTAAACTTGCTGTTTGGTAGCATGTTCTGTTGGTGTACGAAAATTACAAGTTATTAAATAAATAAAAAATTCGTATCTTTTTTATTTGTTGTCCGATTTTAATCATTTAAAGACTGTTGTTCATGGTTTGACAATCTGTATTTGTTCAATTCAAAATAACAGCAGTTTTCTGCAGTTGAAATTTTAGTTTGGGATACCTACTCTCTATGTTCGCGTACCTTGTCTCTTCGTCTGTTAATGCTTTGCTGGCGAAGGCGACTGGCTGGCCATCTTGTAGGAGTGTGGCACCCAGTCCCTTCAGTGAGCTGTCGACCTGTAATGTTATCGGCTTTTTACTGTCGAAATATGCCAGTGTTGTGTGACTTGAGATTGCTTCTTTGATTTTCCTGAAAGCGTCATCGTGGCTGGCATTCCAATCAAAGTTGTGCCCCTTTTTTATTAGATCCCTGAGGGGTGCGGTGCACAGCCGTTTACTGCTTTCACTTTAGTTCGACAGGTAAATTTTGCCGGACGCTAGTTCATAACAGATGGCGAGTCACGGCCTGTGCCGAAAGGGAGACTGAGCAATTTTTCCTATTTTGATGATTTTTTTCTCAAGTTCAAAGTAGCGTAGTAAAGATGCTATTAGATGAAGCAATAAGATATTTTAGAGTCATAACAAGTGATTTACATACTTTTATTTGATATAATTTTAGTAGATCATTTGGGATTAGATTTTATAGGAAATAACCATAAAAATGGGTCAGAAATTTTAATTACTTCAAACGATATAATCAAAAATTACATAGTTATCTGAGTTTATACAAATAAATGAGAAATACTGCAATAATCATCAATATTCACAGAGTAGAAATATATAATCAAAGTCGTTTTGTAATGAAGCATTGTTGAGATATCCGCTCACCTGTACAGCAATATCCTTTTTTGACAGCAATAAAAAAAATGCGTGATCACCGAATTGTAGGGGTTTGTTGATCAAATGATCAAAACGAACTGGTTTTAGTGATGGCAATTGACAATTCTTAGGAAAAGATATGTAATATGCATTCCTTTGACGTTTGTATAGATGTAAACTATATAATAATAATAATAATAATAATAATAATAATAATAATAATAATAATAATAATAATAATAATAATAATAATGGTAATAATAATAATGATGATGACGATAATAATTACAATAATGATAAGGATAACAATAATATAATAATAATAATAATAATAATAATAATAATAATAATAATAATAAATAATATAATAATAATAATAATAATAATGATAATAATAATAATAATAATAATAATGATAATAATAGTAATAATAGTAATAATAATAATAATAATAATAATAATAATAATAATAATAATAATAATAATAATAATAATAATAATAATAATGATGATGATGATGATAATAATGATCATTTTCATGAAAATAATATTGTGGCTATCACCTAAACGCCTGCTAATTTTGGAAAAACGCAATAATTTCTCTTTAACTTTAAAATAGCTTTCGAAATGCCCGTTTTAAAAAAATGGAATTCGCCTATAATATGTCCCCCCGACAGAAAGGAATTAAAAATAGAAAGAAAGAAAGAATAAAGAATTTTACTGAATCATTTGCGGCCAAAGAATTGACTCATCGCCTCCGAGAGTTTTATTTAACTTCCCAACGCCCCAAATTGCTATCATTCATTCAATATAATTGACTCCTCCCCACTCCACGCTCTCCGGCACTTTCCTTCCATGTCCCTCAAACCGCTTTCTTTCCATGTAGCGTCCAATCAGCTTTTTACAATTGCCCATTTCCAATTGGCTGCTGAATAAGGACAATTCTAATTTCAATTTTCCACCACTCGGTCATCAGCAAAGTCAAGACAGCTCCTCCTACTCAAATCACACATACCCACGAATATGATAGGCCTTGTAGACCAGTCACTGGTCTTTGATGTAACAACCATCCGCCAGCTTTGATCACATTGCTTTTGATGATGTCACTCAATATCTATCTTCTTCTCTCAAACCCGTTGACTGTACCACGAGTCAACATAAAAGAATATCGCGGTGAGGTGCGAATCGTGAAGATGGAATGACGTAGCTGTGTTAAAGTTATACGTAGGTTCAAAGTTCAATTGTCAGAGAGAACTGATGAGAGATTAAACTGAGGTGGTAAAATGAAAACTGTTTCGTAGTAAAACGTTGCATAAATTAGTTTTATGTACACCAACACACACACTTTCTTTCTCTCTCTCTCTCTCTCTCTCTCTCTCTCTCTCTCTCTCTCTCTCTCTCTCTCTCCTCTCTCTCTCTCTCTCTCTCTCTCTCTCTCTCTCTCTCTCTCCAGTGCTGCGACAAAAAAAAAAAAGGACGCCGACCAGATAGCTAATACTATTTAAAATGGAAATTTGTTGAAAATGGTCTGCTTATTGAACAACCGAAGCATCGTGGATATCAGAGAGAGGTGGTAAAATGAAAACTGTTTCGTAGTAAAACGTTGCATAAATTAGTTCTATGTACACCAACACACACACTTTCTTTCTCTCTCTCTCTCTCTCTCTCTCTCTCTCTCTCTCTCTCTCTCTCTCTCTCTCTCCAGTGCTGCGACAAAAAAAAAAGGACGCCGACCAGATAGCTAATACTATTTAAAATGGAAATTTGTTGAAAATGGTCTGCTTATTGAACAACCGAAGCATCGTGGATATCAGAAATGATCATTGTGAATCAGTTGAAACACGTGATATCGATGTAATACTAATACTAGTAATAATCATAAAATATCAGTGTATTTATCTTACTCTTGATCACCACTGGAATAAAAACAATATTATTATTATTGTTAATAATAATAATAATAATAATAATAATAATAATAATAATAATAATAATAATAATAATAATAATAATAATAATAATAATAATAATAATAATAGTAAAAAATAAATAATATCCATTTTTTGACAATAAAAAATCGCGATAAACGCATTGAAAAGGACGGAAAGGGGGGGGGGGGGGGGGGGGGGGGGGGGAGGATTAATGATCAGATAATCAAAATGAACTGTTATTTTAAAATAAATTGACAATCATAGGTAAAAATAAGTTATAAGTATTCCTCTGAACTTTGTATAGATCTTAACATATTTTTATACTTTTTATTAACATACGTAAAACCTCACGATTATTTTAAGGAACAGCTGATTGTTACATGTCACAGAAACAGCATCTAATTAATCAACCAACGTTCTGTTTTCTTTTTTTTCACCGGTGGAACTTCACTTGCTAATTCTGGAGCAGTTTGCATGAAATGTTTTTTAACCACATATCTCATTTGAGACCTTTCACAGCTTATTCGGCATAGTCCATTTGCACTGAGACAATGCTTGTTTTCAGCATGACCATTCATCTGAGTAAAGAAAAAAAAATCATTAGTTATTATTGATATTGATGATGATGATGATGATGATGATGATAATAAAAAAAATAAGAAGAAGAAGAAGAAGAAGAAGAAGAAGAAGAAGAAGAAGAAGAATTGTAATAATAAGAGTTATAATAATATTATTGATTGTTAGTAATAAAAAAAAAAATAAAAAAAAATTGAGCTTTTATATAGCGCAATATCCACTTAACGTGCTCAAAGCGCTTTACAAGGGGTCCCTGGTCAACAGCAACATTTAACGTAGGACGAGACATGACGCCTGTTAGGCGATATTACAATTTTTCGGACAAAGACAACGCTGTTAACGGCCAGGTACTCATTTTACACCTGAGTACGGTGAGAGAATGTGAGTAAAGAGCCTTTTCCAAGGACTCAACTATGCGTCGAGCGAGGCTCGAACCCAGGACCTTCCGATCCGAAAGCGAGTGTCATACCACTAGACCACATAGCCGCACAATACATTACACAATATTATTATATATATTATATATTATTACACAATAATACGATAGTGATCGCCTAGATGCCTGCTAATAATAATAACGTAATAATTTTCCTTTAAAATATAGTTCCAAATGCCCGTTATTCAAAATGGAATCCGCCTATATACCCACTCTGAAATATTTTTAGCAAAAATAAGATAAAGAAGTTTACTGTAGCATTTGCGGCCAAAAAATTGATTTATCACCGGTCTGCGAGAGTCTTATTTGACACCTAGACAACGCCCCAAATTACTTTCAATTCATTTCAAATTTACTCCACCTCTCCAGAAATTTCAGCCCATGACATCCAAACTGCTTTCTATCCATGGAGTGCCAATCAGATGTTTACAATTACCAATTTCCAACTGGCTGCTGAAAAGGGACAATTATAATTTCAATCGTCCACCAGTCGGTCATCGGCAAAGTCAAATAAGCCCCTCCCACTCAAATCACATATCCCCTCGAATGTTCGGCCTTGTAGCGCAGTCCACCGGGCTTTTGAGGTTACACAATCATCCGCCACCTTTGATTACATCGCTTTTTGATGATGTCATAATATATCTATGTACCCTCTTTTCTCACGCCCGTTGACTGTATTAGCCACTCCCACGCCTCGTTCTGAAAAAAGTCCGCGAAATTAAAGGGGAGGCAAGAGAAAATCAGCTGATCGTTAAAATAGTAACAGAAAAGTGGAGGTGCTCGGCAATGAATGCAAGAAAGACATTTAAAACGCCGTAAAAATGTTTAAAAATCACTTAATGTTATACGAGTAATTACCATCCATAACAACCTGTCAAATTCACATATGTAAGATGCCAAGCCAAAATTAATAATAAAATAATAAAGAACACGATTGACCGTTGACTACACATGCATACGAGTACCAGAAATATTTTGTAAACAATGTAACACAATATAATGTGTAAGTTTCAAAGCAAATGCAACCACAAATAACATCAAAGAACAATGTGGGACTACTGTTTTAATTTCATAAAACCAAACGCATATTTTCTGCCCCCGATATTGAACGTGTAGTTAGTATGTATCGTACAAACAACATTCGTTTAGACAGGTAGTCGGGATTCTAGCGCCAGTTTTATTTGGGCAACCGTGATTGGGATTTCACTCAATGCACTTATTATTATTATTTATTATTATTATTATTATTATTATTATTATTATTATTATTATTATTAATATTATATTTATAATAGTTATGAAAGCAGTCTTTGGTGTATAAGTGCATATGTACATTATTTCTTATAATAAATGCTTCAAAACAAAACAAAACAAAACTAAAAAAATAAAAATAAAGAATAAATGAATAAAAATATCTATTTGGGCATTTACTTACATTAAAAGTCTTGAAAATCACAATCACAATCCATGAAAATTAAATATCCCATAATCCGAAGAAGACATGAATTTAATCCAAAATCCAACACAGGAATGTATTTTAATAGGAGACAGATATCCTATTAAAACTATAGCATTACTTGCAAACAACAATACCCCACTCTGCGTTTAACGGGCTTTTGGCCGTCACATTGTAAATTGTGACCGCATTAGGGTAATCGGTGTCCTAAAGACTGACATACTGACATACAATCAATGAGAACTATAAAGAATCCATTCTAGAATTCAACTACAAACTGAAAAGCATGATAAATATCACTCTATCAAATAATTTTCTTTGCACAGGTTCACTCACACTCTCCTTTATTGCAAAACATTGATAAGTGAGAAAAAGTTTGTATTTCAATTATAAACTTAATCACATAATCTAAATGATGGAGAATAAAAACAGCTAATTATAAAAAATTTCACAGATCAAGTTATCTATTTGAACTCCGCATATTTAGCTTAATTACTCAATGACCATAAATTTTTTAAAACTGCATTGTTTCATTTAAACAAGACCATGACGCTTATGCCTGGACCGGGTATTCACAACTTCTGCATTTGCATTCCACTTTCGAATCGAATTAATCTCTATCTTATCCGTTTATTTGCAAAGTTTCTGCACTTTATAAATAAGACCATAACGCTTATGTCTGGACCGGGTATTCACAACTTCTGCATTTGCATTCCACTTTCGAATCGAATTAATCTCTATCTTATCCGTTTATTTGCAAAGTTTCTGCACTTTATAAATAAGACCATAACGCTTATGTCTGGACTGGGTATTCGCAAATTTTCCTATTGTGTTCCACTTTTCGAATCGAAATAACATCTAGTCTATCCGTTTATTTGCAAAGTTTCTGCACTTTATAAATAAGACCATAACGCTTATGTCTGGACCGGGCATTCGCAAATTCTGCTTATGTGTTCCACTTTTCGAATCGAATTAATCTCTATTTTATCCGTTTATTTGCAAAGTTTCTGCACTTTATAAATAAGACCATAACGCTTATGTCTGGACTGGGTATTCGCAAATTTTCCTATTGTGTTCCACTTTTCGAATCGAAATAACATCTAGTCTATCCGTTTATTTGCAAAGTTTCTGCACTTTATAAATAAGACCATAACGCTTATGTCTGGACCGGGCATTCGCAAATTCTGCTTATGTGTTCCACTTTTCGAATCGAATTAATCTCTATTTTATCCGTTTATTTGCAAAGTTTCTGCACTTTATAAATAAGACCATAACGCTTATGTCTGGACTGGGTATTCGCAAATTTTCCTATTGTGTTCCACTTTTCGAATCGAAATAACATCTAGTCTATCCGTTTATTTGCAAAGTTTCTGCACTTTATAAATAAGACCATAACGCTTATGTCTGGACTGGGTATTCGCAAATTTTCCTATTGTGTTCCACTTTTCGAATCGAAATAACATCTAGTCTATCCGTTTATTTGCAAAGTTTCTGCACTTTATAAATAAGACCATAACGCTTATGTCTGGACCGGGCATTCGCAAATTCTGCTTATGTGTTCCACTTTTCGAATCGAATTAATCTCTATTTTATCCGTTTATTTGCAAAGTTTCTGCATTTTATAAATAAGACCACGACACTTATGTGTTAGATTGTTTGCAAATTCTGCCTTTGTGTTCCACTGTTCGATTAGAATTAATCTCTATTTTATCCGTTTATTTGAAAAGATTCTGCACTTTATAAATAAGACCATAACGCTTATGTCTGGACTGGGTATTCGCCAATTTTCCTATTGTGTTCCACTTTTCGAATCGAAATAACATCTAGTCTATCCGTTTATTTGCAAAGTTTCTGCACTTTATAAATAAGACCATAACGCTTATGTCTGGACCGGGCATTCGCAAATTCTGCTTATGTGTTCCACTTTTCGAATCGAATTAATCTCTATTTTATCCGTTTATTTGCAAAGTTTCTGCATTTTATAAATAAGACCACGACACTTATGTGTTAGATTGTTTGCAAATTCTGCCTTTGTGTTCCACTGTTCGATTAGAATTAATCTCTATTTTATCCGTTTATTTGAAAAGATTCTGCACTTTATAAATAAGACCATAACGCTTATGTCTGGACTGGGTATTCGCCAATTTTCCTATTGTGTTCCACTTTTCGAATCGAAATAACATCTAGTCTATCCGTTTATTTGCAAAGTTTCTGCACTTTATAAATAAGACCATAACGCTTATGTCTGGACCGGGCATTCGCAAATTCTGCTTATGTGTTCCACTTTTCGAATCGAATTAATCTCTATTTTATCCGTTTATTTGCAAAGATTCTGCACTTTATAAATAAGACCATAACGCTTATGTCTGGACTGGGTATTCGCAAATTTTCCTATTGTGTTCCACTTTTCGAATCGAAATAACATCTAGTCTATCCGTTTATTTGCAAAGTTTCTGCATTTTATAAATAAGACCACGACACTTATGTGTTAGATTGTTCGCAAATTCTGCCTTTGTGTTCCACTGTTCGATTAGAATTAATCTCTATCTTATCCGTTTATTTGAAAAGATTCTGCATTTTATAAATAATAATAATTGTTCAAAATTTTACCTCACACCCGATATTACAAGTACAAGTGAGCCAGGTGATGAAGATTGTCAAACAGTGTGACAGATGAAATAGGAAGAGAGAGAGAGAGAGAGAGAGAGAGAGAGAGAGAGAGAGAGAGAGAGAGAGAGAGAGAGAGAGAGAGAGAGGATGAGAGAGAGATTCGTTTTTTTTTCAAAATTTCTCTCTCTCTCTTCTCATATTGCACAAGGTTGTACTATTTTACTATTTATCAAGAACAGCCAAGGTGGCAACCCAGTCTCTGTATAAACTAAGCAAGATGGCAACAGGGACCTCGCTCCTTATCCAATGCCGAAGCTTTAATTTGAGTCAAACGGTTTGGTTAAAAAAAAAAAACACCCAAAATAAGTTCGTGTGTGATGGAAGTTGAAGTCGGCTTATTATAAAATCGTTTATGGTCTGTTTGGATTACCCTTTTTAAATAGAAAAGGTGAATATAACATAAACTTGAAGAATAGGCAAGCTAAATGAAAATTAAATTGACTGATTAAATGAGTACGCGAGGCTGAGTTGCGAACGACTACTGGGTTCCGACATTCCGATCCCAGTGTCATTCATGTTCACCGTACCGTGTTACTGTCTACACACTACACTGCATTGTTAGTGACTGGTCATGTCTTTTTTGTTTGTATGTTTTACGCAAGCTTAATAAAAATTAAATTGACTGATTAAATGAATACGTGAGGCAGAGTTGCGAACGACTCATGGGTTCCGACATTCCGACCCCAATGTCAGTGTCAGTCATGTTCACCGTACTGTGTTACTGTCTACACACTACACGGCATTGTTAGTGACTGGTCATGCCTTTTTTGTTTGTATGTTTCTTTTAATATGGGTCAATTTACAAAGAATAATAATAGGAATGTTCAAAACAAAAACTAGATTCACTATTACGTGCCTGTAATGAAGTGCTTTCCACAAACCGTGAGCGAGAATGATGGTGGAGGTAATGGCAACCATGTGGGTTTGTTATTGCTTCCTGCCTCCGTCAACCCACGCATCCAGTTGCGTAACCCACGCTGAATCTGACCAATCAACGGGCGATGTAGAAGAATATCGAGGGAAGGTGCGAATCGTGAAGACGGAATGGCAAATCGGTGTGAAAGCTATAGGTTCAAAGTTCAATGCAATAAAAATCGTTCCGTGCTAAAAATGTGCGTACATGAGTTTTATACACACACACACACACTCTCTCTCTCTCTCTCTCTCTCTCTCTCTCTCTCTCTCTCTCTCTCTCTCTCTCTCTCTCTCTCTCTCTCCTCTCTCGTGTGTGTGTGTGTGTGTGTTCTACTACTACTACTACTACTACTACTACTACTACTACTACTACTACTACTACTACTACTACTACTACTACTACTACTACTACTGCTACTACGATTACTACTATTACTGCGCTATCATCATCATCATCACCATAAAACAACAACAACAACGTTATCATCACCATTGGACTCGTGTTCTTATGTCTCTGGATTTTGTCTGAATACGGACTATTTATTTGTTAGCCAACAAAGAATTAGACAAGGTGTGTTTACACAGTCATTGTGCAGAAACCTGCCATTACAAATCGGTGAAATAAATGCTATATTAAAAGTAGATTATTACTCTTATATTTACTACCATGTGTTAGGGTAACAAAACTCAGATAACATCAATTTGAATTTTTTAAACAATTAAAAATATTTTTCAGGTTAATTTTAAATAGAAAAATATACATTTTTCAAGAAAGAATAAAGTATACTCACCATTTCTTGATATCAATGAAAATAATTGCGTCTTGAAGATGAAAATGTGGCCGTTATATCCATATAAAATAGAAAAATATGGAAGAAGTGTATGGTCAGAAATTGCAGTGTAAAAATGAACGATTTTACGAAATCTGTCCTATAGCCTGACTGACAATGAAATACAAGCGGTGCATTCTACCTGCAGGGATAAATATAGGCCAGTTCTCACGTTCTGGACATCTGTTATGACGTAACCACACGGTGGTCTCCCCGTCATCGACGGTGGGTCGTTCCCATTGGGGGTGAGGCGGTAGTTAACTAAAGTGAAAGATTTCTAGTGTAATAAACGGCTGTGGGTGAGGTCACTAGCTCCTTTGATGAAGGTATTCATGTATGTTGTGAGTCCAAGGAATGATTGCAGCTCCTGAGTGTTTGTTGGAGGTGCCATGTTTTGCAGTGCTGACACCTTGTCTGGATCTGGTTTTACCCCGTCTTCGGTGCATATTATTCCATAGAATTTAATCTCTTTCTGTTTGATTTTGCATTTTTGGGGGTTCAATTTGAGACCGGTTTCTTGGCATTTGTTTATCATTCTCTTCAGGTTGTCATCATGTTCTGTTTCTGTCTTCCCGCAAACAACGATGTCATCTGAAATTCCGACGACTCCGGGGCAGCCTTCGAACGTCTGGTCGATTTTCATTTGGAAGATATCCTGACTCATCTTTAAACCGAAAGGACATCGTAAGAAACGATATCTGCCGAAAGGAGTGTTAAAGGTGGTGAGGTAGCTGGATTCTTCTTCGAGTTCAATATTCCAATATCCGCATTTTGCGTCGAGAATCGAGAAATATTTTGCCCCGGACAGTTTCGGTAGGATCTCTTCGAGTGTTGGGGTGACATAATGTTCTCTTCTTATCGCTTTATTGAGGTCCTTTGGGTTCAGGCATAATCTCAACCTGCCGTTGCTTTTCTCCCGGTATACAAGACTGTTGACCCATTTTGTTGGTTCACCTTCACGTACTTTGGTAATTATTTCATTTTCGCACATTTCATCCAATTCCTTCTTTATTTTGTCTTTTAGCGTGATTGGTACTTTTCTTTGAGCATGTATCACCGGAGGGACATTTGGATCGACGTGTATCTTATATTTCCCCTCGAATTTGCCAATACCATCGAAAGTTTCTGGAAAGTTCTGGATCAGATTTTCTTTGGAGTCAGTTTTATTTTCCTGTATCTGGCAGTTTAGAGTAACAAGATTCAATTTCTCTGCTGATGGTAACCCCATTATTGCTGCTCCTTCATCTTCTGTGACATAGAATGTTGCTGAATGCTTTATTTTGTTGTACTGACATTCAATTTGGCATGTTCCAAACTGTCTGATCTCATGGCCACCATAGCCAGTCAATATTTTGTGAGATGGAGTGAGTGAGGTTGGTTTCCCATCTTTGTCGATGTCGTCGGGGAACATTTGTTTGAAAAGTCTCAAGGGCAGTGCATTTACTTGAGCGCCTGTGTCTACCTTGACTTTGAGTGTAGTTTTTGTTGTCTTGTATTGTGGCAAGTCGATTTGTATATATGCGAATGCTTCATCCCTCTTCTTTTTAGTTGAGTCTATTGTCTGGAATTCGATGTAATCGAACATTACTTCTTCACCAGAATCGGACTGCTCACGAACTTCGTGTACGGATTTTGATTTTGTTTGGTTGTATTTTAGCTTCCTGCAGACTTTGGCAAAATGGTTCGGTTTTTTGCAGTAGTTGCATGTTTTGTTTCGAGCAGGGCATTTCGTCGGATGGTGAGCCGTACCACCACAGTTGAGGCAGTGAGAGAAGTTTGGTTTGGTTTGGTGAGTGGGTGCTTTGGTACCTTTTCGGTGTCCGACAGGACGGTGTCCTGAGTCTTTTCTGAAAGTATTTATATCAACATGATTGACTTGCGGCGCGTTTTGAATGCTAGATAACTGATGACCTGTTGCCTCAATTGATCGTGCTATGTCTAACGCTTTGTCCAGTTGAATGTCCTCATCTTGGAGCAACCGTTCACGTATTTTGTCGTTTTCGTCCCGAATATGATTCTATCTCGGATGAGGGAGTTTTATATTTCGCCATAATCACATTCCTTTGCGATCAGTCGTAATTCGGTGACAAACTGGTCTATTGTCTCATTCTCTTTTTGGAGGCGGGAGTTGAAACGATATCTGGCCATGATTGTGTTCTTTTTAGGTTGGTAGTATTCACTGAATTTGTCAAACAGCGTCTGTACTGGAGTGTCTGTTGCCAATGACCAGGTATTATAAATATCACGTCCTGCTTGTCCAATGTAAAGTAGAAAGTAGCTCGATTTTTGCTCATCTTTCTTTTCGGCTAACGGACCCGTTAGAAGGAGTTTCATATGTTGGCTCCAAGATCGCCAGTTTTCTGCGATATTGCCGCTTTCAAAATCCATGGATGGCGGTTTAAGTGCATCCATTGTGCTTCGAATGATTGAACTTGATTTTCTGACCTGACTGTTACGATAACCTTGAGTTTCTGTACTGACTGAGACTTGATTTTCTGTTCAGATCGAGATTCGATTTTCAGCGATTTTCCTACGCAATATCAATAAATAACAGTGTAAATGTACTTATAAACTTGCCTGACACCATGTCATGTTCTTTATTTTACATGATTAACAAATTTGAACAAGATGTTCGATTTCACAATGATACTTTATTCTTTGACTTTTACATAAGCTGTCTATTTTTGGGAACCGGGAACGGATCCTAGTTTCGCTTTCGTACGGGACAATAACAATAACATCTTCCATACACTAATTTGGTATATCTAATTATTATCGTGAATGCTTACATTTTTCAGGTATAGGAATTATATGACACTCATCATCATCTGTACTTGCACACGAGTCTGGAACATACTCTTGGTCCTTTGGATTTTCTAATTCCTCACACTCGAATCTAAAATTGTCTAAAATCTGAAATGAAAAACAACACAAAACCAAACAAAAACCCAGCATCAAATGAATCATTGGACAAATTTGAAAAAAATTAGACAATTGGGAAAATACCTGAGGAAAGCTGAAAACAAAATGAATTAAAATCTATGCAACATAAACTTTTTCTTTTGACAGTTTTTCTTTAGTGGGTTCAACAAAGTTAAACAGCTGATGAAGTGTTATGAAGCGTAAATCAGCAATATAAATTAGTATTTCCCTCCATAAGTCATATTATGCTATGCATGTATCACCTGGATGAAGTAGACAGTAAAAAAAATCATATTAATGCAAAATATATTTAAACACGAGGTGTAGTCATAAGTGCTCAGGTACAAAGCTACAACTACAATACCACGTCATGGATAATTTTTATCAATATGTTTCGTACATTAAAAAAAAATTCTAAACCAGAAGGTGTAGTTTAGCATGAACGCTACGTACTTAATTATTGAAAACAATAGGTAACCTATTGCAAAAACAAACAAACAAAAAATAGAAAGAAAAACACACCTTAAAAAAACCAGACAAATAACAAGAACAAAAACAATGAAACGGGGAAAGGTGGAGGTGAGGATGAGAAGAAGAACAACGACGACGACAAAAGGAGAGGGGAGGGGGGAGGGTAGATACTGCATTAAATATTTCAAAAATAAATTATTTTACAGAATAGTAATGAGGGCTACAGAAAAGGGATTTATCTCCTTCCCCTATCCACAATAAACTCCCTTTTATAAACCTGCATGTGTGCCGACAATTGTCGGTTTTCCGACAATCACGGTCGTTGCGATCTCCCGGATCACTTATTTTTTTATTGCTAAAGTAATCTGATTGCGAGTTACGTCAATTGTCGGAGTGTCGGCGATCCCCAACTCGACCGGCGGCGAGCAGTCAAGTGCCGACGAATGGGGCCAGGGTTGCCAGATTATTTTTCAACAAAATGCCAGGGGAAGACTCAAAAAATGCCAAAACACTCAAAAAAATGCCAAAGTCTGTTGACTCCCACCCCCACTAAGAAAACTACTCACTTTTGATAGACAATTTATTCATATCCTGGTGGCTTGCGTGTTTTCTTTTCTTTTTTTTTTTTTTGAATTATACTAAATTTCCTGTTGGGGTAATTTTTTACCTACTGACTACTAAGTGGAGTGCTAAACCACTACACCATGTTTGGATTTTAAGAATGAAAAAGAAATACATTAACATGAAAGGTAAATACGTAAACAGTTTTCTTGAACGCTGGTTCAGCATTCCACATCACAAATATCAGCCGCCTATATTGCTCTTCAATTGCCTCACAGTGCTGCCCCATAAGGTGTTTTGATGGTAATTCTTCAAATTTCGCTTGATCAACTTGAGACAGGACGATGTTTGGGCTCAGGCTGCTTAACCCCTTGAAAATGTCCATTGACGGAGGAAGTCTTTTTTCCACTTGTTGCATAGCCTCGTCCAGCATATTGTGACATTTCATTTTCAAGTTGATCATTTTTTGAAGTTCGCGTCCTCTGTTGTCTTCATCCAAAATTGAATCAACGTAAATGTGCATTTCATGAATGAATTTGTAGCCAAAATCGCATTCTTCAATGGGCTTCTTTGATCCCGCTACGTTGTACAGTCTACCTCTCAAACTTTTCTGCAACATGTCTAACTGGTTCATTAAGGAGTGGGTCAGCTTTCTCTGATTGGAACATGGCATTAACTCTCTCAAATTCCTGCACTATTGGAGTGGCGAATTGAAAAATGAGGCGATTGGAGACGTCCTGCATCATCTCTTTAATCATCCGAGCTTTAAAGCGGCTATCTACTTTACTCTCCACTTCTGCTATGGTGAAATACCCGACAAGCTCATCCCAGTTCACTAAAATGTTAAACATCACCTTCCCTCTCACTAACCAACGTGTTTGGGATGTCTTCATAAACGGACTTGGATGTGATTTTCCACTTTCTAAATCGTTGTCCGCATTTATGGCATCGAAAACATGTGTAAACCTTTCACGCCTGAGTCCACTTTTAGAAAACCAAGTAGGGATTTCTTTTAATAAGAATCCAATGTTTGATGGCAGCTTTTCAAAGGCATGTTGAATACACAGAGCTAGAGAATGGCAGATGCATTTCATTTGTACACAATCCGGCGATTTTACTTTGACTCTGGTCCAAACACTATTGTTCACCCCAACCATAACACTTGCACCATCACTTGCAAAGCCAATGCAGTTTTCTACATGCATATCATCAAAGCCATCAAAGCCATTTCCAAAGCAGAAAATAAGGAGTCTGTGTTTGTTTCTATCACAGGGATGAGACCTAAATAAGCACTCTGGATGCCTTCTTTATCGTGCCTAAATGAAATTGTCACACAAAGTAATTTTCGAGCACTAACGTCTGTTGATTCATCTACCATTAGAACAATTTTTTTTACCAATAACGGCTTTCTTTAGTTCAAGTTTCAGGGCGGGTGACATTACATTTTTTATCAAACATACACATTTTGTCCGATGCAGACGCATGCTGCCAAAAATACTATTCTCTCCAAGTTCATTTATCATATCTGTAAGGTGATCAATAATTCTAAGTGCAGTATGGCAAGCTACGTATACAGATAACCGAATGTCCGCTTCTTTTTCCTTTGATGTTGCTCGTTTTTCTCTTGGAGTAGTTACAACATTCAACTGTCCTACATTTTTGCATGGTGCTTTTTGTTTATGTTTTTCAGAGTTTTCGTGTTGCTTTAACGAGCTTTTTCTAGCTAAAAGAGTAAGTCCACAATATTTACAATATGCTTTATATGAGCTATCATCTACTTTTCTTAACCAAAGAAATTCACTCTCCCACTCTTTATGATACTTCCGACCACTGTCGTAAGCCCATTTCCACTTCGAACTCATTATTATATAATTTCACCAATATCTAATATAAATTGAATAACACAGTAAAATAATTTATTATTATATATATCCAGGGAATTCACTATTTGAATTGCTCCGAATAATTGAAACACATTAGCCAAAGAATGGGTCCAGAGAATAATACAATCAAAAGTCACAACAGTCAATGCCTTTTATAAGTTGATATAAAATTAAAATAAACAGCGAAGTTGACTTTTCAAAAATGATGGAGAGATAATAGAGCAGTATAATTAGGTGCCCCAAACGTAAACAATAACAAGTTGCTAGTGATTTTCGTTAGGGGCCGGAAAAATTTACGCACAATATAGGTCTCCCAATTTTGTAGTTTGAGTTGTAGGCAATACACTTTCAGTATTGAAAATATGTTTACATAATATCTAACAGTTGCAGAAATAATAATATAAATAAGACTAAATTATTCTGAAAATCAGGCTCCGAATAATTCTCGTTTTGTTCACACCAGCGCAATAATTTGCTCTGGTCTAAAAATAGATAGACTGTAACTTTTGATAAATTTTACCTTTTGTTCCATAAAATATCCATATCTAGACATTATTTGATGCATGATCGAGTATTTATGAATATGTGTTTCTTTTGCCACCTAACAGCCAAATTTTAAAGGTTATTTTTTTCTATAATTTACATTGGAACTTGAGCTGTCAAGACAAGATATGAAGTGAGTAGAAAAGTGCCAGAAGACAATAGAGAATAAAAATTTTTTTTCGCGGCGGTGGTGGGGTTTGAACCTGCGACCTTATTGGTACGACAACTCCGCCTGGCAGGTGAGAGCGTGGCTCTACCGTGTGAGCTATCCACGAACACAAAAATATTCGTTTCAAACCCAAAGTCATTTCTAGATCCCTCTCTCACCCACTTCTTGAGATCGCCGATTCGTTCACCACCATCGCGAAGTAATTTTGACCAGCAGTTAAGCTTAATAGCCAATATTCTCATCACAAACATATAACATAGAAACGATTGAGACATTGAGTATGCTCCGGTGTATGGGGTGAATTTTTAATTCAGAAAAGTGAGTGGAGCAGGCACTTATGTTGGTAACAACAAGATATGAAGTGAGTAGAAAAGTGCCCGAAGACAATAGAGAATAAAAATTTTTTAATCGGCGATCTCAAGAAGTGGGTGAGAGAGGGATCTAGAAATGACTTTGGGTTTGAAACGAATATTTTTGTGTTCGTGGATAGCTCACACGGTAGAGCCACGCTCTCACCTGCCAGGCGGAGTTGTCGTACCAATAAGGTCGCAGGTTCAAACCCCACCACCGCCGCGAAAAAAAATTTTTATTCTCTATTGTCTTCTGGCACTTTTCTACTCACTTCATATCTTGTTGTTACCAACATAAGTGCCTGCTCCACTCACTTTTCTGAATTAAAAATTCACCCCATACACCGGAGCATACTCAATGTCTCAATCGTTTCTATGTTATATGTTTGTGATGAGAATATTGGCTATTAAGCTTAACTGCTGGTCAAAATTACTTCGCGATGGTGGTGAACGAATCGGCGATCTCAAGAAGTGGGTGAGAGAGGGATCTAGAAATGACTTTGGGTTTGAAACGAATATTTTTGTGTTCGTGGATAGCTCACACGGTAGAGCCACGCTCTCACCTGCCAGGCGGAGTTGTCGTACCAATAAGGTCGCAGGTTCAAACCCCACCACCGCCGCGAAAAAAAATTTTTATTCTCTATTGTCTTCTGGCACTTTTCTACTCACTTCATATCTTGTTGTTACCAACATAAGTGCCTGCTCCACTCACTTTTCTGAATTAAAAATTCACCCCATACACCGGAGCATACTCAATGTCTCAATCGTTTCTATGTTATATGTTTGTGATGAGAATATTGGCTATTAAGCTTAACTGCTGGTCAAAATTACTTCGCGATGGTGGTGAACGAATCGGCGATCTCAAGAAGTGGGTGAGAGAGGGATCTAGAAATGACTTTGGGTTTGAAACGAATATTTTTGTGTTCGTGGATAGCTCACACGTAGAGCCACGCTCTCACCTGCCAGGCGGAGTTGTCGTACCAATAAGGTCGCAGGTTCAAACCCCACCACCGCCGCGGGAAAAAAAATTTTTATTCTCTATTGTCTTCTGGCACTTTTCTACTCACTTCATATCTTGTTGTTACCAACATAAGTGCCTGCTCCACTCACTTTTCTGAATTAAAAATTCACCCCATACACCGGAGCATACTCAATGTCTCAATCGTTTCTATGTTATATGTTTGTGATGAGAATATTGGCTATTAAGCTTAACTGCTGGTCAAAATTACTTCGCGATGGTGGTGAACGAATCGGCGATCTCAAGAAGTGGGTGAGAGAGGGATCTAGAAATGACTTTGGGTTTGAAACGAATATTTTTGTGTTCGTGGATAGCTCACACGGTAGAGCCACGCTCTCACCTGCCAGGCGGAGTTGTCGTACCAATAAGGTCGCAGGTTCAAACCCCACCACCGCCGCGAAAAAAAAATTTTTATTCTCTATTGTCTTCTGGCACTTTTCTACTCACTTCATATCTTGTTGTTACCAACATAAGTGCCTGCTCCACTCACTTTTCTGAATTAAAAATTCACCCCATACACCGGAGCATACTCAATGTCTCAATCGTTTCTATGTTATATGTTTGTGATGAGAATATTGGCTATTAAGCTTAACTGCTGGTCAAAATTACTTCGCGATGGTGGTGAACGAATCGGCGATCTCAAGAAGTGGGTGAGAGAGGATCTAGAAATGACTTTGGGTTTGAAACGAATATTTTTGTGTTCGTGGATAGCTCACACGGTAGAGCCACGCTCTCACCTGCCAGGCGGAGTTGTCGTACCAATAAGGTCGCAGGTTCAAACCCCACCACCGCCGCGGAAAAAAAATTTTTATTCTCTATTGTCTTCTGGCACTTTTCTACTCACTTCATATCTTGTTGTTACCAACATAAGTGCCTGCTCCACTCACTTTTCTGAATTAAAAATTCACCCCATACACCGGAGCATACTCAATGTCTCAATCGTTTCTATGTTATATGTTTGTGATGAGAATATTGGCTATTAAGCTTAACTGCTGGTCAAAATTACTTCGCGATGGTGGTGAACGAATCGGCGATCTCAAGAAGTGGGTGAGAGAGGGATCTAGAAATGACTTTGGGTTTGAAACGAATATTTTTGTGTTCGTGGATAGCTCACACGGTAGAGCCACGCTCTCACCTGCCAGGCGGAGTTGTCGTACCAATAAGGTCGCAGGTTCAAACCCCACCACCGCCGCGAAAAAAAAATTTTTATTCTCTATTGTCTTCTGGCACTTTTCTACTCACTTCATATCTTGTTGTTACCAACATAAGTGCCTGCTCCACTCACTTTGCTGTCAAGACAGGAACATGTGGTTTGCCATGTGCTTCTAGACCTTTGTTTACGTTTGGGGCACCCAATCAAACTGCTCTATAGGTAGGTATCGGAAAATAAAAGTGAGGTTATGATGCGCGTTTAGTCAAGTGATGAATGCAAACGAAATCACACCACAGCACGCATCGTACGATCGTACGATCTGCAGACTTTTGGGAATTCCAAAAAGGAGTGAAATCATTGGATGCTGTAAAATCAGACCACCCTCACGAACAGAGTTAAAAGTTAACAGGCTACCATGACGCAAATATACACGAGTTTTGCAGGAGATTCCCAGAAAACTTACGAGGATACTTGTCGAGGGCTGAATTTGAGGGAATATCTGAGGGAGGCAGGGCTAGTTCTGGGTGTGAGTTTTAATAGCAAAGTTTTCCGATGTGAAGAGATTTGTTTTTACGCGTTTAGAAATAATTAAGAAAAGGTGTCATTTGAAGTATAATATACAAGAAAAGAAAATGCCAAATGCCAAATTATTTTGCTAATGCCAAACGGTTTTCAAAAATGCCAGATTTTTGGAATCTGGCATTTAAAATGCCAAACTGGCAACCCTGGAATGGGCGTCGGATTGTCGGCACTCTCAAGCGCTCGTTAGGCAATTATCGGGAAACTCCGCTAGTCTCCGATTTGACCGCAACTCTTCACTGTCTGAAAAACGAGAAGTGTGTTGATATAATCGAGCTTGCGCAGTTCGTTAACTTTCGGTATTCCATTCAAGTAACTTTTGTTTTTCAATAGTCTTCAACAGTCGCACTGTCACTTC
This sequence comes from Berghia stephanieae, assembly GCF_034508935.2. Classification (NCBI taxonomy): domain Eukaryota; kingdom Metazoa; phylum Mollusca; class Gastropoda; order Nudibranchia; family Aeolidiidae; genus Berghia; species Berghia stephanieae. Next base: position 39,564,238 of record NC_088365.1, read on the forward strand.
CTTCCTAATGACGTATGGTAACTTAGTAACACTGGCTCTAAACTATCGGAACAATGGCTGACGCCGTATGAAATATTTCCCCGGCGAACTTAAACGCGTATCCAGAGGTAAAAAAACCCATCAATTTGATCATGTATTGACTTTTACACATTCTGATCACAAGGCATATGAAAAGGGAATGAAAAGTTCTAGCCAGCATGAAGAATAAAAAGTAATGATTTTCTTTGTTTAGAACCAAGATGGCCGCCGTTGCCGGGCGCGTGACATCAGACTATTGAATCCAATTGAACCTTGCTACATTTCAATTTTATTCGCTCTATCAATCAACTTTCTGGATTTGTCGTTGTATATTTTACATTATTTTTTTGTTATCATGCCTGAACAATTCTTTGACCGTTCGTCGGATCTGAAGTCAGTTGAGAATGGTGTTCGAAACCTATTCAAATGGGATCTGGAGGAAGAGAAAGACTGCACCGATGATTTTCTCTCGGAGTACGTGAGAAAGCCAGCACAGCCGGGTGCTGCATTTTTATTTAAAAATTATTTTTTTTGCCAGTGGATTAAAGTCTAATGATTGGGATGGTTATTGCTCTTTAGAGATACGATCAATTATTCCAGGTTAAAAACTACTGTGGGGGGTCCGATTACGGTGGCAAAGGAAAATCATTCATGTCATAAAGAGGCATTCTCAAAGTGAAAGTGAGTAACACAAGTACAAGAGAAAAAAACAACCCAGTTGTTGCAGCTGTTTTCACTGCTGAGACAGAGACTCGTCCTCTCTCCAAGCTTCACAAGATTTCTTAACTCACTCAACCCTAGCCCTAACTGAAACTGATTCCAGTCTGTAGGTAGACAGGTGTCGATTAGCCATTGGACAAGTGAAGCGCAACTTTGGGTTAAAATTTGAATAACACAATTTCACATAATCACTGTTGCATTATTTTCACAGTATATGAACGGCTCTGGTATTTTAAAGGCAGAGATCAAGATTTCTTTTGATGTGATAAAATCAATGTTGACATATTGTATCCAAAATTATAATTTGATAAAAATAACGTCATTTTAAAACTTTTGAAATCTTTTTAAATTGAGATAGCAAAAAAAATAAAAGTGAAGGCATCTAGATAATCCATTTGTCTATGTCTCTATCAAATTCATAAAGATTGAAGACAATGCAGTATGTTTAATGTTGACCACAAGTGACCAACCCTCTTTTTTTCTATGCTAAAATCCCGTTTTAATCAGTAGTCACCTTATCGAGAGGCTGTCCAGTGGGGGAATTCTCAATGGGAGAATTCTCAATCAATTTTGAGCAAGAGTAAATTTAGAGTAGTAAAATCATCATAACTTTGGAACCGTTTATCCTAGATCCAAAAGTAAGGTATCTTATTAAATGGTTTTTAAAGGCCTATCTGTCTATGTAAAAAAAAAAAATTATAAATTTTTATTTTTGAAAAAATATCAAACTAACACTCTACCTCCATGCTGTCCCTTCCCCTATAAATTTTTGGTACTTTTTAACATTTTAAAATAAATATATTCTGCAGGACAATCCAAAAGAAAATGTATATGACTAAGTACCGAGTTACAAAATACAAGATCCGGTAATGCGATATGTGTGAAAAAGTTCAGACAATTTGGTCAGGACTCACATGCAGGTCTACTTTTACTACTAATTACTACTTCCATGAAGACAGTTTATGACTGGGTGGGGTTCCTACCTCCCATAGTGGGCAGGGAGGTACATACTGTGTCTTCTATCCCCCTATATCTGTTTTCCAACTTGCATTCTGTCTTTGTCTTGGAATGAGATTACTTGGTTTGTCCTGGCCTTGGCCGAGTCCTAGCTGGGAGGAAACAGTCAAATGCATAGTTATTGTTTTGGGAGATGATATTTTTTTCCTTAAATCATCTCTCTGTTATGTATTATTGTTTTTATTTTGAATGTATAATGTAAGCATTTGAGTGTGTTCCTCTTGTGGGATTTTGTGCTTGTGTCTGGATGAGACTTGTAGGTGATTTCAAACTAAGTACATTGGTGGTATGCTCTTGGAATCTACATCTGATCCCTATTGTTCTCAGTTCCCCTTGTCTTACTTTTTCTTGGGTGCTTTAATTGTAATTCTAGAACTTTTTATTATCCCATTTTCTTCCTTTTTACTGGCGCTGATATAACCTAAATGTGTTGCAAGCGCCGTAAAACCCTTAAAAACAAAAACAAACAAACAGTTTATGATATTTACATTTTCATAAGAAAATGGAAATTGAAACGATGGACAAAATATGGCGATATTGCTTTGAAGCCCAATTTTTCTACCTTAATTCCTGTCAGGAATTCTCAGCATACTAGATCTAGACCTACCCCTTTTATTTGCCTAAAGTTGACATCAAAGGAAAATTAGATCTAGACAAAGATAGCACGCGAAAAACAATCAAACATTTTTCTTACAGTTACAGCGCTTATCCGGTCTCGATTTTCAGGCGACACACTGACTGTGTATATCTCGTGTGTGTCTCTGAGTTGAAATTGAAATGCGACATAAGACGGTTTGACCTTGAAATTGAAAAAAAATAGGTCACTAGGGCAAATTTGGTCAGGAGAACATGAAAATGACGTCAAAACATTATCCGGACGTCCAGATAATGTCGCATGTCCGGATTATGTTGGTGTGTAAACAAGCAAATGTCCGTCTAACGTCGCGAATACAAACGCACACACACACACACACACACACACACACACACACACACACACACACACACACACAGAGAGAGAAGCCCACACATATGTATAAATTAAAAAAAACAAAAAACAAAATAAACAAAAAGCAATAACAAAGTTTTGGAACGTAGGTGGATCATTTTAAAATAAAAAGTCCCATATCAGTCTGTAAAAAATAGTTTTATACTTTTTAGTTTTGCCAGTAATTCTGTACTCATTAATAAAAATTTAACATTGACTGTATGGAACAATTTTGATCCCCAACCCTGTTTTTTAAAACAAATTTATTATTATTATTATTATTATTATTATTATTATTATTATTATTATTATTATTATTATTATTATTATTATTATTATTATTATTATTATTATTATTATTATTATTATTATTATTATTATTATTATTAATATTCGGTGATGAACATCTTCCGCGGAATTACGGTATTTTGGGATTTACTCTGAAATTTTTCGCCGTGTCAAACCTTTTCCTCTGATAAAAGCTCAGGTTGAGTGGTGGATTCATGAAAAAATCACCATCATGTCCTCAGAATTTTGGTAACACTCCCACGTTTATGGCGTTAGAGTAGACAAACTGGTTCCAGATGTCAAAAGTGAGGCAAAGCAATGGTCGAAAACGAAGGGGGTGGAGATTTTATTTGTAGTAACAAGGTAAAGAGTGGTAGTGCAGTTATAGGTCCGTTTAAAAAGATAATTATTATAGCTTCACCCTAGTTAGGAAAAAAGCCCTATCAATTAAACTTCTCTCTCTCTCTCTCTCTCTCTCTCTCTCTCTCTCTCTCTCTCTCTCTCTCTGCCTCCTGGGTGGGGTTCCCTACCTCCACAGTGGGCAGGGAGGTACTTGCCGTGTCTTCTATCCCCTTATATCTGTTTTCCAACTTGTTTTCTGTCTTTGTCTTGGTGTGAGATTGCTCGGTTTTGTCCCGACCCTGGCCGGAGTCCTAGCTGGGAGGGAAACAGTCAAATGCATAGTTATTGTTTTGGGAGATGATATTTTTTCCTTGCAAATCATCTCTCTGTTATGTGTTATTATATTTATTATTTTTAATGTATAATGCAAGCATTTGAGTGTATTCCTCTTTGTTGGATTTTGTGCTTGTGCCTGGATGAGACTTATAGGTGATCTCAAACTAAGTACATCGGTGGTACCGTATGCTCTTGGAATCTACAACTGATCCCTATTTGTTCCTAGTTCCCCTATGTCTTACTTTTTCTTGGGTGCTTTAATTGTAATTCTAGAACTTTTTACTATCCCATTTTCTTCCTTTTTTACTGGCGCTGATATAACCTAAATGTATTGCAAGCGCCGTAAAACCCTTAAAAACAAACAAAAACAAAACACACACACACACACACACACACACCTCTTAGTGGGGACCTGTGCTTGTGACTGGATATGACTTTTAGGTGATCTCAAACTAAGCACTTCGATAGTGTGCTCTTGGAATCTACATCTGTTCCCTATTTGATCCAATTCTCCTTTGTCTTACTTTTTCTTGGGTGCGTTAATTGTAATTCTAGCACTTATTACTATCTCATTTTAATCCTGTTTACTGGCGCTGATATGACCTTAATGTATTGCAAGCGCCATAAAATCCTTAAAAACAAAACATTACCTTAAACGACTACTTTGAATGCATTTTTATCATAATTTAGGGTTTAGGGTGTTTTGCATAACATTTTTCATGTGAGCACATGTTATGTCATGAGAGAGTTTAGTTTATATTTTTCTCCTTGAATTTCAGTTTAGAGATAATTTTAACAATTTGAATTTTTTTTGGATCCAAAGCTTTTTTTCAATTGGACAGTAATCTAAATATAGAGGGAGGTAATTTAATGATGGTGACTCAAATTTTTAAACGGCAATAAAAATCTTGTTTGTGATGTAAAAATCAAGTTTTAAGAAAATCGGCTGAAGTTGAAGTTGAGGCACCTGTTGCACGCACAGTTGAATCAGTGTGCAAAGATAGCTCTTACGTATGGATACGGGCATTTAGAATTTGATGAAAGTAAAATGTGTATTTAAAAATGAGCATACACATTTTTGCAATAATCTAATTGCTACTTTATTAGTTATTCATTATTAGATAAATTACCCCTAGATTAACCAAAAACACAAAAAAAAAATGCCGGCAATTTTATGAAATTGTTCACTTGTGGAAGGATTTTTGACAATTAAATAAAGACTAAAAGAATTAAGGGTTATTAATGTGACTTTTTGTCTTTTCAAAATTCCAAAAGCATAAGAACAGTTTATAATTTCAAAGTACAGTTATGAAACTGAAGAGAGAGAGAGAGAGAGAGAGAGAGAGAGAGAGAGAGAGAGAGAGAGAGAGAGAGAGAGCGAGAGAGAGAGAGTGTGTGTGTGTGTGTGTGTGTGTGTGTTAGTTATATTCAACACTTGAATCATCAACTTATTGAACGGACAGATCTACTGTTTGAAAGCAGGGAGGTACTTTTACGTCTTCTATCCCTCTATATCTATTTGATAACAATTTTTGTAAACTTAAAAAAAATATTATTAATAATTTATAACTCCCTTATTTGTGGGGCGATTTTGTCATTCGTGGTATCATTCTTTATGAGACGAGATCAGTGATATACTTTGTTTGTTTCAAATGTAACTAGAACATAATTTGGCTCTTTTACCTATCAACCGTGCCTGGATAATAATATATTCAACAACGTGGTGATTGTGACGCAAATATCCCATGATTTGTCTTCCAGTGTTTCAGCGATGACTCAATACATTGTTGACACGTGAGCTGTCAGAACGACCAATCGTTGAAGGGTCAAGATTCTCAATAGCCAATCGTTCTTCGATCAAAAAACTTAAGAACTCACAAGAACAAAAGTTTGAAATTTGGTGATGGACGGACCTATAAAATCGCCTCTGGGCGGAGTTCGCCATGAGTGACCGTAGAAAACGAAAATGCGACTGCAGACATCAAAGGGTAGGCTTTTATCATCAAAGGATGTCTACACATGATTGACATGGCCAAATAGGGAACTCATTATCTCCTCCCCCAAAAATAATCTGAACACGAGAGGGTTAATTGTAATTCTAGAACTTATTAGTATCGTTTTCTTCCTTTTTTACTGGCGTTGATATGACCTTATGTGTAAAACCCCTAAAAACAAAAAACAAACAAACAACATCTCTCTCTCTCTCTCTCTCTCTCTCTCTCTCTCTCTCTCTCCCCCCCTCTCTCTCTCTCTCTCTCTCTCTCACTCTCTCTCTCTCTCTCTCTCTCTCTCTCTCTCTCTCTCTCTCTCTCTCCCTCTCATGTATTGTTAATGTATTCTGTAAGCATTTGATTGTGCTCCTCTTCGTGGGATCGTGTGCTGGTGGTCATCTCAAACTAAGTACATTGATGGTATGCTCTTGGAATCTACACCTGTTCCCTATTTGAACCAATCCCACTTTGTCTTACTTGTTCTTGGGTGCTCTGATTGTAAATATAGAAAATTTTGACTATTCCATTTTCCGGAACAAAAACAAATAAAGGGGACTTGGGATGGTATTTCGCATTTTGTTTACATATCCCTGGGTGGGGATCCTGACTCCCATTGCGGGCAGGGAGGTACATACTGTGTCTTCTATCCCCTTATATCTGTTTTCCAACATGCTTTCTGTCTTTGTCTCGGATTGAGATTACTTGGTTTTGTCCTGGCACTGGCCGGAATCCGGAGGGAAACAGTCAAATGCATAGTTATTGTTTTGGGAGATGCAAGGACAACTATACTGAAAGGACAACCATATGGAATCTTCAGGCAACGCTAGTGGGGGCCAACAAAAAATATAGAAAATTTACACCAAAATAACAGCAGGGGCATTATAATATGGCAAGATCTACCTTTTTAGAGAGTGATTGTGAATTCTGGGTCCAAAAAAATATTTAATGATTATTATTATTATTATTAGCAGTGAATAGGAGTAGCCAAGAAACGGAAAGGATGAGTAGTTAGATATTCTAAAAACTGACCTTATAGTGATTGATTCAGGATGATTTCTTGAGAAGCTTGATTAATGAATGTACATGTAATTATGAGGAAGAGGATGAACAATTAGATGAAGGGGAAAGGAGATGAACAATATCAACAAAGGGAGGAATCTGCGGAGGATGATCTCAAGAAAAATATGAATACCGAAATATCTACTAAGGGATGTACTACATGGTAGTTGTAGTTAGGATCTCTCGAATTTATTAATTTTTTGAACACTATTTCATCCCTATAAGGGACGATCGGTCTGCCAGGTAGAATTTTCATTGGAACACCTGCAGACCAATGTCTTTCACAAATAACAAATTTTGTCGGATGTGGCTCAATATCATCACGAGGAGGGATTTGTTTAACCATGTTTACCGGTCTGGTTCCTCTTTAGGCAATCTGAACACGCAACATGTGTTGGCTTTATTGTAGTTACCATTGTAATTCCCAACACCACAATTTTCCCCATCTTGAATTTGCTAACAAATCACGTCCATGAACATCAGACCCACAAGAGGCAAAAGTTCATGTGAGGAAAAACATTCAGAGTACTGGTTCATTCAATATAGTCAATGGAGTAGCATCGAATTCATAGTTCCATTCCATTCCATATTCATAGAGTTAATTAATAAAGTAACATATCAGATCAATATATATTCAGAGTACAATAGTCGGAGTTTTAATAAGGGGCGTGTCTTTTTCTTCTTTTTCTCAGCTAGCTGTTCACGATGTACAGCTGCAAAAATTTGTATGAAACTGGATCATTTAGTCTTAATAAAAATGTTTTATCACGACTTAAAAAACAAAACAATAGGAAAGTATTTCGCTTATTACAGCTATATTAAAATCAATAACGGGTGAGGATCTGAACTCAAAAATGATTTATAGTGTCGAAATTATGATTTTCCGCTTATCCATTTTGAAAGAATTTGTTAAAATGGAATGTTCAGTTAATTGAAACTTATATGATGTTCGTACAGAATCTGAATATGAAGGAACGACAGACAAGTTTACATTTTATAACAATTAATATATACGTGTTTGATGAATACAAATAAAAGTGAACATTACGCACTTCCAACATTATTTTGAGTTCAAAGTTTTGAGAAATAGCTTGGTATTTATGCCAAAGAGGATTACATAAATTTAATGTAGACCAGTCAAAAGTAGAAATTCATCAATTTATGATACAGTGTTTCCACAAAATGTGCTTGTGTTCAACAACAACGTAACAACAATATCATGCAAAACTCAGAGTTGATTGTGAAATTCCAATTCCATAGATGTCCTCTTTAATGGCTTATCGATAGATACAAGTAGACTTCTTTTCGCAGCTTTACGAGAAAGGAACCAATAGAGATTCCGTATCATATCGTATTGTTTAAGAGCTTATAGGTTTAAAAGAAAACTTTAAATGCTGTGTGAATCGGTCATGCATAGATACAATTTTTCAAAGTTAAATATAAACATTCAATGTTAATTTGACAATTTTGAGTATTTAATAACTAGTTCAAATAAGTTAAAACTAGAGATTCATATCAGTCTTCGGTAATTGCGACGTGATGTAAATAAAAAGCAATAAATTATAAAGTCAAAATTGGATGCAAACTATCTACATAAGTTGTTACTTTATGTTAATGTGTTTTGCTTTTATTCCGAAAATAGTAATTTTTGTAATAGTATGATGTGAACTCATAACCACTAGCCGGAACTACTGTGTCACAAGATTTTTTTGAAAAACGATGAAGTCATCTCTTACTTTGTGGAACTGTTTAAATATTTAGCAGTGTAAAATCTCTAATTGTATGACAGCGGTTTTAAAGTGGCTTTTGTAGGTCGTGAAGAAGAAATTTTTTTGTGATATGGCATCACAATTCAATACGGGCCAAAATCTTTATTCAGTTAAGAGAAATTGATTCGTAGGTTGACACAAAGTTTTGCAACTTTTGATAGAGGGACATCTTAGAAAAACTAGAAAAACATGCGCCATTCATAAAACATCTGACTACTATAGTTCATTCCTTACAGTACAGTCAATGAGTAGCATCAGAATCAGATCCATAGTTCCCTTCCATAGTCATAGAGTTGTTTAATAGAGTCTCATCTTAGATCAATGAGACAAAACTATATATTCAGACTACTAGTTCATTCTATTCAGTCAATGGAGTAGATCAGATCCATAATTCCTTTCCATAGTCACAGAGATAATAGTAATAGAGTGAGTGAGTGTAACTGTAACAACAGTAACATCTCAGATCAATGAGGCAAAACTATATATTAAGAGTCTTAGTTACTAGTCCCATACGATTGACAGTCATATCAGCAACACAGATCCATGTAATGGGCATAACTATATATTCAGAGTCAAGAGTCCAAGTTCCATCATATATGAATATGATATGGTAATATTAATATCAGACCCACTAACTAGCAACTTCTAGATAGTAGAAATAGAAAGGAGTGTTCAAGATAAAGTTGTGAAGTTGACGTGACGAGCAAAGGGGCCCTCTAGACTTATACACTAGACTAAAACAAGTCAATATCTGTCAGTTAACCATATATAAAAAATATGAACAGTAATCCGATTCGGATTCCGAATCAGGCGGAGTCTGATTCTGATTATCTGTAGGACTCGACAGAACAAGCACGACAATGGGCCCAACTATCGTTTGCAGGAACTACAGTTGATAATTCTAAACATGTCTTAAATAATTATTACGCAATTATTATTGGTACTAACCACTTTTCAAAGATTGTGGTTCGATAAATTAGCCATAGTTATTAAAAGGTATTGAAATCAGATTCGTACTTTCGATTTAAAAAAAGATAACAAACCCAATCACTCAGTTTGTAATAGGGCGTCATAGAAAAATAGTTCATACTTTCCTGTGAAATTTTTGATAGTTCACTACTTTTTGTATATTTTCATATCATTCAAGACATAAGAAATATTATTTAAATCTTATGGTCGCCAATTAACCAATTTATTATAAAGTACCGAAATTATAAGAACAGAATCAATTATTGCGCATTCAAGGAAATTGTACCAAGGCAGAAAAGCGGTAGTTATGCTTGAAATCGTTATCCAACCAATGGCCCCCACTAGCGGGGGCTGAAAATCCAAGGCGAGCCTCCTTTCTAAAGCCCTCCTTGGGGAGATGATATTTTTTCCCTTGTAAATCATCTCTGTGTTATGTATTGTTATTTTTAACGTATAATGTAAGCATTTGAGTGTGTTCCTCTTTGTTGGATTTTGTGCTTGTGTCTGGATGAGACTTGTACGTGATTTCAAACTAAGGGACCGTTCACATATTATGTCAACACTTTGGGGGGGGGGGGGGGGGGGGGGGGTCTGCCAAATGTTGACAAGTGTTGACATGGGGGGGGGGGGGGGGGGGTTCATACCCAAGATTATGTCATCAAAAATTTGGTTATACAAATAGAATAAAAACACACCCAAGAAAAACACTGTAAAAGTTGAAGCGGATTAGTAACATATATGTTATTATTCGGATAGGACATCAGTCTTCACAAATTACTCTTTACCAGATGAGGTGATCCACCTACACCTATTCACTGCTGGGTGGACAGGGGGCCCCCGAAAAAAAAAAATGTGGCTGCGATGGGAATGAACTTGAGTTGTCAGGTCTTCAGCCACGCTCTAACAACTGAACTACCCTAAACATGTCTACATCTTCAAAATGGACTTTTTTTTTTTTTGTTAACATCGTGTAATGCTTACTACCAGTATTGAACAGAGACAAAGAGGTATATATCAAATTTCACACCTTTTGGCACTCAGTTGTTTTTACCTCTTTTCCTCTGTTCAATAGCCACCATCACATGACTTTCACGAAAAATAGTCCATTTTGATGACATGGGGGGGGGGGGGGGGGGGGAAAGGGGGGGGGGGGGTCTAAAAGTGCCAATTTTTTGTTGACATAATATGTGAACGCTCCCTAAGTACATTGGTGGTATGCTCTTGGAATCTACATATGATCCCTATTTGTTCTCAGTTCCTCTTTGTCTTACTTTTTAATGGGTGCTTTAATTGTAATTCTAGAACGTTTTACTGTCCCATTTTCTTCCTTTTTACTGGCGCTGATATAACATAAATGTGTTGCAAGTGTCGTAAAACCCTAAAAAACAAACAAACAAACATGTTTACATATCCTATACTTCGGGACCGAGTCCCCGGCGGTATAACTGGGTCAGGGAGTAGGTGGGACCCCTTCCTCTTCCTGGGTGGGGTTCCTGACCTCCCATTAAGGGCAGGGGGGTACATACTGTGTCTTCTATCCCCTTATATCTGTTTTCCAACATGCTTTCTGTCTATGTCTTGGAATGAGATTACTTGGTTTTGTCCTGGCCCTGGCCGGGGTCCTAGCTGGGAGGGAAACAGTCAAATGCATAGTTATTGTTTTGGGAGATGATGTTTTTTTCCCTTGTAAATCATCTCTCTGTTATGTATTATTATATTTGTTATTTTTAATTTATAATGTAAGCATTTGAGTGTATTCCTCTTTGTTGGATTTTGTGCTTGTGTCCGGATGAGACTTATAGGTGATTTATAGGTGATCTCAAACTAAGTACATCGGTGGTATGCTCTTGGAATCTACATCTGATCCCTATTTCTTCCCAGTTCCCCTTTGTCTTACTTTCTCTTGGGTGCTTTAATTGTAATTCTAGAACTTTTTACTATCCCATTTTCTTCCTTTTTACTGGCGCTGATATAACCTAAATGTGTCGCAAGCGCCGTGAAACCCTTAAAAACAAAAACAAAAACAACAACCTTCCTCTTCAGGTGCAGGAGACAGAACCCACCGATGAGTGGTACACGCTCTGCTCCTCACCAACCAACCTCACACTCATTCTGCAGTGTGGTGTCTTCTGTATGTCCCTACTATACTTAATCCTTACTTTACTATAGCCTATATCCTACTGCCTTGTAGGATGTCGTCATTGGCGTGACAAAGTAAACTGCACACAAACCGGCAGTAGGCAACGGGAAACCACTGCTGTACTTTCCCAAGAATATTCATGATGGCTGATTACTCATTAACAGATAACAGCGTTAAGGGGGTTCATGGTGCGACTCTGAACACCTCGCTCGGCAGGGATAGCCATGGACAGCAGGTGGCACCCGGTCGTCATCCAGTGACTGTTCGTAAAGATACAAATAGAATAGGTACATGGAATGTAAGAACATTGTTTCAAACTGGTAAGCTAGAGAATGTTAAACAAGAAATGGACAGGATGCAATTGCATATATACTAGGATTAGCAGAAACTAGGTGGACAGGAAAAGGTTTTATCCGAACAGGGAACAAAACAATGATATATTCAGGAGGTTTAACTCATGATAAAGGAGTAGGAATTTTATTTGACCAGAATATCGCTAAAAGTATTAAAGGATGGTGGGGTGTCAGATAGAGTAATAGTAGTGAAACTAGAAGGAAAACCATTTGACATAGGAATAATTCATTTGTATATTTTAGCTTTTAAAACAACTTTTTTTTTATTTATCGGACGATTTTCTTGATTTTTATAGCATTTTTCACATCTCAATGAGACGAACACGTTGATGTACTCGGTTGATTCAAAAGAGTTTAAAAAACAAATTTCGTTTTTAGATTCCGAGTCCAGCCTTACTAATTAATTCATGAGCGTTGAGCATTGACATTACATACAAAACCTCGTGTTCCAAGCCACACGGCTTTGGTGTTACAAACCACTCGTCACTTTCAGTCAACCGTATCCTTTGAAGGTGTACCGCCTTTATGAATGCTCTCAAAGATATGCAGCATGGGTACTACCGAGATCTCGTTCAAGGCGTCGAGATATGATGTAAGAAGGCTACATCCGGGTATCTTTTTTTCTCGTCCTCGTCGATGGGAACGATTTCGTTAAGACTCCATTGACTCAAAGAAATTGAACAAAAAACAAAACAAAAAAAAAACAACAACAAAAAATAGATAAAAAACACAAAAAAAAAAAAACAACAACAAATAATTACACAAAAGAGAAAGTGTATTCTGATTAATCATATTATTTCAGTCAATTGCAATGTCAACAGAATAACTTTTGTCTCCACTACACTTTCTAATCATTTATTTTGTTATTCTTTGACGCAAACCCTTTGGTTTTTGAGTCTTTCTCATTCACTCTCAATGACCGAGCCGATAGATTCAGTTGTTTTTTTTTTAGTTTTTATTCACAAAAATGTGTACTTTCGACGATCTGCACTTATATTTTTTTAACGCCAGTGTCAACGGCAACAGGACACTTTTTGCCTCTGTCATTCGTAACCGACGTATTTTCTTTCCGAAGCGAAGCGCACTCAATCTAAAAATAGCTGCTATCTTGTTGACGCTATGACGTCACCTAGTAACTAGACTCAGACTAAATCATGAAGTCTTGCTTTGGCAAATGACTAAAACTTAGTCCCAAGGTGCCGTGATTTGTCCCGGACTTGCTTAGTCAGGTCACATGAAATCCGATTTTTTCAAGTCATTGACTAAAGTCAGAGATAGAGACTAAGCGCTAGTCCGCGTTATAGCGATATGCATTTCAGTAAAACCCCTGTTTAACGACATCGTTATAGCAACAAACTGCAGTTGAAACCGATGCTTGATGACCATCGTCATCTCGTACTCATAAACAATAAAAAACGCTTTTCCCCCTCCCAATGAGATCGCCTTGTTACCGAGCAATCAGAAACGTATGTTTACTACACTGCGTGGATTCAGCACCAGTTCATGTGGAACCACAGTACAATAATATTATCAGTGGATGGAACTCCCTGTTAACTAGCTGTCTAAGGTCAGTGGATGTTAACTGCTGATATCAGCAATGCTGTGTCCAATAGGCGCACTTATGGATACTATATTTAATGGTCTTATATTATAATACATGTTGGAATAGCCGGGAAAACAATTAACTCCTCTTTCACTTTATTGCTTTTATTTAAAAAAATCAATTTTTGCTTTTCTAAACATCAGTCCACAGTTAATATTATTGCGGGTTAATGCCTATTTTTTTAGAATACCGTAAGATGTAAATGTAACAATTTTAAGTGCTTGTAAATTGTAGAGCACTTAAATAAAAAGTTTGGATATTCAAAATTCATCAGCAGCAGCATCCCATGGACTTTGATTTATACGTATTAAAAGTAAAAGTAGATGTGAGCATCTGGGTGGTGTTCTTACCTAAAAGTGCCAATTTTTTGTTGACATAATATGTGAACGCTCCCTAAGTACATTGGTGGTATGCTCTTGGAATCTACATATGATCCCTATTTGTTCTCAGTTCCTCTTTGTCTTACTTTTTAATGGGTGCTTTAATTGTAATTCTAGAACGTTTTACTGTCCCATCATCTTCCTTTTTACTGGCGCTGATATAACCTAAATGTGTTGCAAGTGTCGTAAAACCCTAAAAAACAAACAAACAAACATGTTTACATATCCTATACTTCGGGGACCGAGTCCCCGGCGGTATAACTGGGTCAGGGAGTAGGTGGGACCCCTTCCTCTTCCTGGGTGGGGTTCCTGACCTCCCATTAAGGGCAGGGGGGTAAATACTGTGTCTTTATCCCCTTATATCTGTTTTCCAACATGCTTTCTGTCTATGTCTTGGAATGAGATTACTTGGTTTTGTCCTGGCCCTGGCCGGGGTCCTAGCTGGGAGGGAAACAGTCAAATGCATAGTTATTGTTTTGGGAGATGATATTTTTTTCCCTTGTAAATCATCTCTCTGTTATGTATTATTATATTTGTTATTTTTAATTTATAATGTAAGCATTTGAGTGTATTCCTCTTTGTTGGATTTTGTGCTTGTGTCCGGATGAGACTTATAGGTGATTTATAGGTGATCTCAAACTAAGTACATCGGTGGTATGCTCTTGGAATCTACATCTGATCCCTATTTCTTCCCAGTTCCCCTTTGTCTTACTTTCTCTTGGGTGCTTTAATTGTAATTCTAGAACTTTTTACTATCCCATTTTCTTCCTTTTTACTGGCGCTGATATAACCTAAATGTGTTGCAAGCGCCGTGAAACCCTTAAAAACAAAAACAAAAACAACAACCTTCCTCTTCAGGTGCAGGAGACAGAACCCACCGGTGAGTGGTACACGCTCTGCTCCTCACCAACCAACCTCACACTCATTCTGCAGTGTGGTGTCTTCTGTATGTCCCTACTATACTTAATCCTTACTTTACTATAGCCTATATCCTACTGCCTTGTAGGATGTCGTCATTGGCTTGACAAAGTAAACTGCACACAAACCGGCAGTAGGCAACGGGAAACCACTGCTGTACTTTCCCAAGAATATTCATGATGGCTGATTACTCATTAACAGATAACAGCGTTAAGGGGGTTCATGATGCGACTCTGAACACCTCGCTCGGCAGGGATAGCCATGGACAGCAGGTGGCACCCGGTCGTCATCCAGTGACTGTTCGTAAAGATACAAATAGAATAGGTACATGGAATGTAAGAACATTGTTTCAAACTGGTAAGCTAGAGAATGTTAAACAAGAAATGGACAGGATGCAATTGCATATATACTAGGATTAGCAGAAACTAGGTGGACAGGAAAAGGTTTTATCCGAACAGGGAACAAAACAATGATATATTCAGGAGGTTTAACTCATGATAAAGGAGTAGGAATTTTATTTGACCAGAATATCGCTAAAAGTATTAAAGGATGGTGGGGTGTCAGATAGAGTAATAGTAGTGAAACTAGAAGGAAAACCATTTGACATAGGAATAATTCATTTGTATATTTTAGCTTTTAAAACAACTTTTTTTTATTTATCGGACGATTTTCTTGATTTTTATAGCATTTTTCACATCTCAATGAGACGAACACGTTGATGCACTCGGTTGATTCAAAAGAGTTTAAAACACAAATTTCGTTTTTAGATTCCGAGTCCAGCCTTACTAATTAATTCATGAGCGTTGAGCATTGCCATTACATACAAAACCTCGTGTTCCAAGCCACACGGCTTTGGTGTTACAAACCACTCGTCACTTTCAGTCAACCGTATCCTTTGAAGGTGTACCGCCTTTATGAATGCTCTCAAAGATATGCAGCATGGGTACTACCGAGATCTCGTTCAAGGCGTCGAGATATGATGTAAGAAGGCTACATCCGGGTATCTTTTTTCTCGTCCTCGTCGATGGGAACGATTTCGTTAAGACTCCATTGACTCAAAGAAATTGAACAAAAAAAAACAACAAAAAAACAACAACAAAAAATAGATAAAAAACACACAAAAAAAACAAAACAACAACAACAAATAATTACACAAAAGAGAAAGTGTATTCTGATTAATTTTTTATTATTATTATTTCAGTCAATTGCAATGTCAACAGAATAACTTTTGTCTCCACTACACTTTCTAATCATTTATTTTGTTATTCTTTGACGCAAACCCTTTGGTTTTTGAGTCTTTCTCATTCACTCTCAATGACCGAGCCGATAGATTCAGTTGTTTTTTTTTTTTTAGTTTTTATTCACAAAAATGTGTACTTTCGACGATCTGCACTTATATTTTTTTAACGCCAGTGTCAACGGCAACAAGACACTTTTTGCCTCTGTCATTCGTAACCGACGTATTTTCTTTCCGAAGCGAAGCGCACTCAATCTAAAAATAGCTGTATCTTGTTGACGCTATGACGTCACCTAGTAACTAGACTCAGACTAAATCATGAAGTCTTGCTTTGGCAAATGACTAAAACTTAGTCCCAAGGTGCCGTGATTTGTCCCGGACTTGCTTAGTCAGGTCACATGAAATCCGATTTTTTCAAGTCATTGACTAAAGTCAGAGATAGAGACTAAGCGCTAGTCCGCGTTATAGCGATATGCATTTCAGTAAAACCCCTGTTTAACGACATCGTTATAGCAACAAACTGCAGTTGAAACCGATGCTTGATGACCATCGTCATCTCGTACTCATAAACAATAAAAAACGCTTTTCCCCCTCCCAATGAGATCGCCTTGTTACCGAGCAATCAGAAACGTATGTTTACTACACTGCGTGGATTCAGCACCAGTTCATGTGGAACCACAGTACAATAATATTATCAGTGGATGGAACTCCCTGTTAACTAGCTGTCTAAGGTCAGTGGATGTTAACTGCTGATATCAGCAATGCTGTGTCCAATAGGCGCACTTATGGATACTATATTTAATGGTCTTATATTATAATACATGTTGGAATAGCCGGGAAAACATTTAACTCCTCTTTCACTTTATTGCTTTTATTTAAAAAATCAATTTTTGTTTTTCTAAACATCAGTCCAAAGTTAATATTATTGCGGGTAAATGCCTATTTTTTTAGAATACAGAAAGATGTAAATGTAACAATTTTAAGTGCTTGTAAATTGTAGAGCACTTAAATAAAAAGTTTGGATATTCAAAACTCATCAGCAGCAGCATCCCATGGACTTTGATTTATACGTATTAAAAGTAAAAGTAGATGTGAGCATCTGGGTGGTGTTCCTACCTCCCATAGTGGGCAGGGAGATACTTGCTGTATCTCTTATCCCTTCTTATCTGTTTTCCAACTGCCTTCTGTCTCTGTCTTGGAGTGAGATTGCTTGGCTTTGTCCTGACCTTGGTCGGATTACTTGGCTGAGAGAGAAACAGTCGAATGTCTAGTTATTGTTTTTGTAAATCATCTCTCTGCTATGTACTGTATTATGTTTTATTTACATGTTATATTTGATTTAACATTTGAGTGTATTCCTCTTAGTGGGGACCTGTGCTTGTGTCTGGATGAGACTTTTAGATGATCTCAAACTAAGTACTTTGATGGTGTGCTCTTGGAATCTACATTTGTTTCCTATTTGAACAAATTCCCCTTTATCTTTCCTTTAATTGTAATTCTAGAACTTTTTACTATCCCATTTCTTCCTTTTTACTGGCGCTGATATGACCTTAAAAACCCCCAAAAACAAAAACATAGATGTGAGCATCTGTGTTCTTGTGCGATATTATCATTTTGGCACTTGATTTTCTTAATTGATAGTTTGCTCTTGTTGGGTGGGGTCTTTGATCTCCGATGGAGGATAAGAGGCCACGCTGAGTCTTCTATACTCTTATATCTGTTTTCCAAGTTGCTTTCTGTCTTTGTCTTGAAATGGGATTACTTAGTTCTGTACTAGCCCTGTCCGGAGAATGGGAGGGAAGCAGTCAAATGTATAATTTTGGGAGATGTTATTTTTAAAATTGTAAATCATCTCCCTGTTATCTATTTTATTTGTGTATTCTGTACATATTTGAGTGTATTCCTCTTAGCTGGCTGGGTGGGGTGCCTGATCTCCCATAGTGGGAAGAGAGGCACGTACTGTTTCTTCCATCCCCCTAAATCTGTTTTCCAACTTGCTTTCTGTCTTTGTCTTGGGCTGAGATTACTTGAGTTTTGTCCTGGTCCTGGCTGGGAGGGTGTGGCGGGGTTTTGTGATCCGAAGTGGGTTCAAGTCGACCCTAGTATGCGCGCTATGGCTATCGCTACCAGCTAGGCCACTCCACATACACCACAAACGGCTCAGGTTTAATCTGGGGGTGATTAAGAATAGCCTTAGGGTCCCTTATAACTGACTGTAATAGTAACAGTAACACCCAATGCATTAACAAATACGAAGTGGTTATTTGTACTACCACTACAAATAGCGAAAACTACCGCTTTTCACTATTTGTACTCCCAGAACTCTTATGTGTTTAAAGTTGCAAACCACCGCTCCTTTACCTATTTGTAGCTACCAAAGTTGCATTTGTGAGCTTTCAAGGACCAGCCGACCAGCCTCCACTTTTCGCGGTCTTTCTTTGAGAAGTGTGAAGCAAAAAAAATGGCCCTCTCGGTAAACGAGACATTCTCATCTTTTCTCCAATTTGAAAACATTCGAAAATGAGAATAATGTACTTTTTATTAAAAAGTCAACAAAGAAGGTAAGTAGGTAAACTAGATACGACAATTTTTTTCCTTAATTAAGTGGCAACTCATTTCTCGTCATTCTCACTCTAACTCTATCAACTAAGAAGAGTACACCACCTCAAACATTTGTCAGTTCATATCTTTGCTTTTATGAGGTCTATTTTCATTTTGAAAAGTTCAAAGTGAACAACTAAATGACGCCGATTCAGTGGTGTATTTGGTCTATCTTCATGTGAATAAATATTTTATTATTGACTTTTCCAAAATTCAAATAGGTCATTCATTTGTATGATTTTATGTCGTGATCTATTTTTCCTTGATTTCAGCTACTATACTTTTCTTTCTCAATAAATAATTCATTTTCTGTTTGCAATGTATTACAGAGATGTTGATTTACCACATGTAAAAATTTCAAAGTTGTATCTGAAGCTGTTTCTGAATTATACGTGATTATCCATTGGGATGCTGTGCTTTGGTCACATTTTTTCCTATTAAGCTATATATAGAGATTTTCCACCACATAAACGGTCATAACTTTTTAACCAGTTGAGACAGAGCGATAATTTTTCACTCTAGTTAATGTTTCACTCCCCTTTATTTTTCTACGCTAAATTAATACCCATAGCCACTATTTTGAAAAATTCTTGCAAGTGCCTACTAAGAGGGTTGAACTTGAACCTGAACATGCTCCTTCTTCTTCTTCTTCTTCTTCTACTAATAACTACAACTAGATAGGTACTACTCCTCTCCTGAATGATCGGAACCGTTTAAGAAACTAAATTACGGGTTCCACCGGCGCAGCTCTCTAGACTTCCAGTCCCACAGTGCCCAGTATGGGCGGGAGACCTTACCCCCGATGTTCCTCGAGCCTCGAGGTAGTTTCACTTTATAATTGTTTTAGCTTTTGAACTGTGGATCTTTTGTCAAACGTTTTATTTTAATTTTTCAAATTTAGTAGCACTTTAAAGGTCTGCGTTAGGTATCGCTCTGCTGTACTGTAACTGTAAGAGCGTAAGAATAACATGGTAAAAGTACTGTAAAAGTATGCTGATGAAAATGATATTGACAATGAAATTATAATAAAAGAAGAACAATAGAACTTATAAACAAATCAATAACGAAGCTTTAAAAAAATGAAATTTAAAAGAAGTAAGAAAAGACTGCCTCAAGAAGTGAAAAAAATTGTCCCTGTTGTTGAGATGTGAAGTGGACATAATCGTGTCTGTTAAGAATTAGAAGAAATGAAAGATGCCACTTTTTATTTTAAATGTAGATTGCACATTAGCAGAACACTAAAAAAAAAGTAAAGAAAGAAAATCCAATGTGGCAACTTGGTTGCTAGTGAAAAAAGTAAAATTACTCCGCTCAGCATTGCTGCTGGTGTGATGTCTAGTGTTAGTTAGGTGTCACTATATTAGAGTGATATCTTGTTACTTCATATTTTCGTTTTAAAACCTGTAGAACAACTTCTTATATGACCATTGTTTTAGTTTTCCGCAGCCATTATAATTCAATTTGAAATATTGAAAGGTACTGGAGAGGAGTCTTAGCGGGTTTTTTTTTTTTTGTCTGTTAGTTTTAGTTATAGGTCATAGTGCAGGTCCAAGTGTTGGAAATGTACAAGGTTTTATTTTTATTTTAAGGTTAGTTGAAGGAATACTTTCCTTAGCTCAAGGAACGTGCAGAAGACCTCCCCTATTTACTACTTACTACTACTACCCAAGTACTAGTGCTAGACTACTTCTTCCGCCACCTCACTCCTAAACGGACTGACACCACAGGCAACTGATATTATTCTCTCTCTCTCTCTCTCTCTCTCTCTCTCTCTCTCTCTCTCTCTCTCTCTCTCTCTCTCTCTGAGTGTGTATCTGTCTGTCTATTTCTGCCCATCTCCCTCTTTTTACTAATTAGTTTGTAGGTGTTTGGCAAATTCTCAAGAACAGCCAAGATATATGCGGCTGTGTGGCACTCACTTCCGGATTGGAAGGTCCTGGGGTCGAGCCTCGTCAAGGACTCACATTCTCTCACTGTACTCATGTGTATGATTTCCTATCCGCTAAGAGCGTTGTCTGTCAGAAGAAAAACATCGCCTAACGTTCTACTTGTTACGTGTTGCTGCTAGTCATGGATCCTTTGTAAAGTGCTTTGAGCATGTTTGGTGGATATTGCGGCTTATGAAAGCTCAATTCTTTTTTAATATTTATATATATAAAAAAAAGATACAGGATGATGACGGGCATGCGCTACTTTATGATGTAGTATAAACCATTCCTAATATATGATTTTGCTAAATAGGCCTACACTCAAATTTTACGAGTGTATCTGGTGGCAAATATTAGACACTCGTTGCCACTGTGATTTTGATGAAACTTGGCTTATACACAGATACATGAATTTTCCTAATACGGCTTCAAACATGCGATCTGAACTTCAATTTATAATGAAGTAATTTTTCTCAAATGACAGCTTGATTGAATGTGACAAGATCCTTTTACTTAATACAATTCAATTTAGTGTGGTCTGTAGTTGTTTGCCTAATATTAGAATGCACAGAATTTGAATTTTTAATGACTTTAAATATTGAAAACAACATGCCTTTGGCTTTCCATTTGTGCCATTCCATTCAGCTTTTGACCTAGTCCCTGATTTGAGTACCACGTCACAAATTTAAGTTCTTCGAGAAAACTCTCGACTTACTTTCTTATTCTTCTAACGTACTGAACTGTAACACCTTTGTCTCAGTTGGAGAAAATATTGCAATTTTTAAACTTAATATTTAGGTATTTATGTTATGATCTTTTATATTATTCCGTGTTTTTCAGCTTCCATCATATCACCCTGAGGAAAGTTGGCTAATTTATGACTTTTGTGTCTATGAATGCAAGCAGGGCAAAAAGCAATTGACTTCAAGCAAAGGAGTTCGCCCTAACCAGAGGTAGGAGGTTGTTTTTGGACGGGGGCAGGAGGTGTTTTTTTACTTTTACATATTTAAAAAAAAATGAAAATATTATATGCACAAGGTTATAATATTTCAAAATAACTCGGAAGTAAATTATCACCATCAGCTTTTCTATCTTGATTGCCAAGACAATTTTAATAAAGCAATCAAACTGATTCTGAATTTTAAAACATCCAGAGGAAGAGGCAATGTGTGCCTATCTGCAGCTCATTTACAGTCTTCAGTGGGCGGGCTGCACGATGTAATGCAGCAAGACAATAGTTCAACTATTACCAGAACAGTTTTAAAAAGTGAAAGACTTGATTTGTTCAAAAAATCTGATTGCGCTGGATTAGTATTATTATTGAATGTCTTATTAAGATTTATTTTCAATTGCTCTATAATCTGCATGTTGAAATCCTTCACAATTGAGTTATGCAAGTGACAACGCTATTAATATTTTATCATACTATGTTGTGGATAATTTTATTATTTTGTAATAAAAAGTTTTCTTACCATGCAGGACTCTGAAATTAATACTGGCTTCTGAGGGTTACAGGGGCTAATCACAACCATGAAAATCACCCATGCGATAAATTGGTAAGACTCATTCATTTTATACTTATTTTCCATCGACATTTTGTCCCTGCAGTTTTTCGCTGCCGAAAATTTTACACTTGACAGCAATTAATCGCAAATTCTATTTTAGTCGCAATTAGACTCAATTTTTTTTATAAATATGTATTATTTTTTCTTTTCTTGTTACTTTATATTTTCAGTACTTAATTGTCCCTACCCCCTCCCACTATTGAGTGTAATATATAGTAATAGATTAGTTAGGTAAATGCACTGTTGACACCAGGACCAAATGTTTAAAGGACAACAGCCATTCCAACTCATATTTTATTACGATACATTCAAGGTGGCGCACTGAGATGGAGAGATGATGACCAGCTTGTGACAAAATTGACTGTTCCAGAATTTGTATTTTTTTTTATTAAAAAAAAAAATTTCTTGGAAGGGTTCTGGGCAGAGAGTTCACATTTTTCTATCCCTTATATTTGTTTTCCCTTTCCATGTTGCTCCCTGTCTTTGTTATGGATTAAGATTGCTCATTTTTTTCCTGGTCCTTGCGGGGGTCTTTAATTGGGAGGCAGACAGTCAAATACAGTACCTTTCTTCTTGAGATGATTTTTTATACTGTAAATCATCTCTCTGTTATGTACTGTTATACAGTGCACTCTGGATACGTCGACGTTGCCTAAGTCGATTTTTACCCAAGTCGATTTTTTTTCTTGGTCCCTCCCCCTTCTTCCTATATAACATTAGTAAAAAAAAGCAAAACTCCACATAAGTCGATGTCGCTTAAGTCGATGTTCTTAGTACTCATGACTACAAAAAAATCACAAATAAACAAGTATTTCCATTGGTTAAAAAAGCTACCAGTAAGAATTTTAAGTGGTTAAGAATATCCGCGAACGATTGGCGCACATCGATGTGATGTAGGTGCTTTGCCTGACGTCCGTGTTCAATGTACATGAGCAGTATTGAATAACTTTAATTTCTCCATCTCAAATTTTACATTGTCGCAACTTCAAGTTCAAGATTTTTTTTTGGTTCTAATCCCAGGCCATCCTATGTAATGGCCCTCTTAATTAGTATCAATTTTATCAAGAAGAATTCAAGTCAAGTCTACAACTACAATGGCAAACCTATCGCGGAAAAGGAAGATTCGATGCATTTGGAAAGTTTAGCATGCGACAGAAAATCATCGCATAGGAAATTGGCATACCAGCTGTCTCGACGATTTACAAGAAGCATGACCTTGACCTAGAGGCTCCTACCCTTCCGCTTTTCGCGGAATAATTTCACTTAATTGGTATACATTCCACATTCAAGGCAAAAATTCCGCTTTTCACCTTTCCCATCAAGGAAAATTAAAAAAAAAAAAATCTCTAGCGAAAAAAAAGTGAGCTATGGCTTATTTCGTCATCTCCTATGGTCAATCAACACACATTGTATGTCTGATTAGTCTCTTCAAAGTGTGTGCTGCTGATGTCGGATAATATTTTATGTTTGGGAGGGGGTTGACCGAAGTATTATTATTATTATTATTATTGTGACTCCGATTCATGAGGTCAATGACCTTGGTAATATTAGATGTTGGCTTCAATCGGTAATAATATTATTTGAGTACGGTCAGCTTCTTTCCCTATTTAATTTTAGCCCTGTGTCCGTGTGTGTGTGTGTGTGTGTGCCGGCACGCGCGTTTGCTTGATTAGGTGTGTGTATGTGGGAGGGGTGTGGGGGGGGGGGGGGAGAAGGGTCCTGACAAGGTTAAATCCATCCATTCAATGCTTTGCTCTCAGACGACCAGGACCTGTGTGTTCTCTATTATTATTTGACCCCATTCTTAGTCTTTACACAATCTGTACATTTTTACACATTTTTTATTTTTAATCATTTGAGTACTTTTGGATTGTCTATTACATTTTCTGTTGCAAAGCATGTCATAGTCAATAACAATAAGTTGATTCCGCTTTTTTAAATCTCAAATTCCGATTTTTATGTATTCTGATTCCTCTATGGGGCTATTGGGGTAGGAGCCTCTGATGACCACTACAGAGACCGCGCGATATGAAGGGACATACTTATTCTAGATTGGGTTGCTTTGTTCAAATGCGTTTTTGCTCATTTGGTTACACTCCGGTTAAGTTGATTTTCGGATAAGTCGATTTTTTTCTCGGTTCCCCTGGGCATCGTCTTATCCGGAGTCCACTGTAGTTATAGGTTTTGAATATTATTGCATTATGTAAATGTTTTAGCAGGATCCTTTGCTTGTGTCTCGGTGAGACTTTGAGGTAATGTCAAAATTGGTACATCTTTGAGGTGCTCGTGAAATCTACTGTTCCCTATTTATTGAATCAGTCACCATATCATCATCCTTTTTAGAGTGTTGTAAGCGCTATTAAGTCCTGTAAGACAATATAAGCAGATCTAGGTGGTGGTATTTTTTTGGGTCTTTTTTTTTTTGTCTTTGTTTTTTTTGTTCCAGATAAGGAATTTTAAGATTTGATGGTTGTCCATAGACTTTTCAAAATAAAATTTGACTTTGACAATGAGTACGATGCAGTTATAAGTGCTTGATTTCTGAGGACTAATTATAAATGGTGACCATTGCGTTTTTGTATGCCATGAAAATGTTACAAAGACAATGAAGCGACGTTTTTTTGGAATTCTGCAGTCATTCATTTAACCCTGAATTTGATGAGCGCCTGTTGCATTTTAGTTCATTCAAGTATTTTAGAGTGACAAACACAAGTCGTGCATTATGGGTTTATATGCAGATTTTTGTCTTTAAATTGTCAATAAAAAATAAAATGCTTTTTTTTGTTTTGTTAGCTGGCAGGTCTGAATTGAATGCTATTGCATACAATTTTGTACTTTTAATCTTTTTTCTTTTTACATTTAGCCATCCTCACTTTATCCGGAGAATCGCCTGCCCCTCGTGAATGAGACAGTGAAGGCTATGGCTAAAACAAAGGTGTTCACAACCCAACTTAGGCAATACATTCAATCAAGCCAAGGATAAAATGTATTGCCTAAAGATGTCGAAGATTTGCAGCGGAGATTGTTCAAGACTGATATTGACAGGACGGACGGTGAGACGGTACAGGAATTACTGAGAGAGATAGAGGAGGAAGGAGGTGTAACAAAGTTCAGTGTGAATGAGGATGGTGGTTTTGAGTATTTGTTTTAAGTAACGGGAAGAATGAGGCGTGATTTGAGTGTTTTTTGTGATGTGTTTGTTATGGATGCAACATACAAAGTAAATCGATATTTGTATCCACTTGTGAATATTATGTGCATAGATGATGAGGGTCATGGCGGGCGAAAGACTGGAAATCCATGACCAACCTGAAACTGACATTGTACCAGTATGACGTGTGACAAATACACAGGAAGGACTGTATCGAATTGTATCTTCAGTGACAAACAGGATCAATAGCTTGTTTCAAGTTATGGTAGAACATCAGTTTCTGCAAAGAATCTCCCAGTTGGAACAATTTTTGACTCTTGTCTCTGAAGATAAAGACTTTACATTGTTGACATGACTGACTTAATACAGACAAATCCCCATTCTAACCCTCTTTCTGACTTTTCAGAGACACCAGACATTGTAAATGCACGTACTGACCAGAGACCACAGACATTATAAATACACACTCTGCCCAGACAGAGACCACAGAAGTTATGGACACACAGACTGACCAGACAGAGACCACAGACGTTATGGACACACAAACTGACCAGACAGAGAGACCACAGACGTTATGGACACACAGACTGACCAGACAGGGACTCCAGATAACAGAGACATGCGACCATAAAGATGCCCTTGACACGACAGAGACAGTTAGACTGCGAAATTTTTCAAATGTGACTCTACACAGGAAATTTCATACAGAATTCCCTTAATACCTTTACTCATTATCCATTTGTAAAATTTATTTTCATGTAATAAACCACCAAAAAAGTAAATTTTTAACGTGGGTGGGGCTGTCACGTTACTGTAGAACGAGCTTAAGTCTCAATGGGATATTAGCTTTAGGCAACCACAAGTTGGTATTTTTCAAACCTGTTGCTACGCTATCTTGTGATGACAACGTCTCTCAGTCGCCAAACGTCACCAGCTATCCTTCACATAATGCAGGGTTGATTGTGTGAAGTACGTTTGGGGCCGGAAGATAGCAAGGCATAGTGCAGGCTACTGTACTGTGTCAGTCCGTGAACGGGTGACCAATTCATAGTACAGAGAAGGCAAATCTGTTACTATATGTCCCAATAAAAATATAACACAGAGAAGGCCGAAACTGTGTTATACAGGTCGGTACAGAATAAAACAAATATAACACAGGAGACCAAACACTGTGTTGTAGAATATCAAAATTTCAAAGGTGGTCGGTCAGTGATAAGTCGTAATATCACATCCCAATAAAAGAGTGTGATAGTAAAAAGGTGCCCGTTAACAATTGAGTCGGTCAAGTCTCTATCCAGATTCAAAAGGATAGTGCAAAGTCCTGTATGTAAAACAAATTTGAGAAGCATGGTTGTTCTCAATACTTGTTGGGTCGTGATCGGTATAGAGTGAAGTAGTGTTCATGCTACACATCTTCACGAAAAATCAGAGCAATGCTGTGTCAAGATTACAGAGGAGCAAGAAGACAAGATTTGTTTGTGTGTCTTTATATGTTACGGAATAGGTACATTTTGGTTGTCAAAACTTTCATTTTTATTTTGACATTTTCTTGATCTTTTAAAATAAAATTATAATTTAATTTAATCAACAGACTTGTTTAATAATTTAAAGATATACTTTTGTGGGGACCTTTTGTAAAATCATTAGTCCGATTGTAGTTGTAAATTTCTTTATATTCTAATGTCATAAAATCAGTGACACCACTGAATTCCTACCAGCGCTTTTACTCACTGAGTCCCTACCACCAGCGCTATTACTCACCCAGTCCCTACCACCTGGGCGGGGTTCCTGACCTCCCATAGTGGGCAGGGGGGTTCATACTGTGTCTTCTATCCCCTTATATCTGTTTTCCAACATGCTTTCTGTCTTTGTCTTGGAATGAGATTACTTGGTTTTGTCCTGGTCCTGGCCGGATCCCCTGGCTGAGAGGGAAGCAGTCGAATGTATAGTTAGTTTTGGGAGATGATATTTTTTTCATTGTAAATCATCTCTCTGTTATGTACTGTATTATGTTTTATTTACATATTATATTTGATTTGTTAACATTTGAGTGTATTCCTCTTAGTCGGGACCTGTGCTTGTGTCTGGATGAGACTTTTAGGTGATCTTAAACTAAGTACTTTGATGGTGTGCTCTTGGAATCTACATCTGTTTCCCATTTGAACAAATTCCCCTTTGTCTTACCTTTTCTTGGGTGCTTTAATTGAATTCTATAACATTTTACTATCCCATTTCTTCCTTTTTACTGGCGCTGATATGACCTTAATGTGTTGCAAGCGCCGTAAAACCCTCAAAAACAAACAAACAGTCCCTACAGCAGCGCTTTTACTCATTGAGTCATAGAGCTTTTACTCACCGAGTCCCTACCACCAGTGCAATTACTCACCGAGTCCCTACCACCAGCGCTTTTACTCACTGAGTCATAGAGCTTTTACTCACCGAGTCCCTACCACCAGTGCTATAACTCACCGAGTCCCTACCACCAGCGCTTTTACTCACCGAGTCCCTACCACCAGCGCTTTTACTCGAGTCATAGAGCTTTTACTCACCGAGTCCCTACCCCCGCGCTATACTCCAGTCCTACACCAGCTTTATCATTGAGTCATAGATCTTTACTCACCGAGTCCTACACAGCGCTTCTACTCACTGAGTCATAGAGCTTTTACTCACTGAGTCCCTACGACCAGCGCTATTACTCACTGAGCCCCTACCACCAGCGCTTTTACTCACCGAGTCCCTACCACCAGCGCTATTACAGAGTCATAGAGCTTTTACTCACTGAGCACCTACGACCAGCGTTATTACTCACCGAGTCCCTACCACCAGCGCTATTACTCAGCGAGTCATAGAGCTTTTACTCATCGAGTCCCTACGACCAGCGCTTTTACTCACTGAGTCCCTACGACCAGCGCTATTACTCACTGAGCCCCTACCACCAGCGCTTTTACTCACCGAGTCCCTACCACCAGCGCTATTACAGAGTCATAGAGCTTTTACTCACTGAGCACCTACGACCAGCGTTATTACTCACCGAGTCCCTACCACCAGCGCTATTACTCAGCGAGTCATAGAGCTTTTACTCATCGAGTCCCTACGACCAGCGCTTTTACTCACTGAGTCCCTACGACCAGCGCTTTTACTCACTGAGTCCCTACGACCAGCGCTATTACTCACTGAGTCCCTACCACCAGCGCTTTTACTCGTTGAATCCCTATCACCAGCACTTTTACTCGCCGAGTTCCTACCACATGGCTATTACTGAGTCCCTAACACCAGCGCTAATACTATTAGCCACCAAATCCCTACCACCAGGGGGGACAATATAAGCTCAAATTAGACCCCAAAAATTCTTACAGTGATGCAGAAAAAAACAACGAACAGATCTCTTTCAAATTTACACAAAATGTTTCTTACAACAAGATGGATAGGCTTAGCAATAGTCTTGAAAATAAATTTTTCAGAATTTTTTTCGATTTCTTAGTGAAAATTTGGTGTGACATGACAGGAAAAAAAATTGATTTAAAAATTCATAAAACTGCTAAATTTTTGTTTAGCCCAAAACCCAACCATCATGATGCAAAACACATCATAAGAAAAATTCTGACCAAATTTGAAGACAATCTGATGGGAAACAATCCAGATGTGAATGTCGGAAAATCAGAGAATGACGCACAATGAAATTTTGAGAAAATGAAAAATTTGTCTTTAATTTGATAATAAAGCTAATTATGCAGACAAAGGCCAACATTCATCAAGTATAACCAATATGGAACAAGAAAACAGTAATATTTTATAAATTGATCAAATTCTGAAAAAAATTATAAACGATTCGCTAACCCATACCTCTAAGAAAAAAAATTGCGAAATAATTTAATATCTGCTGTTATTCACCAAAAAATTACTTTAGTGGTCAAATATGCTTTATAGTTCTAAAATTCTTTAATTATATCTCATGAACTAATAATGTAATGTAATGTATAATTTGATGCTAAACACCAAAAATAACTGAATTAAAAAAAGAAACTTTTTTAAGGGGCAACATAAGCTAAAATTAGACGTAAACCCTAAAATTTCTAACATAGATGCACCAAAAACTAGCATATAAATTTCTTTCAAATTTAAACACAATGTTTCTTTCATAAATAGCTATATCATGAAAACTCTTGGAATAATTTTTTTAGAATTTTTATTTGATTTCAACTGAAAATTTAGCGCGGATCGACAGGAACAAATGAATTTTAAAATTTATAAAATTGCTTACATCATGATGTTTTTTGTTTGTTTGTTTGTTGCTTTAGGTCTCTTCCAACACAATTGAGGTTATATGAGAGACCGCTGAAACAAAAAAACAAGCAATCTAACAAAAATAGTACAAATGTCAATCAAAATCATAACCTAAAGATATCATAAGCTAAATTATAAATAACCAAGAACAAACAGGCAGAGGATTTACAGGAAAAAAAATATCCCCTGTCAAAAATACAATCACAAACCAAAGAAGCAGGATAGGCTAGTAAAGAGAAGAAGAAACGACATCACTATCGGATCGTACACCATGCGAACATCATAGGTATATGATTCAAGGTTGATGCTCCCATCCAACCACCCGCACATCATGATGTAAAACACATCATAGAAAAGATTCTGAATAAATTTGAAGATAATTTAAAGGAAAATGATTGAGGTAGGATTGCTAGAAAATCAGACAAATGACATAAAACAGACATTTGAGAAAGCGCAAGCTTTTTCTATAATTTGACATATAGTTAAAAGGCTGATTTTGCAGACAACTAAAAGAAATGATCCATCAAACTTTCAAAATATGACCGTAATATGACAAGAAAACGAAAATTTTGTAGATTGATCTAAGTCTAAAAAAAATTATAATCGGTTCACTAACCCATACCCCTTAGATAAAAAAAAATGCTGTAAAATTGATTTTTTTACGCCCAGAGATAAAATAATTTTGTGGTCAAATATGATGTCATACCTTATGAATTCATCATTATAATTATAATCACAAAACCTAATTATTTACTGTATACAATAGGTTATACAGATGATTTCTAGATATATTAAATGATTTTTCAAAATATGATATGGCACGTTATCCTCATTTTTCATTTTTTTATTCTACTTGAGAGACAAGTCGTATAAAATTAGATATTTAGTCAAGTTGAACTGCAAAATCAATTCTATTTTAGACAATAAAACAGTTAAATAGTGCACTAGCTCTGAATAAAAAGCAATTTGCTTTCCCAAACCCTTGGAATAAAAATCTCTTTCGCCTCAATACAGAAAAAGTCAACACTACTTGTTTGCCACCACTTTTTTTGTAGTTCCACAAAGAGGGTTGATCCTGCTCTGAATGGAAAAATTGAAATAAAAAAGAGACACATTTCATTAGCAATTTTTGGAAATGGCATTATTGTCATAAAATGCATTTGTCAAAGACATAGCAATTTTAAAAAAATGATCATTATTCACACCAACACACTTGAAATTTCATTGGTTTTACATCCATAGAACAAAACTCTTGGCAACAAACTATAGTCTGTCGTTAAGTTAATACATTCAGTAGTAATTCAATTCAAATGATACTTTGCCATTTTCATTTAGAAAAATGAGCATTTATTTTATTGATCACCAATAAAAAATGTAAAGGCGCAATGGAGATTTAAAAACATTACTAACCATTGACAAAAAGTGCATGCAGACACTCTGGTCTGCTGGCCCAGATGATGGTTTGCTGATTGATGAGTTTTGCCACAGGCAAAGGTTTGCCTCAACACACCTTGCCAGAATAGCCCTTGAGCCAGCATCTTTATGGATTGTCAGGACACCAGTAACGTCAACAGTGTTCTTTCATGTTAGCTGTCGATGAAAACAAAAAATTAAATTAAATTCACTACAGCAAAATAGGCACATACATGCCAATGCTAAAGTTTATAACAGCAACACTTCGCATGTTGAACGGGACATAACGTCTGTTAGGCGATATTACAATTTCTTCGGACAGAGACAACGCAGTTAACGGCCAAGTACACATTTTACAACTGAGTCCGGTGAGAGAAAGTGAGCAAAGTGCCTTTTCCAAGGGCTCAACTATGCGCCGAGCGAGGCTCGAGCCCAGGACCTTCCGGTCCAAAAGCGAGTGTCATACCACTACGACATAGCCGTACGTAATTTTTAAAAATATAATAAAAATAATCACACTAATATAATTATCTCACATTGTCATCATCATAGGCATTTCAAAACTACTAATAATACTACCACTACAGATATCTTATCATTATAAAATATATCTCTCTTTTCTCTCTCTCTCTCTCTCTCTCTCTCTCTTCCATGAACATAACATACAAAACCCAATTTTCCGATATAAAAAAACAGCCCCCCCCCCCAAAAAAAAAGTTTTGAAAAAGTATGGACGATGCATGCTGTGTCGGCCATAATAAAGATAATAACAATAACTGAATGAAAAGTATTTTTTTAAAGGACCCTGAGCCTGGAATGTCGTGAGTACTCGAAACCTCTTGATCTTGATAAAATTAGCAACCTTTTGACTGGGGATCGAAGATTGAAACACCTGGTTTTAATCGCCTGACATGGAAGGCTGATTTAAATTATTTGGGGGGGGGGGGGGGGAATTAGTATTTTAATTTTTTTAAAGCCCTGTTATTGTTATTTTTCACATGTGTCGTCAGCTGATGCACAATCAACAAACACACAACCCCAAAGCATGTTTAGTTATAAAAATAAGAAATGAATTAAAATGTGCATTTCGTATGCTTACCTTGTAAACTGAGTATTCTGTGACTTGAAAAGAGTGAAGAATTACCAAAGTCCGTCAAAATCAACTTGTAATAATAGTAATAATGTGATTGTGATGAGATGAAGTGGTCACTTTTTGACTTCCAGATAATTCATTGTATATTGCAGTTCTATCCGTATAAAATGTTATATTTTTAGTAATTACGCAAATTCTATTTTTAGTAAGAGTACAAATAAGCTCTGGCGTTATTTGCAGTGGTAGTACAAATAAGCGTAGCCTAACAACAATTCTATACAAAAGTTTAATTAGATGTTACAGGAAAAGATAGAGAGAATAAGTATCAGGTAGAATTAAGATTATGGATGATGTATATTTGACAATTATAATGATTACTCCGATATTTATTAATCACAGGAAGAATGGCTCTAATTCTAATTTATCATTTATTTATTTATTTTATTTTGTTTATTTTAATCATGTGTGTCACTGTGTGTCATACCAGATGTTGGCACGATTACCATTAAAAGGAGCTGAAATCCATCACGCCACAAAAGCTAAAGAATGCACACAAAAAAAAGTCGAACTCGAAAATTGGTTGAACCGACTTTTGTAGGTTGCAATGGTGCTCATACTATTATGTTATGACGATCGACCCAATCAGCAAAGTCTCGACCACATCCGTGCACCGTCGCGAATCCGCCCGGAAGCTTTGTCACAACACGCAGTTCAACTAGATGCTCTGCGGTGGCAAACACTGAGGCGCATTGAGTACAATATAGTAACAAAACGTAAAGCATTTATGTATTCCATGTTTAAGGTATATCGGTTAAAACGTTTTTCTATTAAAGGTGTTATTAAACAGGAAAAGAGACTTTATGGACACCCTGTACTACAGGAGCAACTCATATAGGTATATAGGATTTTTTTTTCGGGGAAGGGGGGGGGGGGGGGGGGGGGGGGGGGAGTGATTACACGCAAAGTTCCTTGCAGACATAATTAATTAATTTTTTTACTTAAATTATTCCATACAATAATCCAACCTCCTCCTGAAAACTTAAACTATGGAACGGATAGTTGAACATTGTCGTAAGAGAGAATGTGAAGATATATATATATATATATATATATAATATATATATATATATATATATATATATATATATATATATATATATATATATCAAGGAATTTACCCAATGGCTAACCAACCAGCGGCCTCGATGAGAAAATATCCGCCATTGAGACATGGGCTGGGAATCGCGTTACTATAGTAAATAAGCGCTGATCGGCCGTTCATGAAATCTAAGAAAATAACTTCCTGCTCGCTCGTTTAACTCAAAATTATTCAAAACGATGTCTCTAAAATGATATAAATGTGACTTCTTAAGGTTTTCTTCACGGTCAAAACCACACAACATTCTATTAATGATTATGTCCGAGGCAAAAAGGAATATTGACAGTAGTTGAACTCGTCAGACGACAAACATCAATGCGAAGTGAAGAGAAAGTCAAGCTCTTGTTTGTCTTGTCCTGTTCTATATAGAGAAAATAGTATAGTGTGTGAGTGGTTGCGTGTCATAGTCATGTTTTTAAATTGTTTCTGTTGTTTATGTGTGTAGTGATGATTCTCTCACACTCACTGCATCATCATAGCAAAGAGACGCCAACTTTAAATTTGGCTCACAGGAATTTCAGACACCACTCGTAGGAATTTCAATGCCGAAAGAGGAATTCCCGCACACAAGAAAGGGGAATTGGGGTGGTATTTGGCATACATATTGTATAGTATCTAGTTCTAAATAGATAACTGATTAGAATTATACTATGATATATAAACACAATGCCAAATACAATTCCGAAATTTCCTTATTTCAAATGAAGTGAAGCTCCAAAACCTAAAATGGTAGTGATTGTAGTACTGGTGGTGGTGAGGATGATGTGGTGTTGGTGGTGGTTGTAGTTGTAGTAGTAATAGTGATGATGATGTGGTGGTGGTGATGATTGTAGTTGTAGTAGAGTGGTAGTGATGATGATGATGTGGTGGTTGTAGTTGTAGTAGTGGTAATGATATGGTGGTGGTGGTGGTTGTAGTGGTCGTGATGATGATGATGTGGTGGTGGTGGTGGTGGTTGTAGTAGTAGTGGCAATGATGCGGCTATGTGGTCTAGTAGTATGACACTCGCTTTCAGATAGGAAGGTCCTGGGTTCGAGAATCGCGCTCGGCGCATAGTTGAGTCCTTGAAAAAGGCTCTTTACTCACATTCTCTTACCGTACTCAGGTGTAAAATGAGTACTTGGCCGTTAACAGAATTGTCTTTGTCCGAAAAATTGTAATATCGCCTAACAGGCGTCATGTCCCGTCCTACATGTTAAATGTTGACCAGGGACCCCATGTAAAGCGCTTTGAGCACATTTAGTAGATATTGCACTATATAAAGCTCAACTAAAAAAATAAATATTTCAATGATGATGATATGGTGGTGGTGGTTGTAGTAGTAGTGGTAATGGTAATGATATGGTGGTGGTGGTGGTGGTGGTTGTAGTAGTAGTGGTCGTGATGACGATGTGGTTGTGGTGGTTGTAGTAGCAGTGGTAGTGATGATGATGTTCTGGTGGTGGTGCAGTAGTGGTAGTGATAATGATGTGGTGCTGGTGGTTGTGGTAGTAGTGGTAATGATGATATTGTGGGTGGTGTTGTAGTAGTTGAGGTAGTGATGATGATGTGGTGGTGGTTGTAGTAGTAGTGGTGGTGGTGGTTGTAGTAGTGGTGGTCATGATGATGATATGGTGGTGGTGGTTGCAGTAGTAGTGATAGTGATGACGATGTGGTTGTGGTGGTTGTAGTAGTAGTGGTAGCGATAATGATGTGGTGTTGATGGTTGTAGTAGTGGTGTTAGTGATGATATTGTGGTGGTGGTTGTAGTAGTAGAGGTAGTAATGATGATGTGGTGGTGGTTGTTGCAGTTGTAGTGGTCGTGATGATGATGTGGTGGTGGTGGTTGTAATAGTGGTGGTAGTGATAGTGTAGTAGTAGTGGTAGTGATGATGATGGAATGGTGGTCGTTGTAGTGGTGATGTGGTGGTGGTGTAGTGGTAGTGATAATGATGCAGTGGTGGTGGTTGTAGTACTTGTAGTAGTGATGAAGTGGTAATGGTGGTTGTAGTAGTAGTGACAGTGATGATGCGGTGGTTGGAAAACACATTATAGGTTATTATAATACATGATTACACACATTCTCTAACTTCATTTTTTGACAGCTTCATTGTGGCATAAATATACGCAACAGTTCTGAACCATTTTATTGTGGATTTTGATATTGTTTGTTGTTTTTCTTGTGTCGTTATGTTGACATAGAGACCGAATGAATGGTAATGCTTCCATTCCCAGCCCAAGATATAATGGCGCTGAATGCTTTCATTGGTGGACACTTTTTAGACTCCGTATGTATTCTCATTCGTTTAATTCTATGATATATATATATATATATATATATATATATATATATATATATATATATATATATATATATATATATATTATATATATATATATATATATAATTGAATTAAACGAATGAGAATACGTATATATATATATATATATATATATATATATATATATATATATATATATATATATACATGTGTGTATAAATATATCATTGAATTAAACGAATGAGAATACGTACGAAGCCTAAAAAGTGTCCACCAATGAAAGCATTCAGCGCCATTATATCATTGGCTGGGAATGTTAACATTACCATTCATTCGGTATCTAATGTCATCATAAAGACACAACAAAAACCACAACAATATTAAAATTCACAATAAAATGGTTCAGAACTGCTGCGTATATTTATGCCACAATAAAGCTGTCAAAGGCACATCATTGTCGTTTCACAGGTAAGAGAAATAAATCAATGAACTAAAAAAGAAGTTAGATAGATTTAGATATAGAGTCTATATCTCATAAGTAAGTATTTGGGAGACCTTCCATAAGCTACTACATCCCAAGTATTCTTGTTCTAGTAGGGGGTTTGGGAGGGGGGAAACTTTTTTTTTTTTTTTTAAAGTTTCCCCCCCCTCCCAAACCCCCTACTAGAACAAGAATACTTGGATGTAGTAGCTTACGGAAGGTCTCCCAAGTATTTTTATAAATAAATCTACAGACTGATCTGAACTATTCCGCTGAGGTAAAAATAAAGTTAGAGAATGTGTGTAATCATGTATTATAATAACCTATAATGCGTTTTCGAATTGAGGAGGAGAGCTTGCGATTGCAATTAACTGCAAAGGCCAAAGTATAAGCACTCCAGTAAGTGTACTGGTTATTTTTCAAAACTTGAGATAAATGAACCGAGATGAATATCAACAAGTATATAAGTATATTGACAGGAAGACCTAGATAAAGACAAATATATTAGTATAGTACTAGACGTCTAATTGCTTTACTTTCCATGGAGTCTTTCCCTTGCCAGTAGAAAATAATTTCAACTGGATAGATTGTTTTTCACTATAGTACACAAATTGTCAAGATAGTCCTAGTTAGAATGCCTCACTTATTTTCAGCTTTCCATGGAAGAAGCCTGAGTTGTTGTCCAAGTGGATTACTAAAATCAGCAGGAAGAATGTAGACGGGTCAGAGTGGAAACCTACAAAAAATGATAAGGTCTGTAGTATCCATTTTTTGTTAGAAGATTATTATCTCGGCTTAAACAAAAAAAAAAAAAATTTGAAAGAGAATGCTATCCCATCTGTATTTCCAAATTATCCCCAACATTAACAGTCTCCTGCCATTAAAAAGACAAGATCATCCCCTCGAAAACGAGCTGCTCCCAATTCTCCATTTGAAGATGCTACACCCAGTAAGACCCCTAAAATTGATGAACATAATTATGCCTATTCTTCAATTGAAAGCCATTTATGTTACGTGTTGTCACCATAATATAAGTTGGTTACAACAATAAGGTTTATGTAAATGTCCGATTGTCGATAGTATTGTAAATACAATAAACAAACAAGGATGTATTCAGGTTAAGATGAGTACTTTAATAAAACAGTGCATACATGATATCAATACGAGAGTAGGAACACAACTGGCTATAGCAATTACTACTAGAAATGATATAGGTTGGACAGGACGCTAAGGAGAGAGCAGGGTACAATGCATTCCATTGTCAGGTGTGACGGAGATGGGTACCAGGGAGAACGGTCATGATTAATGACTTATATAGAGAAGTTGGATAGGTACTACAAGGGTAGTGCTACAAGTGCACGTAACATCTCCCCCTTTAAGATTAATGGAAGATTTACATTACAAAGTCACAGATCTAAACAGGAAGAGGAAGGCTGTTGACCAAGAGTCAGTGAAACGTGAAGAGGTAAGGTATCTTCTCACACAAACGTGCATTCTGAGTACAATATTCTGGGTCAAGAACACACACACAGTTATTCTTACTAACGTTAAGCTTGACAGGAAATTATCATGTCAACAAGTACAGAAATGAAAGGTTACAAATAACTAGTCATATAATGGTACCAACGTAGGATATGAATTCAATCTTCTTGCTAAACAAAGGAAATACAAATGGTATATTGACTATAATATAAAGAATATTTAAATCAATATTTCTGAACAGAGCCAGGAAGTATGACTAATTTTTCTGGTGGTTTAATAACTCTGCCGAATCGGCTGGTCTTAATTATATTAACATTGTCCGTATTTGACATCCTGTCATTGTTCTTACTACATTCGTGAGTAATAATATTCTCATGATTGTCTATGTCACTGTAGTTAAATTTATCTTTCTCGTTTGGAGTTTGTTGTTTTCTTAGAAATTGTCTATTGCGTCTTAAGAAATTGTTTCCGTCAAATACTTCAAAAGTATTTCTGCCCAAGTGTTTTGTTACTTTTGCAGGTTTCCATTCTTTCCGTCTTTTGTCTATGGGCTCCATTCTTACTTTATCCCCAATGGTAAGAGGAGGAAGGGGTTTGCGGTTGACATGTTTTTGTGACATTTTGCATTTTTTTCGTTCCATTTTCATTCGTTCGCTTATTGGAATACACGAATTTCTAAGAGCTATATCAGTTGATGGTAGGATAGTTTGGGTGCGTCGACCCATGAGTCGTTGTGCAGGCGATGACGTAAGGCCTTCAGTGGGCGTGTTGCGCAGGTTGAGAAGTCCAATGTAGGGGTCTTCTCCGGCTCTAAGGCACTTTCGCATCATGCTTTTTATGGTTTTCACTGCTGCCTCGGCGGTTCCATTGGCTTTGGAATTTCCAGGTGCGATTGGAAGGTGATTGAAATTCCATTTTTTAGAAAATTTTAATAAATCACTAGAGGAAAACTGAGGACCATTATCACTAACCACACACTCAGGTATGCCGTGTCTGGCAAAATGATGTTTCATTTTATGAATTACTGTTGTTGATAATGTATCCATTAGGTAATCCAATTCTATGAAATTACTATAATAATCCACTAGAATGAGGTAATTTCTACCTTTGATAGAAAACAGATCCGTGCCAACCTTTTGCCAAGGTCTTTCCGGCACTTCATGAGAAATCAACGGTTGCTCGGGCTGACGAGCAGGATATGTGGCACAAATATCACAAGATTCCACAAATGAACGAATTTCACTCGACATGCCAGGCCAAAAGATCAGATCACGAGCTCTGTGTAGACAAGAGTTGATGCCGTGATGACCAGCGTGAACTTTGGTTTTCATGTCATGTCGAAGAGATTGAGGAATGACGATGCGATCTCCACGAAGAATTATTCCATCTTGAATCGTGAGCTCGTCACGGTAATTAAAATAAGGCAGTACGGCAGTTGGAACATTTGCTTTGTGTTCAGGCCAACCTTGCAGGATAACTAATTTCAGTTGATTTAAGGTTGTATCCAGGGTCGTTGCCGCTTTGATTTCATCCAGTCGAGAAGGTTTGAAGGTAGTTGCAAACAGATTATTGCAGGTGTAGGACTCTTCGGTTTGAGGTAAGGGAGCTCGAGAGAGGGAGTCACTCAACAGAAGTTGGGTACCAGGTTTATATATGAGCTCATAGTCGTAGTCTTGAATTTTGAGGAGCATTGATTGCAGGCGTTTAGGAGCTTTCACCAATGGCTTATTTACAATTGAGACCAGAGGTTTGTGGTCAGTTACGACTGTTAATCGACGTCCATATGTATATTGGTGAAATTTCTTGAGTCCAAAGGTAATTGCGAGGAGTTCCTTCTCAATTTGAGCGTAATTTTTCTCACTCGAGGTCAGAGTTCTGGATGCAAAACCAAGAGGTTTTCCCTCTTGCAGAAGGACAGATCCCAATCCATAATCAGATGCGTCGTTTTCAAGGGTTACTTCTTTGTTTGGATTGTAGATCGAGAGTTCAGGGCTTTCCGCTATAGCTTTCTTCACAAGTTTGAATGCGTTTTCTTGTGTGTTGGACCAGGTAAATTTTACATCTTTCTTAGTCAAGTTTTGCAGAGGGTGTAGGAGGTCAGTCAGGTTTGGGATGTACCTTGCTAGATACTGAATCATCCCCAGAAATCGTCTAACTTCAGTTACTGTTCTCGGTGTTGGAAAATCACGGATAGCTTTTACTTTTTCAGGATCAGTGCTAATACCGTTAACTGAAATCACATGTCCCATGAACGTAATGCTATTCTTAGCTAACTCGAGTTTTTCTTTGTTTCTTTCCATTACTTTTCTTTGAAATATTTCGGGTGAGACAGAAAGTCCAAAAGGTAATCTAGTCCATCGATATCGCCCAAAGCAGGTCTGAAACGTGGTCAGTTTCGATGAATTTTCATCAAGGACACAATTCCACATTTTGATGGGTTTTGGTTTTAGGGTTGTAGACATTTTCAGTTGATTTGCCTACACACTGAATCTCTTCACCACCATAAACTTGTAAACGAGTGTTAGAGGGAGTTACACTTGAGGCATAATGTTCAGGTAAAACATTCACTGCTGCTCCAGAGTCAATGAGAAATGTAACAGGTTGTCGCGCTACAAACATTTTGCACCTTACCAGTTTATTTCTGGCATTCTTAAGTACGTTGACCCATTCTTGTTCCGAGTCAGTGTCATAGTATTGACTGTCCAACAGGTTGTTAACTTTGCTTCTCGACTTGCAGACTGACGAAAAGTGATTTTGGCCTTTGCATTTAGAACAGCGCTTGCCATACGCAGGACACTTACTTTTGAGCATTTCGTGCTCCCGGCCGCAATATTTGCATGCTCTGCGTTGTTTCGGAGTTTGTGTAGGTTTTGCCGCTGATTTTCCTCGATGAAATCTAGATTTGTCTAGATGCTGCACTTCGTCGGAGGTTGAATGCGCAGTTAATCCTTTATTCAGACACATGCCTTGTTTAGAGGCATTTTCCGCGGCTTTGCAGATGTCAATACATTTTTGAAGGGTAAGGTCTCTGCTTTTCAGCATGTCTTTCTGTGTTTCCTTATCTCTGGCACCTAGAACAATCCTATCCCGGAGAATAGAGTCTACACACTTTTCACAATAGTTGCACGTTTTAACTAGTCGTCTCAGTTCAGTGTAAAATTTTTCAAATGACTCACCATCCAGCTGATGGCGATTGTTGAACAGGAAACGTTCGTATGTTTCATTAATTTCACCAATTGCATATGAATCGAATTTGGCAATAATTTCGTCAATAGTTCTTTCCTCCTCTGGTTTATCGAAACTAAATCCATTATATGCTTTGAGACTATCGTCATCCAAGGAGTAGATAAACAGGGCAACTTGAACGTCACGACGAAGAGAATTGAGTTGCGTAAGGACACTGTAAGTTGTAAGTACTCCATCTTTGTTTAAACAGTTTCCAAGACTCAGGCACGTTTGCACTCAGGGCAAAAGAAGAAGGAGGTTTCAGTCCGGGAATGCAGGATCTAGGAAAAACATTGTTATCCATTGTTGAGGAATCGAGGTTTTCAGGCTCGTGAGACATCATCACAATCGGTCAAGTCTTTCACAAGGAAAAGAAAATATCCATAAATTGAATTGAAATCGCTATCAATTTATAACTTTTACCGCTGCCACCATGTTACGTGTTGTCACCATAATATAAGTTGGTTACAACAATAAGGTTTATGTAAATGTCCGATTGTCGATAGTATTGTAAATACAATAAACAAACAAGGATGTATTCAGGTTAAGATGAGTACTTTAATAAAACAGTGCATACATGATATCAATACGAGAGTAGGAACACAACTGGCTACAGCAAATACTACTAGATATAATATAGGTTGGACAGGACGCTAAGGAGAGAGCAGGGTACAATGCATTCCATTGTCAGGTGTGACAGAGATGGGTACTAGGGAGAACGGTCATGATTAATGACATATAGAGAAGTTGGATAGGTACTACAAGGGTAGTGCTACAAGTGTATATGCACGTAACAATTTAGAAGAGACCCAAAATAAGTTGCTTGTCTGCCAAGAAAAGATACTTCATCAAAAGCAACACCTCAGTAGCACGAGGAAGAAGTTGGCCCGTCGAGATGTAAGATTTGAAGAAGAAAAAGTTGTTGAAAGAAGACAATGTTGACATCCTAAAAGAAAATTTTGCTGTGGAAACCCTCACTTTAATTGAAAATGAATTAAAAGCTGCCCATATGTCCAAAATAATACGCGTTTTTTCGATGAATTAAAATCCTTTGCTGTTTCCTTGCACTTCTATAGTGCTCAGGCTTATAATTATGTGAGAAAGTATTTGCATTTGCCTCATGCGGATACCATTCGTAGGTGGTCTGCATCCCACAATGTCTCCCCAGGATTTATTACAGATGTTTTTAATACCTTGCAAGCTCAACTTAAAAAGGATGATTTAATGAAGGATGTTTGCCTTATGTTTGATTCGATGTCCATTCGGAAGCAAGTTGTGTTTGACCCTGCATCCCAGACCTATGCTGGCTATGTGAACCATGGTCATCTTCAAGTTGCATCACCAGACACATTAGCTTCAGAAAGTCTTACTCTTCTCATCGTTGGACAAAGGCGATATTTTAAGCACCCTATTGGCTATTTTCTTGTTGATAAGATTAGTGCAGCCCAGCAAGCACGGATTATTAATGATTGGATAGTTTGGCTGTCTGAGGCAGGCTTCTCTGTTCAAGGGGTTGTGTGTGATGGAGCTTATGTTAACCAAGCGACTGCAACTGCTATTGGATGCACTATAAGTTCAGATGTCATTGATCCTGAGTTTCCGCACCCCTTGATTCATCTAAAACCATTCCCTTTATTTTTGATGCCTGTCATTTGTTAAAAAATGTTAGAAATGCATTGGGTGACCTGAAATGTTTGCGCCGTGGAGAGGAGAGAATTGATTGGTCTTATATTGTTGCACTTCACAAGCTGCAGCTTGAAAGTAATTTAAACCTTGCCAACAAGCTAAAAGGAAGACTTATTGATTATGTGAAAAATAAAATGAAAGTTTCTCTTGCTGCCCAAACTTTAAGCTCTTCTGCCATTACGTTTCTTCGGGATGACTTGAAGTTGCCTGAATTTGCTGGATTGAAGCGACTTGTAAATTTATTCGTATATTTGATAAATTGTTTGATTTATGCAACAGCAGTAGTTTCTGTACAAAAGGATTTAAAAGCCCCATTACAAAGGAAAATCTTGAGGAAAAATTAGAGTTTATTCGTTTTGCCAGAAATTATATATCATCTTTATGTGACAACACTAACAAGCCAATACTACAATCAAAGAGGAAAACTGGATTTATTGGATTTTTGGCAACACTGACATCTATAGAATTGATATCTCGGAGACTTTTGGCCAATAACTACAAATACATACTTACTTACAGAATCTCTCAAGATCATTTGGAAACATTGTTTTCAAGGATACGAAGAAGAGGTGGCTGGAATAATAACCCGCATGTCCTTCAAGTTAAATATGCCCTCAGGTCTATTTTGATGAAGAATGGTGTGCTGAGTTCGAAAAATGCTAATTGCTTACCTGCTTTTCCAAGAAAATTCATCTTTTACTGTTGACAATTCGACAAACTCTTTTCAACCTGAATTGGACAGAAAAACTATGATCTTTACGAAAACCCTTTGCCAGCCCTCAGAGTACCATTCAGATGTTTTGTATTATATGTCTGGATTTATCGCAAGGAAATTACGAGACAAAATCAAATGTTCTGTTTGTTCAGATTTTT
This sequence comes from Berghia stephanieae, assembly GCF_034508935.2. Lineage (NCBI taxonomy): Eukaryota > Metazoa > Mollusca > Gastropoda > Nudibranchia > Aeolidiidae > Berghia > Berghia stephanieae. Next base: position 39,607,568 of record NC_088365.1, read on the forward strand.
TAGCCTCATTAGACAATCCTGATTAAAGCAAACCATCATCATCTAGTATTACCGAAAGAAAAGACAGGAGTGGGGGAGATTATTATATCCATCTGAAGATTTTTATAAAGTTATTACCTTTGTTTGAGAGAAATTCTAACTACACACAATGAGGGACCTTTGAGAGCAGTCAATAGCACAAAGTAAAGTGATAATAAAAGTAACAGAAAGATTAGGGCCATCAATGTTTACAGATTTAGATAAGCATGCCATGGAAAGTCATTTTGAAAGTGAGGACAATCATGTAACACAGATTATTAAAGAAGCTTGTTCCATATTTTGTAGAACTTTGTTGTATCACCACGGCAAACTATTTACAGACAGACACATATTCAACAACACATGCTCAGTTCGTCAAAAGCACACTAAGACAATACTCTTTAAACACCTGTAAAGACTTGACCAGAAAACGACATCAACAACAACTTGTTATCTAAAGGTTGGTCCCAGAGTTAGACATTGGTGCTGTTTTGTTCCAAGTTGACAGTTTTTGTTTTTGTTTTTGTTTTTTAAATTGATTATTTTTCTTCTGCTTTTGTTCTTTTGACCTAATCCAGGATTACAATATCTTCAACCAGTCAACCCCTATCAACATCAAAATTTGCATGTTCTTAGTAAAGTAAACTATGTTTTAGTCGACTAAAAAATATTTAAATGCTACCGTCAACTTTTTGCCTGGAGAGGGTTAAAATTATTTGTGTTGATTTTTTGTTTGTTTTTATCATGCTTGGTGACTGAATTTAAATATGTCACATATATAGCCTACTTTTTTGCTATCAGAATCATCTCGATCTGATGTTATTCTTAGTCTTTTGTTTTTAATACGATTTCATTGTAACTTCCACTAACACTAATATTAATACGGAAAAAATATAATCCTACTTAATATCCAAAGAGATTACTCCTTGACCTCCTAATTCTGATAAAATTAGACTACAGCTACGTCACACACACACAGTGGTTCGCCTGTGCTCAGGGATTCTAAATAAAGATTTTTCTCTCAATAACTTTAGTAGTAGTAGTAGTAGTAGTAGTAGTAGTAGTAGTAGTAGTAGTAGTAGTAGTAGTAGTAGTAGTAGTAGTAGTAGCAGCAGCAGCAGCAGCAGTAAAATGTGGAATTTCCCCCCTCTAAAATAGCTTTTAATGCCGGGAAACGATAATTCTAACTGTAATGCTAAACCACTGAACTATCGAGTCCAACTCTACTCATGTGAATTACGTGTGTGTGAAAAAAAAAAAGGGGGGGGGGGGGTAGTTTCGTCGCGCTGATGTAGTGAATGTGATCGTGTGATCGTCATCACTACACACATAGACAACAGAAACAATTTAAAAACATGACTATGACACACAACCACTCACACATGAGGCTATACTATTTATCCTTTTCTCTATATAGAACAGGGCAAGACAAACAATAGCTTGACTCTCTCTCTCTCTCTCTCTCTCTCTCTCTCTCTCTCTCTCTCTCTCTCTCTCTCTCTCTACCCTTCGCATTGATGTTTGTCGTCTGATGAGTTCAACTCTCGGTCGATCTGTCAATATTCCTTTTTGCCTAGGACGTAATCATTAATAGAATGTTGTATGGTTTTGACCGTGAAGAAAACCTCAAGAAATCACATTTATATCATTTTAGAGACATCGTTTTGAATAATTTTGAGTTAAACGAGCGAGCAGGAAGTTATTTTCATGAACGGCCGATCAGCGCTTGTTTACTATAGTAACGCGATTCCCAGCCCATGTCTCAATGGCGGATATTTTTCTCATCGAGGCCGCTGGTTGGTTAGCCAATAAGAGCACCGTACGGTTTCCATTGGGTAAATTCCTTGATATATATATATATATATATATATATATATATATATATATATATATATATATATATATATATATATATATATATATATATATATATGCGAGCTCGTCGGACTATATCTACTTTCTCAAATGCAAAATCTTGATATAAACATTGGACTATACAGGGACGACGGACTCGCATTGTGCAATAAGACACCGAGACAGACAGAATTAATAAAGAAAAAAATATGCAAAATCCTCCAGGACAACAATCTGAAAATCACAATCGAAGCCAACAAAAAACATTCGATTTCCTGGACATAACCATCAACCTAAACGACGGCACCTAACAACCATTTTCAAAACCCAACAACATACCATTGTACGTTCATAGACATAGCAATCATCCGCCATCTATAATAAAAACATCCCCGAGAGCATTAACAAACGACTATCTAACAATTCTACAAACAACAACATATTCAACGATGCAATCCCACCGTACACAAACGCACTACAAAAAAGTGGATATAACTACAAACTAAAATATGAGGAAGAGACCATTACCACCCCAACAAAAAACGACAAAGAAAACGACACATAACATGGTTCAACCCACCCTACAGCAAGAACGTGACAACTTCTATCGGTAACAAATTCTTCAATCTACTACAAAAATGCTTCCCTCCAGTCACGTTCTACACCCAATCATGAACAAAAACACCATCAAAATAGGATACACCTGCATGCCAAACATACAAAACATTATTTCCTCGAACAATAACCGAAAACTATCTCAGCCAGCTCAGTCCAGCAACAACCTAGAGAAAAAATGCAACTGTAGGACCCAGGCAACATACCCACTAAACGGCAATTGCCTGACTCAAAACGTAACTTATCAAGCCACAGTTATACGATCAGTCACACCAAAACAAGAAACATACATTGGCCTCACCGAGTGTCCATTCAAAACCAGATACAACCTGCATACATCTTTCTTCAGAAACATACACAAACGACATTCCACTACACTAAGCGAACACATTTGGAACCTCAAAGAAAAAAACATACAACACAGCATCACATGGAAAATCATCTCCAGAGCACAGTCGTACTCCCCTCTTCTAAGATTTGCAACCTCTGCTTGGAAGAAAAATTCGTCATCATCACTAAACCGAACATGCAACACTCAACAGAAGAAACGAACTAACATCCTCATGCAGACATAGAAACAAACACCTTTTATGTAATTACGAACCTCCATAAACACGAATCTAGAAAAATACGAAAACACAACAATAGGGGAGGGCATTCGGGTCACCAAAAGGTCATCGATGCTTTAGGTTTTGAGAAGTCAGGTCATCGACGACTGAGAACTTCCCGACCTCCACTTAGTTCTCGATGCTTTTCTCGTCTCGAGAATCTTGGTCGTCGATGCTTCTCGTATTGAGTCCCGAGTCCCGAGTCTCGAGACTATACTGCGCGAGCGACGCACGCGTTACTAACAATGTGTACTATCTGCATTGTTCACCCCTCTCTCGTCGGCGATGATTCCAGCGAAGCTCGAGACTTTTTTGCGTCTCGATGCTTTTTTGAGTCTCGAGACTCAAAAAAGTCTCGAGCATCGCTCTAGTCATCGGTGCTTTCATTCAATACCTAGTCATTGGTATTGGGTATTGACGGTATATCATATTTTAAACAGCTAACAAAACACAAACGTCGTAAATAGATCAAAATGGTTATAGGTATCAATGTTTTATTATTATACAAAGTGAATTTATTTAATGTATTTTAAGTTTTAATACAAAAAAGCCATCCAAAGCTCAGTTGAAGTGCTACTTCTCGGGAATTCCCGACTTTTCCTTGGTCATCGAGTTCGGGAAGTTTTGAGTGTTGGTGGCCGATGACTTGAGGTATCATCGAGACTTCCGCTCGACACTACACAACAATCTACTTTCACTTCCACTTCCTGATGAGAGCAACGCTCGATAACAACGTTGTAGAAGTCAAACAATCTTAATTATCTTTCAAATGTTTATAAATAGCTCCTTTTATCCTAAAGTTGAGCACTATTATTTCATGGTTTTTGTTTTTATAATATATATATATATATATATATATATATATATATATATATATATATATATATATATATATTTTTTATATATATATATATATATATATATATATATATATATATATATATATATATATATATATTTTTTTTTTTTTTTTTTTTGTTTTTTTTTTTGTTTTTTTGTTTTTTGAATCGTGTTTGATACAAATATGGTACGAAAAGTGCTCGACATGTAGCAATGGAGCGAATTATTATTTTAATATTTACCACAATGTTTGAGTCAGTCTTCATCGATGTTTCAGGCCTAATCAGTCATCGTCAGGACTGTGTGTTACATGAGTTTGGTTTGTTGACTGTTGTTGTTTGTTGAAGTGATTCCGGTTTATAGTTGATTAATAAGAACTTCCGGCGATGTGGACACGTATTGTACATCTCATTTTTCGTGTTGAGTGTGGCTTCATGAAGGTGTTTGATTATAGTATATTTCTCTTCCAGGCATAAGCTACATTGTTTTGATGTTGGTGTGTATCCTGTTGCTTTAGATAAAATTTTCCATGAAATGTTGTGGTCTAGTTTGTTGTCTTTTAATTTCCAAATATGTTCGCTGAGTTTTGTGGATGTTTTTTTTTTTGATAGTGTTTCTAAATGTTGAGGTGTGGAGGTTGTATCTTGTTTTGAAATTATTTTCCGTTAGTCCTACATATTTTTCTTGCTTGTTTGTTTTAGTTTCGGTGACTGTGGCTTGGTAAATTAAACTTGATTCTAAACATTGTTTGATTAGTGGGCAATATTCCTTATTTCTGCAGTTGCATTTTCTGGTGGGTGGGTTTTGCTCTTGTCGGTGGTTTATTAATATTTTTTTTGTTGTGGCTTGAAATTCGACGGTGCTGAAACATGCGAACTTGTCGGACTCTACATCCTATCACAACTGCAACATACACACACATACATCGGCCTGTATAGAGATGACGGACTCTCTATAACCAACAAACGACCAAGAGCGAACGAAAACATCAAAAAACAAATCTGTAAAATATTCCAAAACAACAATTTGAAAATCACGATAGAAGCAAACAAAAAAACAGTTGACTTCCTCGACATCACATTCGACATAAAATCCAATTCATTCCAACCGTTCAGAAAACCAAACAACACCATTAGCTACATCAATAAAAACAGCAACCACCCCCGTTCCGTCATTGATAACATACCAAAAAGCATAGCACTGAGGGTGAGCAAACTTTCGGAAAACAGAGAGATATTCAACGTCGCAGCCATCCCCTGCAAAGAAGCACTCACAAAAAGCGGATACAACACACCATTTGAATACACAGGCCCCCCTCTCATGTAAACCTCAACAGACAAGTGAAGAACGCAAAACAAGAAAACGACATATTACTTGGTTCAACCCACCGTTCGACAAAAACGTCAGCACACATATTGGACAGCAGTTCCTGAAGTTAATTGATACACACTTTCCAAAAAACCACAAGCTACATAAAATTATCAACAGGAATACCATAAAAATAAGCTACTCGTGTATGCGCAACATAGAACAAATAATTTCAAGCCACGCCAAAAAAATATTAATAAACCACCGACAAGAGCAAAACCCACCCGCCATAAAATGCAACTGCAGAAATAACAATGTTTAGAATCAAGTTTAATTTACCAAGCCACAGTCACCGAAACTGAAACAAACAAGCAAGAAAAATATGTAGTACTAACGGAAAATAATTTCAAAACAAGATACAACTTCCACACCTCAACATTTAGAAACACTAACAAAAAAAAAAACATCCACAAAACTCAGCGAACATATTTGGAAATTAAAAGACAACAAACTAGACCACAACATTTCATGGAAAATTTTATCTAAAGCAACATCAAAACAATGTAGCTTATGCCTGGAAGAGAAATATACTATAATCAAACACCCTCATGAAGCCACACTCAACACGAAAAATGAGATGTACAATAGGTGTACACATCGCCGGAAGTTCTTATTAATCAACTATAAACCGGAACCACTTCAACAAACAACAACAGTCAACAACCAAACTCATGTAACACACAGTCCTGACGATGGCTGATCAGGCCTGAAACATCGATGTAGACTGACTCAAACATTGTGGTAAATATTAAAATTATATATATATATATATATATATATATATATATATATATATATATATATATATATATATATATATATATATATATATATAAACATTTGAAAGATATTTAAGATAGTTTGACTTCTACAACGTTGTTATCGAGCGTTGCTCTCATCAGGAAGTGGAAGTGAAAGTAGATTGTTGTGTTTTCGTATTTTAATAGATTCGTGTTTATGGAGGTTCGTAATTACATAAAAGGTGTTTGTTTCTATGTCTGCATGAGTTCGTTAGTTCGTTTCTTCTGTTGAGTGTTGCTATGTTCGGTTTAGTGTTGATGAAGAATTTTTCTTCCAAGCAGAGGTTGCAAATCTTAGAAGAGGGGGAGTACGACTGTGCTCTGGAGATGATTTTCCATGTGATGCTGTGTTGTATGTATTTTTCTTTGAGGTTCCAAATGTGTTCGCTTAGTGTAGTAGAATGTCGTTTGTGTATGTTTCTGAAGGAAGATGTATGCAGGTTGTATCTGGTTTTGAATGGACACTCGGTGAGGCCAATGTATGTTTCTTGTTTTGGGGTGTCTGGTCGTGTTACTGTGGCTTGATAAATTACGTTTTGAGTCAGGCAATTGCCGTTTAGTGGGCATGTTGTCTGGGTCCTACAGTTGCATTTTTCTCTAGGTTGTTGCTGGGCTGATCTGGCTGTGATAGTTTTCGGTTACTGTTGGATGAAATAATGTTTTGTATGTTTGGCCAACTTCTATCGGTAACAAATTCTTCAATCTACTACAAAAATGCTTCCCTCCCGGTCACGTTCTACACCCAGTCATGAACAAAAACACCGTCAAAATAGGATACACCTGCATGCCAAACATACAAAACATTATTTCATCCAACAACAACCGAAAACTATCACAGCCAGATCAGCCCAGCAACAACCTAGAGAAAATTCTTCATCATCACTAAACCGAACATAGCAACACTCAACAGAAGAAACGAACTAACTTCCTCATGCAGACATAGAAACAAACACCTTTTATGTAATTACGAACCTCCATAAACACGAATCTATAAAAATACGAAAACACAACAATCTACTTTCACTTCCACTTCCTGATGAGAGCAACGCTCGATAACAACGTTGTAGAAGTCAAACTATCTTAATTATCTTTCAAATGTTTATAAATAGCTCCTTTTATACTAAAGTTGAGAACTATTATTTCATGGTTTTTGAGAGAGAGAGAGAGAGAGAGAGATAGAGAGAGAGAGAGAGAGAGAGAGAGAGAGAGAGAGAGATACCAATTTCAAATTGATCATGCAAACCAATATAGATATTTACAAGATGAAGAATATAGACAGGAAATACTCCGCTTCTCTTATCATAAATCCATGTCATATATTCATGATAATGATGTCATCTATTTTTACTCCTTCTTTTTTGGTTCATTGGCTTCCCGTATGGACTCGTTTGCTGGAGAGAGAAAATGTCATGGTTGTGTAAGTCACAATAGTTTTGGCAAAATTAAATCATCATAAGAAATTAAAGTAAAGTTTTACAGTCCATAGTATTCTTATACTCGTATGTTCTAAAACAGACAAATATTAAAATACCATTTATATTCCAACGATAGTTAGTTGTACTCTTATCGCCTTACACTATTTTTATCTTTGAGGGAGTACAACCCACGACGATGTAGACATTTTTCAATATCATAAGATAATATAGTAATAATCATCATTAAGGGTTAAATATCGTGTCGTTTTTGCAGATAGAAATATTTAAGTTAATACACATAAAAGAAAGATAACATTGATGGCATGGATAAGTACGCAACGTCAACAAACAAAAAGTCAAGTTGGTGCATACATGATTTTTTACCACAGACTTGTTGATCATAAGGATGAAAAAAGCAGGAAAAAACCCAACCCCAAAACAAATCTTATTAATCGTACTTCAAGCCAAGGAGTTCTCTGTATATTGCATTTTGAAAGCATTTATTGTATCAGCAATCCTGACTGTAGGTTGGAGAAATGAGTTTTCACCTAAAATAAGGAACCTGAAATGAAGGAATTGTTTTTTCCATTATTAAGAACTAGCACCCGCTATATCTTCGATGAAAAAGTAATCATCGGCATGTATGACACCAAGAAACGTACATATTAACATAAATTATATAAATATCCCAAAGAAAACAATAAGCCATGGAACAACAAAGGAGAAGAAACACCAGTTCTTCCCGCATGATCAATCATACCAACAAACAAATTATTTACATTGCCAATGGTATGTGGTACTCAATCAGCTGATTCTGTTATCATTCAGTAGGTATATTATAAGAGATAAGAATGGACATGATGCTGACTGGAATTTGCCTTTTTCCAATTCCACGGTGGATATAACGGACTTCAGTCCAATTGATTTTTTTTCATCTATTTTTTAAGAGGCAGTTGATTGTGTGAACAGTTCACTTTATATACAAACATTGTGATGTTTATCAAAATAATTTGTCTGAAAAACAGCATTTAAAAAACCTGGACATTAATACTTTCTCTAAAATCCAAGATGGCTGCCGAAGATCATGTGACCTTATTCGCATAACAAATATATTTTCATAGACATCACCAAATCATAAACATTCTCTGAAGAATTCATGAAGCTGTCTTGTGCAGTTTCGGAGTTGAGAGTGTTTTTCCTGAAAGTACCTTCTTTTCTTATATAATGTAAAACAAAGCTTGGCAAAGGCCGTGCAGTCGAAATGGCTGGCAGCGTAAAAGTTAACGTTTAACGTTTATCGTCTGATTGAGAGAATTAAGTGGGAAATAATCATGCCTTTAGTGGTAACCCCCTCCCCCCCCCCCCAAAAAAAAAAAAACAAAAACAAAAAAAAACAGAAAAAAAAAGAAAACAAAAAACAAAACCCAATAAATTTACAAATCAGGGCATTAGAGGATGCATAAAAATCAACTCACATTTCGTCAAATACGGCAATTTCGACACCCAAAGGCGCCTCTTCAGTTTGGTAACCTTCTTTGATGAACTACATTACTACATATCTACCCTCCATCAAAGAAGATCACCCAACTAAAAAGACGCATTCGAGTGTTGAAACGACCGTATTGGACGAAATGTGAGTTGATTTTTACTCATTTTGCTATATATATATATAATATATATATATATATATATATATATATATATATATATATATATAATATATTCTTTTGTCCATCTACTTACAATGTTATAACGATACATTTGTTTGTACTCTAATTTATATTCGGTAACAAATTGTTCTCTCTCTCTCTCTCTCTCTCTCTCTCTCTCTCTCTCTCTCTCTCTCCCCCTCTCTCTCTCGTATATATATATATATATATATATATATATATATATATATATATATATATATATATATATATACACACACACACATATATATATATATATATATATATATATATATATATATATATATATATATATATATATATATATATATATCACTGCTCTGTTACAGTTAATCCGCAACCAGAAACATACAGATATCCAATACCGTTACCAGAGGATCTCTTGCGCAAATTGGGAGGAGGCTATGTATTTTCTTAGATCGACCTAGCCGACGCGTACACAGATTCTGTTGTCACCAAAAAACGCAAGAACACCTCACACTCAACACGCATAAAGGTGTTCTTATTCAATGAGACTACCTTTTGGCACCAGTTCAGCTCCCGCATATTTTCAACAAATAATAGATCAACTGACTCAGGATCTTCCATGTCTCGCAGTCTTTTTAGTACGATATCCTTGTGAGTGGCAAGGATGTCACCGATCATTTACAAAACATACAGAGATTATTACACCAACTTCATGATAAGGGACTTCACTGTAATCTCCAAAAAATGTTCCATAGTGTGCGTTTTTGTGCAATCTACTATCAAATGGCAGCATTGCAAACGGTAGAAAAGTTGATGCAATCACTAAAATGCCGCCTCCCACTAATAAACGAGCCTAAACTCGTTCTTAGGATAAGTACAATTTTATTAAAATTTTTTGCCACTCTATCAAAACAAAACAAAAACAAGTTAAATGGAAATGGACACCTAAATAACAAACAGCTTTTCAACATGTAAAAAGACTACTTTGTGATAAAACAATTCTTGTCCATTTTGGGTCGCGCAACCTCGTGTCCAAACTCCCTGATTTGACAGCCTGCTTTGAAAACTGTTTCTGGTGCATTGCTTTTAAGCAAGGAGTTTAGTTACCCCTTTGATAAACGGCCAGAATATGTAGGGCTGCCTGATTTAAACCATGAAATCATGTCAACTTTTATATTTACCGAAGATGGAGCCTTGAAGTGATCATGGGTCACCGAATGGTAGTGTTGTCCAATACAATACAGCTGGGTGCTTTGAGGAAAGGCAGCAAACGGTTCTTTAGCCAGCCTTCGAGCACCTCTGAATTGATCCCAGAATTATAGTTTCTACCTCCCAGATGCCACAGAGAAGAAAAATGGCATAGCATCCATCTAAATATCCAACATCTTCACTTGCAAGAATAACAACGATCCTCTGTTCCGAACCCATGGGCCGTTTTCTACCATACTTATCAGACGTCCATTCCTTTGTCGGATTTATGTTTACGTTCACCCAGCTCCATACATCTTTTGATGATATCCTTATCAAAGTTGTCTAGGATTCCTTTCCTACCACGTCGTTCCACTCTGGTTATCACTCTGCCATACTTCGATAACCGGGGGTGATTGTGAAATTTCAATTCCATAGCCGTTCTATGTAATGGCTTGTTGATAGAGACAATAAGACTTCTTTTCGCAGCTTTACGAGAGTGGGACTGATACAGATTTTGTTTCGGGTCGTATCGTATAAAAGCTTATATGTTTGAAAAGCCTTTAAATGCTCTGTGAAACGTTCGTGCTTAGATACAATATTTCAAAGTTATATAAACAGCATGCATTGTTAATTTGACAATATTAAGTATATAATCAGTATTTCAAATGATGTAAAGCTAGAGATTTCATATCAGTCTTCGGTAATTGCGACATGATGTAGATAATATGCAATAAATCATAAATTAAAAATGTAATGCAAACTACATAAGTTTCAAATTTATAACAGTTAAAGCGAACTGTTTTTATTCGGAAACAAGTATTACGTGAACTCATAATCACTAACCGAAATTATCGTGTCAGCACGAGATATTTTTGGAAATACTTGTGGTGCAGAACTTGTTTACATATTGAATTACTTGCGGTTATAGAGAGGACGTCA
>NC_088365.1:39623873-39641373 GCF_034508935.2 Berghia stephanieae
AGTGAGAGTACACGGGTTTCCAACTGATAAGGACGATTGTCGAAAATGGATTGCTGCACTGCCTAATGCCAACCTAACTGTTGAAAAAGTCACTGAACACATTGGAGTCTGTGCAAAGCATTGGCCTGCTGATGCACCCAAAAAGTTTCGTGGAAGATATCTTTGTCCATCTGTATCTCCATCAATTTTCTCATCAGAGATCCCCAAGTCGTCAATACCTGATACATCTGATATTCCACGTCCAACTTATAAAGCTCTAAATTCAGCCCGCAATCCCGACATTGACCAAACACATGATTTTTTTCAATCTGACCGCTTTGTCTCTCTTGAAATTGATGAATTCCATATTAAATTCAATGAAATTTTGTCTACAAAAGGGAATGTTGTATTTAATGACACGAGGACCGAATATGTTGTTCTTAGTCCTGCACGAGATGGACCAATATTTAATTATATGCTGATTTTTAATATTCATGAAGATGATCGTAATTCTATTTCTAATGTTGAATTTGTGGCTTATCGTAAACTTAAAGTCCTTGCTGTTCCATATGGAGATAATGGAAAACTTCCGTCATGGAGTCAACTTGCAGAAGTTATGCGGTTTGTCCCTGTAAACCAAAATGAGGATAGCAAGACTAATTTCATTTTGAGACAACTAAAACTTATTAATTCTCCAAAAAACACCCGTTTGTATGACCATAACGATTTACGCCAAGCTTTTAGTTGGTATTCCAGATCTCGCGCTCTTTACTCAGAACTCCGAAATCATATGCAGTTACCATCCCTTACAACGCTAAAAAGGATAACAAGAGCATCCAAGAATATGAGCGACACTGTATTGTATAGAAGTTTCTTTGAAGCTCAGGAAAAGCGGAGTCGAAACTGCATTTTGATTGTTGATGAAGTATATATTAAATCTTCAATAACATACTCAGGCCGAGTACTGTTTGGTTATTCTGAAGATAACCCTCGGAAATGAGCGACTACACTTCTATGTATTATGGTTAAATGTATGTTTTCATCCAAAAAATTCCTGGCCAAACTTGTTCCTTTTCACGCCCTGACATCTGAATTCCAGTTCAAATGTGTTCAAGACCTTATCTCTCTTTTGGAGGATTGCGGAGCAACTGTCTTGGCAATCATTAATGATAACAACAGAGTTAACCAGTCTTTCTACAAAATGTTCCCCGGTTGGTCGATGCAATCTCCATATCTTGTTCAGTCACCATCCTCAGATAAGCCATTGTATCTTCTTTTCGACCCTGTCCAAATAATAAAAAACATCAGAAACAACTGGATAACCGAAAGGACTAAAACCCTCAAGTTTCCATCCGATGGTGCTCAACGCCCAGGACGAAAGTATGCAAAGTGGTCTGATTTGAGAGATTTGTTTAAAATTGAAGTAGACAAAGATGCACGCTTATCCAAATTAACGAAAGCAACTGTTTACCCATCAAGTATGGACATGTAAAATGTGTCTCTAGAGTTAACTATTTTTTGTGACAGTACTGTTGCAGCATTGAAGACCTCGGAATCAAGTACAGAATCATGGAAAAACACCGAAGAATTTATTGCAATGGTCCTGAAACTGTGGAAATTATTGAACTGCAAGACACCAGTTCAAGACATCCGACTTTGTGACCCTGACCGGACAGTCATAAATAATGGTGAGAAAGGACAGGGAGGTCTCCAAACACTACTTGAATGGGCAAACATCGCTTCTGTGATGGACTCTCCTGGTTGTGATCGCGTGGAAAGCTTCACACGAGACACATTCCTCGCTCTTCAATGGACATGTGTAGGCCTGGCTGCTCTATGTCAATTCCTTCTGACAACAACATCATCCGCAAAACACAAATATGTTTGTCTTGGCTTTTTCCAGCAAGATGATATAGAACGTCACTTTGGCCATTTTCGCAGGTCTGCAGACTGCAACTACTACATCACTGTCTGTGAGATTTTTAACACACACGGGTTAGATCGAGCAAAATTAATGCTGTCTATAGATATTGACTTGGCGGATGTAGCAAGATCATCATCAGTGTGACCTTTGCACATGCTCCATCAATGAAACTGAATTAATTATTCTAGATGAAATGACCAATAGTGATATGAATGATAGTATATCCAAAGATGAGAGGATGGCGATTTTTTATATTGCAGGTTATGTAGCTTTTAAACATAAGCAGTTAGCGAGTAGTACAACCAATGTTTCGACAGAATTAAAGGCATATTTTAATGCAATTCACAGGAAAAATTTAACACAGCCATCAGAACAGTTTCTTCATTTTATGTTGCTAGCATATTATTATTTCACTCATAGTCAGGAGGCAATTTGTAGACAGAAGTTAGCAACAACACTGGCAACATTTCCAAGTTTTTTTTCTCTGGATATTGAATTGCCAAAAAATCACTGTTGAGGATTTCTAATATCTTACTCAACAGCTTCAGAAAGAAATATAAACAGAATGGACAGGATTCAGCCAGAAATGAAAACAAGCAAAGCTCACCTCTCAATCAACATCAACATCATCTTGCTAGAAATTGTAAGTTAGCATATTTAACACCATCAATACAATTCTCCTTCTCATCTCATCCTTTTCATCAACCTCCATCCCCTTCACCTCATCAGATATAATATATATATATATATATATATATATATATATATATATATATATATATATATATATATATATATATATATATATATATACATATATGTGTGTGTGTGTGTGTGTGTGTGTGTGTGTGTGTGTGTGTATGGGCGAACAACTAATCAACACGAGAGAGAGAGAGAGTTGGCTCGAGCGGTAGTCTGTGCGCAGTAGTGCCGCGCTGAGAACCGGTCCCAAGAATCGGTCCCACGGTTCATTAGCTGGGACCGGAGGACCGGTCCCAAGGTGAAGAACCGTTGGCGGTCCTCACGTTGGCGGTCCTCACTTCTTATCTTTCTTTTTGAACGGTCCCAGCGATTCTAGTTTCTTTACTGCCTTTTCTCGGTTCTTTTGCCTAGGTCGTTCGCCTAACCACCCATCCCTCTTAATTAATCGCACCAACCCCCTCTTGCACATACACCCTCTTGTGTGTGTGGTGGGGTAAGAGGGGCCGCGAGAAGCCTTGGACGATTCCATTACTCGGGGTAAAGTTCCTAATTTACTACACACTAATGATCGCAATGACAATGATCTATTTTGACGACATCACCCCTCTTCTCTAATGGGCTATTCTTTGAAATGAATGTGACTACTATAAGATTTTCTGCCAAATGTCCTTTGGGGGGGGGGGGGGGGGGGGGGGGGGGGGGGCAGAATTTGAATTCGTCTGGCAGAAAAAAAAACGGTTGGCAGTTTGGCAGATTTTATTTTCCGAGGCCTAGGAATGAATGTATAGGTCTACTCCACGTGTCCCATGGCAATTTTTATGTATTAGTGATTTTTTAAAACTTGGGAAATGAAAAAAAAAATCATGACATCCGCCTTGCGAATTTATTTGTTTAACAAAACTGATGAGTTTTCAAAGGGGGTACTATAAGTAGTACGGTTTGGCAGGTTTTTGTGGTATTTGGCATATTTTTAAAATCCAGTTGGCAGAATGCCTGAAAATAATCTGGCAACCCTGCCCACGAGCCTTGTGAATGACCAATGTCGAAAAAGAACCGGTTCGAACCGGTCCTTGCGGTTCTCATTTCCCAGGGACCGTAGAACCGGCGGTCCCAAACATGCTTGGGACCGCTCCGCACTTGTGCGCAGAGCTAAGCCCAGCAGAGAAAGTGGGTCATGCGCGGTGGCTCTGCCTATCTCTTCTTGGATTCATCAAAAGTTATTTTTAGCGTGCCATATGGAACTTTCAACTTTCAAGTGAGTGTGAATGCCCTGTACAATAATGAATTGAATAATTCCATACCCATAGAAGAATACCTTTATTCCATCCATCGCAGTAATATTTTTACATCCACACCATAAAACCAATAGAATTTATTTTCATTATACAAACTAGTTCAATACGCTTAATCTCGCGGCCCCTCTTACCCCACCACACACACAAGAGGGCGTATGTGCAAGAGGGGGTTGGTGCGATTAAGTGGGATGGCAATCCCGCCAATCTAACTCTAGAGTCTTTTTGGCGATAGAGTCATTCTGGCGTGCTACACCGGTGTCAGCCTATCTGCGGTGTCGGCTGTGCGTGGGCGTGGTAGAGACGTGATACATATCCAAGAAGTCTAATCTGTCCACTCTCTCCTCCTTAAATTGTATAGATGGAATGTTATTGGCGTCACTCATCTTTTTGTTGTTTTTAGACAGCCAATTTAATGATTAGTTGTCACTTCTCACTACCATAATATATCAAAAAGACTATAAAAGTTCAAGGTTACACATTACACATAGTTTTGTGTGTAGGTAGGTTATATCCAGCTGGCGGATGTTGTGATTATTGTACTAAAACGCATATCATCAAAGTAGTAACGAAGCCGACTACAATCAGCTCTTTTTATTATTGATTTTGGACCGCGAATTGAGTGATTAGGTCTCACTAAAATGTATAAATTAGAGTATTGAAACGTTTAAGGTCACATATTATAGTTTTGTGTATGAGTAGGATCATCTGGTGGACAGATGTTGTGAATTTTTACTTAAACACAAACGGACCTGTCCTCTTTCATTCCATTCGTGTATACACTAGCAATCCTCTCTGTTCGCCCCCCCCCCACCCCCCAACTCTTCTCTCGCTCTCTCTCTCTCTCTCTGTCTCTCTCTCTCTCTGTCTCTCTCTGTCTGTCTGTCTCTCTCTCTCTCTCTCTCTCTCTCTCTCTCTCTCTCTCTCTCTCGCTCAATCTTCTCAGTGATTATCAAACACCTAGGGTTAAAATATCATCTTTCTACAAATGATTCTTTTTACAAAGATACAAATAGACCGGTACCAAATGAAATCAAATAAGTTTCTAACTAGACAGTCAGTGTATCAAACTTTTAAAATTCCTCCATCCAATGTTGACTGTCATCTTCATTCTTCTATCCCACAGAATCACAGAATAAATAACTTGCCTGCTAAATAGCTTTGAGCAATATTGCGACTTGAAAAGGTGCACATCTGACTATCAAGAGGTGCCATACTATTATTCATTTCATTTTTATGATATGAAACATCGACGTTGGTACTTGGTCTGACTGAATCAGTCAGTTGAAAAGAAGAAGAGGAAGAAGAAGAAGAAAAAGAAGAAGAAGAAGAAGAAGAAGAAGGAGGAGGAGGAGGAGGAGGAGGAGGAGGAGGAGGAGGAGGAGGAGGAGGAGGAGTAAAAGGAGGAGGAGATACTCTGCTAATTGATTAATTACAAAATCTTACCTTCATAAAATGTCACTTTTTTCATGTCGCAAAGACCACCCTGTAGTAAACAATTTGGAGTATTTTATTTTGAACACAATTATATAGACGATAAGTACAATGTCGATTTCAAAAACAAGTTTCCCTCAACAATAACTCACAGACAAAGTGACACAGTAAACTGAAACTTAACACAGATTACCTTTAATACTATCTCTTTAACGAAGTATTCACCATTTTTATGTATTTGTCCATTCACTGTAACCAGAGACGTAAGACGAGTTGTCCAGCTGTTTGACAGCTTCTTTTGTTGCAACATTACCTTTGTCCCTGGAGGTTCTCACAATTTTCATGGACGATTTGTGTGGGTTTTTAAAAAATCATTATGTGAATCCTCTATTAAACCATAAAAGTCTACAATTTGATTTATAAGACTAAGAGGTATAATTTTTTGCCTCTAACAGTTTAAATTTATTATTTAAAAACAGTCATGCACAGTTTACTTTTTACTCACTCATCACGTCCTAATTAATCATCTGGCATAATCACACTTAATGTAGTCAAAAAAATTTTACGGTTCATTGAATCATTTTTGGTTTGATTTAGATACTCCTTGAAGATCAAGAGAAATAGCAATAGCGTTTTGGTCACTCTTGCCCAATGGTGTAAGATGATCATTGATAACAGAAATTTCATCATTACAAATCACAAAATTAAGTATGTTTCTATTTTGACCAGAAAAAATAGAGGCATCTCGCAGTGTTTTTGTTTTGTTTTGTTGTTGTTGTTGAAAAAGAGACTCTGGAAAACTTATACATGCAAATCCGTACCGCTAAGCCATGCAGCCCCTAAACTATAATGATTTTAACTAATGTGATATAACAAATTTCCTTTTCTTGTTTACCTGAAGAAGGCCAAAGGCCGAAACGTCTTTTACTTTGTTTTGTATCTTTTATAAGAGTCATTTTTACTCCCTTTATTTTGCTATACATTTTGTGAGAAGAACGCTCTAAAAAATCAACGCCATCAACCTCTCCTCTTCCGGATAGATTTCTATTACAGCAAAAGGTCTTTAATCTCAATTGTCTTACGACACTTGACTCACTTCATTTCTCCTTACAATAATGAACCTGCTCTTTTACTGTAGTGAATTTATTTTAATTCAATACCACTATATATTAAAAAGCCTATTCATGGTCTCTGTATGTTGCATTTTAAAATGGTATCGGGATACTTACATTGTTTTCAATATAATTTATGTTCGTCCTTATCACTCTGTTGTTGACGGGTTGGACTGGTCTGATATTGCCTTCCATCATTGTCATTCGGTTGTCTGGTTGAACCTTTTGGAGGTAACGAAGAGTGTCCAGCTGAAAATGAGTATGAATTTAGAATTGATTGCATATGAAATCATAGAGGCTAGTAGTTTTGCATCATTAGCTACGTTTCTTCCTCGAGCAACTGTTTCAATAAACTCCTTAGTTTCATAAACTCATATTGCACCTCACTTAGCACAACTCGACCCACTCATTCAGCCTTTTCTTTGATCGCCATTGTGCAATTTCTTTTACAGCTCCTCTTCCTCATCTTCTTCTCTTTCTCTCTACCACACTCTCTGGCAATCTCCCTCCCTCTCTCTTGTTTTTTTTTCCTCCTTCCCCTGTCTCTTTCTTTCTCTCTACTTTTCTTCTCCTTGTCCCTCCCCCTCCTCCTCATCTTCTTTTCGTCTCTACCACACTCTCTAGCCATCTCGTTCTCCTCATTCTCTCTCTCTCTCTCTCTCTCTCTCTCTCTCTCTCTCTCTCTCTCTCTCTTTCTCTTTTTCTCGCTATTTCTTTCTCTGTCTCTGCTTTTTCTTCTTCACCCTCCTTCTCCCGATCTCCGTCTTCTCTTTCTTTTTACCACAATCTCTAGTCATCTCACCCTCCCCCCCTCTCTCTCTCTCTCTCTCTCTCTCTCTCTCTCTCCCTCAAATACACGCACTCTCTCACCCCTCTCTCTTCTTCTTCAAAATTTTGGCGCCCATTATCAAAAGTGAGTACGATATTATAGAAGAAAACAAAAACAAAGAATAGCTTTATAAAAAATGTTATCCATAACCTTGACTAGTGATGCCCAATGTAATAGACATAGGGCGATAGTTCTCAGCTTTAGTTTTATCTCCTTTCTTGTATAACGGTGCAACAAGTACCCATTATTTGATCTTTAAAGGATGATAAGTGTCAAATATTGTTAGTTTTACTTGTTACTTTTCACGCTTGTTAACCACCATTCATTTCAGGAGATCTGACTGTGCATGCATGGGGTAATCCTTAAGAAAATAAAACAGGTGGAAAAGTTGATAAATAACTAAATAAATCTTTTGTATCACCGCTCGGAAAATCCAAAATATAAAACGTTTTCCCAAAGAAACTGCATGTTACGTGAAATGTTCTATTTTTCAGTTAGACTGGGGGCTTTTTAACCCTTTTATTCTATGCAATATGACAGTTCTCATTGGGCCATACCTCGGTCTTTAGTATTAATCTTTAAAGGAAGATAAGTTTGTCAAATATTGTTCGTTTTACTTGTTACTTTACACGCTTGTCATTGATATCCAAATAAGCAAATTGTATTCTTTGAGTTGTATTACATAAAGCGTGATACGCAAGATATTCTTTTAAAAAGGAATGTTTATACTCACATAAAAATAAAATAAATGGGAATAGCTCAAAAATGGAATGGAATTTTCCCAAAACTGTGCCTGTAAATTGTTTAACAAAAAGAAAAGTTTTCTTTTTATGTTATGAAATGTTTAATATTATCAAACATAGGAAGTAATTAAATTTTAAATATAGCTGACTTTGAACTTGAGTGACCGCTGGATGACCTTCATGTGGTCGAATTGAAATTCCAATCGGCCAAAAGTTTAAAGGATATCAATTTTACCAACTTTGAAGAAAAAGGAGCTTCCACACGAATATGAACAACTCGAGTTTTTGCACCATGCAGTTATGAGGCAGAAGGACATTACTTCCGAAATCGAAATTTTATACCTGGATTGTAAAGGGTGACGCAGTCAACCGTGAGATGATACGTCATGGATATCGCTGCTTTGTGAGCAACCAAAATAGAAACTTGACAAGGACGTGTGAACTAAACTTCGCGTGGATTCGATGTGCACAGTCTACGGTCTGAGTGTTGTGTTCCTAAAAGATTAAATAGAGCCAGTTATTCAGACTAGAACTGAGTCCGGTAGGGCTCTATAAGTGTCTTGAGAACACCGATTCTTTCATGCGAGCGTCGGTCTAACCATTCAGTCCGAAGATAATGAAGGCGAGCGTCACAGGTCACACAATTGGATCCCAAATCCAAAAATCCAAAAACCCGATACAGAAAAACAATTAAAAAAATCAAACAGTTGTAAACCCCCAAAACTAAAAAGGACGTTAGAAAAGTGTTAGGTGTCCTAAACTTTCATAGGAAATATGTGCCAAACTTTTCAGATATTGCAACGCTTTTATCAAATCTCACAAAGAAATCAATGCCAAACAAAATAAGCTGGAAAATGAATGTGAAGAAAACTTCAGCAAACTTAAATCAGTTCAATGTTCTGAACCAATATGAAAGTTGCCAGATTAAATTAAACAGTTCTATATTAGAACAGATGCATCTTGCAACGGAAATGTGGGTGTTTTATTACAAGAACATGACGGTACGCTAATGGCATGCCAATACACAAACAGAAAGCTTCTAGACAGTGATAGAACGCGAATGCTTGGGAATTATTTTCAGTCTGAGACCATTCAGCAGATATTCTTATTGAAAACATTTGTTCTTGAAACGGACCACAAACCACGCACATACATTAAACACAACAAAATGAACAACAGTAGAGTTTATTTCTGCAAAATGACTCATTATTTTCAATATATCATACTCCCGGTTGCGAAAACATCCACGCAGATTTACTGTCGCGATTGGTGTAATGCGTAATATTGTAGTGTGTAGATAAAGGTTATCCAGTCAAACTACTGTTTTTATCCCTATTTATTAACCTCTTAAAGCTCACGTTTGCGTTCGCCAGATTGATTTGTGTTGCAGTTGCGTGGAGGTGGATTGACATCGGTCAGAGTGATATTGGCTATTTCAAACTTTAGTCCTGTTTCATAACTTCATTGATTGTATGATCGAGCGATTTGCGTCCATATTTTAATGATATTTCGTGTCTTTCAGTCAAATAACATAATTATCCTTATTGTTATATACTTATTCTCATATGAAATATATTATGTATATCCTTCAGAATTAAGGATTCAATTTTGTAAATGTTCTAATAATTGCATTTATCATAATTAATTCATTATATTTGCATTTGTTCCAAATCTTTTTTCATTGGAGTATTATTAAATGTTTAAGTTAAAAATAACTTAAATCATTTATAAGGGTATATTGACCCGCTTTAATTAAGAGATGAGCTTATTGATTTCATAAGGAAATTTCATGAAGAATTCCGATAATGCTCTTACTCATTATCCGTTTGTAAAATTTATTTCCGTGTAATATACCACAAAAAAGTAGATTTTAAACCTGGGTTAGGGTGTCACGGTATTGTAGAACGAGCTTAAGTCTCAATGGGAAATTAGCTTAAGGCGACCATGAGTTGTTATTTCTTAAACCTGACAACGCTTCTCAGTCTTCCTATGAATACTACTCACCATGGTTATATAAACCCACGGCAGGCCGCAACTCGTTATTTGCTATTCTTCGCACAATGCAGGGTTGATTGTGTGAAAAACGTTCGGGGCCGGAAAATAGTACGGCATAATGCAGGTTACTGTACTGTACACGGGTGACCAAAATCATTGCATAAAGAAGGCAAATTTATGCAATATCAGTACGATCTAAAAGAGATCAATAAAATCCTAGTAGAAAGAAAGCAGATCTGTTACTATTAGTGCAGGGCGGTCCTAGGCAAGCTTAAGGACCACGGTTCTACGGTTCCTGGGAAATGAGAACCGCAAGGACCGGTTCCGGTTCCTAGAACCGATCCTTTTCGAAATTGAACATTCTTGAGGGACCGTTGGGACCGTTCATTCTTGAGGGACCGAGGGACCGTTGGGACCATTCATTCTTGAGGGACCGAGGGACCGTTGGGACCGTTCATTCTTGAGGGACCATTGGGACCGTTACACAATGAAAACCGTGGTCTACAGTAGGTTCTCGGTGAAAGTGAGAGCGGAGACAGTTTCATTGATAGGGAGAGTTTTTTTCACTGTGCAGATAGCGCTATTACACAAGAGTGACAAGAATTGTGTGTGAGTGTGTGTGTGTGCGCGCGCGCGTGTGTGTGTGTGTGTGTGTGTGTGTGTGTGTGTGCGAAGATTGTTGGGGTAAGGAGTTGAAAGGAAAAGGGATTGTTAATATTTTGTGTCTGTGGCATGCTGGACCAAAAGTATGGGAAGAGTTTGTAATGATTTTTTTTTGTCTCCATTCCTTTTTTTCTCTTTTTGTGCGGCTATGTGGTCTTGTGGTATGACACTCGCTTTCGGATAGGAAGGTCCTGGGTTCGAGCCTAAGACTCTTTACCCACATCCTATCACCGTACTCAGGTGTAAAATGAGTACCTAGTCGTCAACAGTGTTGTCTCTGTCGGAAAAAATTGTAACATCGCCTAACAGGCGTCATGTCTTGTTCTACAGGTTACGTGTACTATTAGTCAGGGACACATTGTAAAACGCTTTGAGCACATTTAGTGGATATTGCGCTATATAAAAGCTCAATTTTTTGGTTGATTTTTAATTTTTAAAAAATATATCTACCTTTGGATAGTACGCTAGTCTATCCCAAAGTACTTTTCGCCAGATCTAACAAACCCAGCTACCCATTCACTGCTGAGTAGACAGGGATGTCAGAAAAAAAATCTCGACTGCACCCGGGATCGACCTCTGGCCTTTGCATACAGTGGCGTGGGGCCATTGGATCGAATGGTGCCAGGCACCATACCAATCTTTTTAAAATCATTAACAGCATAATTTAATTAAAAATAAAACAAATTTTAACTCCACTGTCTTTCGCCAACTGGCCAATAACATACTGCCTTTTTAGTCTCCGCTCTATTCAAGATTCCGATTCACGCACTGCGCCGACTCGTGTGTTGGTGACATCACTGCGCGAATTAGTGGCTGAATCAACACCGTGGTGCAAAGCAATCCAAGCTCCAGTTAATGCTCTATCCTTTAGTATCGCTACAGCTGATTGAGCGAGAAACTGGGTCGAATTATACTATCTTCAAATAGCGGAAAACCCCTCGACTTGTGCCAAGTTCTGAGAGTTCCACCGTTGGACTGGAGGGATGCGCCAATGTTGCACCATTTACGTCATAATAAGGGTAACTTCGGCCATCCAAAATATTACATTAACTGTCAAAAACACTGATCATTGTCAAGTTTATTTGTAAGTAGCAAAGAAAAACAACATAAAACTTAAAAATATGACATATCAACACCCCCCCCCCCCCCACCTCTTTTTCACGATTATTGAATAAAGTAATCCTTTGCAACGAAGCATTGTGGACGAATTTACCAACATTTTTTTTGCTTGTAGTGCCGAGTTGGTTACGTGTGTATGAGTGTTTGTGTGTGTGTGTGTGTGTGTGTGTATTTGTGTCAGTCAGAGAGAGAAAGCGAAGATTGTCAACAGTTATACTTTGGTGTGTATTTTGATTTCTTAAGTAGTACTTAAGTGGAGTGATTTTTTCTTTGTGATGCTTTAAGATCTGTGCAATCATTAATCGTATTCCACTGATTTCCATTATTTGAGATATACTTTGAAATTTTGTTTTGTTAAACAATGAATTGCAATGAATTAAGTTGACTCTTTGCGTCACCGACCGTTTGGGAGATTGACACTAGATGACAAATTAGAAACAAAAAGACTAGTTCCTCACCAACCAACTGATTTTGAATTAACACAGGTGTGGAAATCTCGAAAACGCTCTTTTTCACTGACATGGTATGACAGACATGAATGGCTCACAGTTAGTTTAGAAAAAACAACAACGTTTCTTTTGTTTTTATTGTCTACTTTTTACAGATACAACAAACACTGACAAATCATAGACATCTATAGGCTATATTGACCGTAACCACTTCCATCGTATTTCTGGACCTCCTTAACGTTGTTTTAGCACCCCTAAAAGAGTGAAAAATTTCTTGCGAAATTCAATGAAACAGGAGCGGTTAAATTCGTTAATGATTCTGTCAATTCACAAAGCTGAAATAGATGCCATTCCAGATTTCAATAAACAAATTATAAAAAGATTTGCAGATTTGCTTTACAAGTACTAAAAGTAAGTAATTTCTGTCATAGGTTTCTTTTCTCTTTTGATTTACATTTATCACATATTGATTGCACTATCTACCAAATCCAATCCATCAAATGGTGGACAAAGAATAATTACAAAGACCTTTTCACACCGGACTTGTATCTCAGTGTTGTGGCTTGTTGTTTTCATGAATTATTTCTTTTTGTGAGTTTTGTCTACTCGTAGAAACCATCAACCCCCCCCCCACACCCTTCCAAAAAAAGAGAGTTTTTAACATGTCCTCTCTCCTCTGAATCGTGTTCACTGTTTTAGAATTTTTTTTTCTTCTTCTAATCATGGCACCACCATATGCCGTCAATACGCCACGCCGCTGTTTGCATATAAAGAGAGTACTCTAGCAACTGAGCTATCCGGGTCCCCAAATATTCTATTGGGCTTTTTGTTAAAATACAGACGTTATAATGTTATTTTGGAAGGAAGATATAATAAATTTGTGAAACTCATATTATTTGATTAGTTAAAACACCAAACGAAATTTTAATATTATTGTCTTATTTTAAATGACAAGAATGTGATAGAAAGGAGTGGTGACAAGAGATAGACAAAAGAAAACAAAAAATCGGACTTGCTAGGGTCGAAACACACACACACACACATTCATACAAACACACACGCTTCTTTAGTAGTCACATTCATTTCAAGCAATATCCCATTAGAGAAGAGGGGTGCTGCCTTCATCATAGATCATTGCGACCATTACGGTGTGGTAATTTTTGAAATTACCCCGTACAATGGAATCGTCCAAGACGTTGATGATTGTCATGCGACACGAGAGGGCGGTTTGCGGAGTGAAGGGAGATGGTCGTCTGTGTCGTTTAGTGTATAGCAAAGGGGGGTAGGTGCGATTGATTAAGTGGGATGGGTGGTGATTGGTTGAAGATAGGCAAAAGAACCGAGGCAAAGAATCGCTGGGGCAGTAGTAAGGCGCGAGAATCGCTGGGACCGCTGAAAGGTTATAAGAAGTAAGGACCGCCAACGGTTCTCCACTTTGGGACCGGTCCCCAGTTCTCAACTAAAGGACCGTGGGGCCGGTCCTCAGCGCGGCACTAGTTACTATACATTTGTCCCAATAAAGAATACGACAGAGAAGGCCGAAACTGTGTTTTACCGTAGCCATAGTTAACATATAGCCTGACACAAGAACCCTCTAGGACTGGCAGATTGACGTCATTTTTTAGGTTTGTGTACCGTCTAATGAGTTGTCGTTAATAGAGCTCAAGGAAACAAGTTATTGAACTATTGAATACAACTCGCGATTTGTTTTCTTTTGTGGCAAAAGAATGGCCTTTTGACGTCATTTTTTTGTCAGGCTATAACTTTACGATGGCTAAGGTTATTCTAGCCGGTTCGGTTAAAAAACTGAATATAGAACAGAAGACCGAAAATGTGTTATATAAATATTAAATGCTTGTCGGTTCGGTGACGAATTAAAAGCGACGTTTGTCGTAATATCACATTTCCATAAAAGAGTGTGATAATAGAAGGTGCCCAATAAGAACTTGTTCGGTCTAATCTCTATCCAGATCCAAAAGGATATTGCAAAGTCTTGGACGTAAAACAAATTTGAGAAGCACGGTCGTTCTCAATATGTGTTGGGCCGTGTTTGGTACAGAGTGAAGAATTATCCACATTACACATCTTCCTCACGAAAAGTCGGAGCAACACTGTTACAAGAAAACAGAAGAGCAAATTTGAGACAACAACAATACAAGATTTGTTTGTGTGTATTGTATTGTCTTTAACTGTTACTGAATAGGTACATTTTGATTGTCGAAACCTCTTCATTTTATTTTTGACATTTTCTTTATTTTAAAAAATTGATAACGTTATAATTTATTTAAATCCGCACACTTGTTTAATCCTTTCTTTAAAAAATATAGCATTGTGGAGAACATTGTGCTTATTTGAGTCAATAAAAAAATTGATACGGTGCAAACTCTACTGAAAGATTTGAAAATTAGAAATGTATTTTTTACAGATAGATAAACAGATAACTTGATTTCCTTTTATAATTTAAAGTCAGTTTGAAAGTTCGTTGAGTCACACAGATATCATAAAATACGTGCCGTCGACACTAAACACTCTCAAAATCAACCAATTTCGTCACTGTAAAAAGTTGTCAATTTGCGTCATCTATTTATGACATCAGGTATTATTATTACTTCCGTTGTGTTGTTGATTTAGCGGTGATCAGTGTTGTTATGTAGTAGTATGTTCTAATTGGGTGTATGTTTGTGTGTGTGTGCGTGTGTGTGTTTATGTGTGTGTTGTGTGTGGTGTATACATGTGTGTGTGTGTTGGCATTTTTCAGCAAATCGTGGCATTCATAGTGATATTATTCACTTGATCACATGAAGGTATTTCAGTCGCCATTTTGATTCTTTGTTTACTATTAGGGTTAGCTCGAGATCGAAGGATTTTTTTTTTCTATTAGGGTTAGTCATAAGTCTTAGTAAAGGTGCTAGGGTGTTTGTTTTTCCATAAGTTAAGTAAAGGGGAAACATTCCGAAAGCGCCTACATCCCGAGTATTCTTTACATTTGTATTTTCACCGTTGATCTTTTGTCAGGCGTTTATTTATTCAATTTGTCATCATTTTTTTTCTATTTGGGTTAGCTTGAGATCGGAGGATATTTTTTTTTCTATTGGGGTTAGTCATAAGTCTTAGTAAAGATGCTTGGATGTTTGTTAAGTAAAGGGGAGACATTCCGAAAACTCCTACATCCCGAGTATTCTTTAAATTTGTATTTTCACCGTTTATATTTTGTCAGGCGTTTATTTATTCAATTTGTCATTATTTTTTTCCTATTAGGGTTAGCTCGAGATCGGAGGATATTTCTTTTTCTATTAGGGTTAGTCATAAGTCTTAGTAAAGGTGCTAGGATGTTTGTTTTTCCATAAGTTAAGTAAAGGGGAGACATTCCGAAAGCTCCTACATCCCCAGTATAATGTATTCACTTAATGTAAATGTTGCTGCTCGAAGCTCGAAGAAATAAGTAATAATGTGAAATTGAATGTAAGCTTCAATTTAATTACAAAAACAGATCAAATGAACGTTTCGGGTTTCCCCTTTATCAACAAAACAGGATGAATGAAACACCGCAGATGAATGATGAATGAGATACTGTGGTAGTGGCGTAGTTAAGATGAATAAACAAAACATTGGTTGGCCGGAAATTGGTATGCTCCTTTGTTGTAAGGAAGCACGAATTAAAATAGAATGCTAGATATTTCTAAAAGGTGCGCAATTAATTAAGTGCAAAGAGGGGAGGCGGGGAGGAACTGTGTAATGCAGTTTAGAACATGAAATATAAAAACGTGTAGACTGTTGTCTTTAAAAAATATATTCTAGCCTTGTGGAGAACATTGTGCCATTTGAGTCAATAAAAAAAATTATACGGCGCACAACTCTACTGAAATATTTGAAAATTAGAAATGTATTTTTTACAGACAGATAAACAGATAATTTGATTTCCTTTTATAATTTAAAGTCAGTTTGAAAGTTCGTTGAGTCAAACCGACGACACTAACACTCTCAAAAACAACCAATTTAGACACTGTAAAAAGTTGTCAGTTTGGCGTTTTTTACGCAAATCGTCGCATTCGAAATAATGTATTCACTTAATTACTTTAAGGATATCAGATCTACACTAAGTTTTCAACAGTTTTCATCTATTTATGACACCAAGTATTATTATTGCCCCTTTGATGCTTTCAATATGATGGTTTCGGGTGGATAATACCCAGGTTTAACTTCTTTTGTAATAAATTTTAAAAAATAATAATAATCTAAAAAAATGAAAATTTAAACAAGAAAATAGAAGTAGCATTGAAGGTAAAATATGGTTTTAGAAAGACCTTATTAAATGTTATGAATAGTCAGGTGGCTCCGTAGCGCAGTGGATAAGCTGTCAGACTCTAACCTTGAAGGTACTGGGTTCAATCCCATTGTGGACATTTAAAAAAAAGTTTACTTTATTGAGAAAGACATCATTTTCGTTGTTATAGTTACTGGACATATATTTAAAACCTTAAATTAATTATTATTATTATTATTATTATATTTTAAAAAACAACATCGGTACCATTCAATGTGTTATCGATGTGCTTTTATATGTAAACGTCGATTGTTATCATTTAATAATATTTTATCATTATCATCAGTGTATTCGTTTAACGCGTCTTTGTAATTTTATTGGGGTCTTTTTTCTGTTTTTATTCTTCTTCTTCTTTTTTTTTTTTTTGGTTTGTTTTTGTTGTTTTTCAAAAACTTCCCGTCCCATCATTGTTTATGTCTATTTACCTTATCTACGCCATTCACAGTACACATCTCTTATTCGTTCTTAGTGTCTTTTTCGTCGTGTTTTGTTGATAAAGGGGAAATCAGAAACGTCCACAATATATCTTCGTCTATTAAATCGAGGCTTACAATTCAACACTTATCGTTATTTTTTCCTTCGAGCTTCAAGCAGAAACATTTTCATTAATCAACCAGCAGCGCCAATGGAGGTGCATAAAAATGGTGCGTTTTTGTACACCTCCAGTGGAGGTGCATAAAAACGGTGCCAAACGCCACCAAACATGATCACCAGAGTGCTGTACTGTCAGGTAAGTTCTCGATCCCAGGATCGTCTTTCAAGTCGGCTCACGTCTGCTACTTCAGGTTTATTTTCGCAGTTGACTTTCTTACCACAACCTGTTTTCACACACGGACAACTATATGTTGCTGTGTCACGGGTCAGAGGCTATTGTAGCTTACACTTCATGGTGGGCCACATAGAAAAATCAACAGGGGGATGTACCAAGTTACACA
>NC_088365.1:39646373-39716373 GCF_034508935.2 Berghia stephanieae
GTTTAACAATATCAAAGAAAGCATTGTTATATATTAAAATGTCTCTAATTCATTTCACTTCATTGCATATTATATATATATATATATATATATATATATATATATATATATATATTATATATATATATATATATATATATATATATATTTATGATCTACAATATTGTTTCGTGCATTGTTCTCATCGGGAAGTGAAAGTGAAAGTAGATTGTTGTGTTAATCGTGCTTTTCCGGCTTCGCCATTATGGTGGTTTGTAAAAAAGGTGTCTGTTTATATGTCTGGATGAAGATGTTAGTTTTTTTTCTTCTGTTGAGCGTTGCCATGTTCGGTATGTGATGATGAAGAATTTTTCTTCCAAGCAGAGGTTGCAAATCTTAGAAGAGGGGGAGTACGACTGTGCTCTGTAGATGGTTTTCCATGTAATGCTGTGTTGTATGTTTTTTTTTCTTTGAGGTTCCAAATGTGTTCGCTTAGTGTAGTAGAATGTCGTTTGTGTATGTTTTTAAATGAAGATTTATGCAGGTTATATCTGGTTCTGAATGAACACTCAGTGAAGCCTATGTATGTTTCTTGTTTTGGTGTATCTGGGCGTGTAACTGTGGCTTGGTAAACAACGTTTTGAGTCGCCTGGCAAATGCCGTTTAGTGGGCATGCTGTCTGGGTCCTGCAGTTGCATTTTTTTTTCTAGGTTGTTGTAGGGCTGAGCTGGCTGTGATAGTCTCCGTTTGTTGTTGGAGGAATTAATGTTTTGTATGTTTGGCATGCAAGTGTTTCCTATTTTAATGGTGTTTTTGTTCATGATGAGGTGTAGGACATGAACTGGAGGGAAGCATTTTTGTAGTAGATTGAAGAATTTGTTACCGATAGAGGTTGTCACGTTCTTGCTGTAGGGTGTGGGTTAAACCATGTTATGTGTCGTTCTCTTTGAAGTTTTTTCGTTGGGGTGGTTATGGTCTCTTCTTCATATTGTAGTTTATAGCCATAGCCACTTTTTTGTAGTGCGTCTGTGTATGGCGCTGTTGCTTCGTTGAATATGTTGTTGTTAGTAGGGTTGTTAGATAGCCGTTTGTTAATGATTTCTGGGATGTTTTTTTGCCTTTTTTAATATAGATGGTGGGTGGTTGCTATGTCTATGGATGTACAATGGGATATTGTTGGGTTTTGAAAATGGTTGGTAGGTGCCGTTGTTCAGGTTGATAGTTATGTCTGAGAAATTGAATGTCTTTTTGTTGGCTTCGGTGGTGATTTTAAGATTGTTGTCCTGGAAGATTTTACATAATTTTTTCTTTATAATTTCAGTCTGCCTCGGTCTTTTATTGCACAATGCGAGCCCGTCGTCTCTGTATGTTTATATCAAGATGTTGCAGTTGGGAGTGTAGGTATAGTTCGACGAGTTCGCAAGTTTCTGCTCCGTCGTCATGGCGACATCAAAGTTCATGGATTTTTTTTTGTCAATGCTACTCCATTGTTGTATAGCAATGTATTCTTCGAGAGCAGGATGATAATATGGGTTTCTTCTTCGGTCAAACGGTTTCGAGATTGTAGTGCTTTGAGAAGAATGGTTTTAGTGATTGAAGTGTAGAAATTGCACACACACACACACACACACACACACGCACACACACACACACACACACACACACACATATTATATATATATATATATATATATATATATATATATTAATAGAACGACCATTCCATCTAATGTTATTTGATTTTGTACTCTATTACTCTTTACTACTTGTCGCTACCATCACTATTTAATTGTATGCAAGTGCAAGTAATGCAAGACTGTGTGCCTCTGTGGTTGATATCAACATTCCTTTACTCGTGTGTGTTACTATGACCAATAGTACACTGTGTGTTGTGTGTTAAGCCCTTACACAGGTAGTCTCTCGATGTAGTACTAGTACTATTTTTATCTTCGGCTGGGTGTGACTTCTGGCCTGATACTATATTTTTGTGTGCTTTCTTTCACCACTTCACATCGTTATAACTTCATTTTAACAACTATGATCATTTACAAATTTATATCACTAATTCTGGCAAATCATAGCTTTCTAGCCACCTACCTTGAGTCATCTAAATCTACTTTGTTCTTCTGTTCTTTTGTTCTTCTTAATAATTGCTACTTAAAAATTTCATACAGCCATAACGTTAACGCCTTTGATTACTAATTACGCGCTAAACATTTACTCTTTAACTCTGCAATTCCCTATGATTGATTCTGTAGCATAACTCTTTAGTTTAGACTAATTCGTTCCTTCATACACGTCCTATGTTATTTGCATTAATTTGTTTAAATCATGAAGATGCACACAACTTGATCGAGTTTACTCACTTCAGTCTACGCATCACTTTACCTGGACCAGTGACGTAGGTGCTCTCCCTGAGGTCCGCGGTAAATCTATTTTTAACTGCTACAGGTAATATTATGTGATTCTTTTCATTCATCCATTGCTCCATTCATTGCTACACGCCTATTGAATACGATACAAAAGAATGATCTGTTCCATTGTTCCTGAATAAAGACTTCATCATTATACATCCTGGCCTTTGTTGTTTGATCGCCTCCACTACCCTGGAGTGGATGGGCTAGGACTCGGGTAGACTATGGTGTCTCCGGACTTGACTGTGGTGTGTGCTCTTCGCTCATGAAATGAACTCCCTACTTCTACTTCTGACACATGAAGTCATACTACTATCACTAACAGTAGTACTAAACTGTCACTTCATTGTCTCGATCTATCTTCCTCACTTGAGCACCACCGCCGCAGTTACAGTCTGGAACTCTTAAGTCGACCCCGGGACCGAATCCATCCACTCCCACGGCCTCTACACTCTGCCAATACTACTACTACCACTCGCCGGCATCAACTACCCGGTTGTCTGACTCTGTTACATACACACACACACACACACACACACAACACACATATATATATATATATATATATATATATATATATATATATATATATATATATATTCGTGAGAAAGTGATATTCTTCTTATTTTTCTTTCAGCTTATCCCGCATTTTGCAGGGTTGCCATAATGAATGCTACATCTCCATGCATCTCGGTTCATAGAATCCTCTTTCTGACCCAGTTCTTTTCATATCGCCCTTTACCCTTTTTTATCTATCTAGTCTTTGAGCGTCCC
Organism: Berghia stephanieae; assembly: GCF_034508935.2. Classification (NCBI taxonomy): domain Eukaryota; kingdom Metazoa; phylum Mollusca; class Gastropoda; order Nudibranchia; family Aeolidiidae; genus Berghia; species Berghia stephanieae. The sequence continues at coordinate 39,649,541 of NC_088365.1, forward strand.
TTTTTCTCCCTTTGTATATCCAATACTTTCTTTCCGGCTCTCGTCTCTTAACATGCACGAACAATTTCAATCTATTTTCTCTCATCTTTATTGATACATTCGAGAAATTGATATACATGTATCATATTATAGAGTGCTCGACAGTTAAGGAGCGCGAATTATCGGCATTTATAGGGACGATGGAAAAGCCATATGCAGATAACGACCCCCCCCCCCCCCCCCCCCCCCCCCAAAAAAAAAAAAAAAAAAAAAAGAAATAAAAAGAAAAAGAAAAAGAAATAAAAAATCAACAATCTGCAGTGTATTCAAACAAAACAATCGAAGCTAGAAAATAATGTGACCTTCAACCTAATAGCGGACAACTGATGGGTTTATTGAAATATCTTTTTGATCACAATCTTCTCCTCAAACGCCTTGAAATTACTTATGGCGTGTCGGTGCAGCGCTTGATTGGTTTAGATCATATTTGTTTAATCGTAAACAGATTATTACGGTGGATGAATATAGATCTGAGGAAATCATTCTAGATTGGGGGGTTCCCCATGGTTCAGTACTTGGACCCGTTCTTTTTGTTCTGTACGTTGGCCCTCTGTTTAAAATCATCAGAAGTTTCGGTCTGTCTTACCACCAATACGCTGATGATACGCAATTGTACTGCGTTTCCAATACGAGAAATTTACAAGAAGTATCATCCGATAGAAGAATTGTATCCAAAGTGTTCAGAAATGGATGAATGAGAACAGACTGAAACTGAATGATCATAAGACGGAGGTGCTGTATGTTGGGAACAGGAAGTTGAAAAGTGAAACAGATTTGAAGCTGGGGGATGCCTCCATTCAATTGTTGACAAAGTGAAAAACCTTGGCACATTCTTAGACTCGGGCCTGTCGATGGAGCATCAGGTCAATAATTTGGTTAGATATCTCTTTTTCCAACTAAAAAAAGATTGCTTCCATTAGATGGTTCGTATCTGAGGATGTGACCAAACACCTGGTTGTGTCCCTCGTACTATCGAAATTGGATTATTATATTGCTCTGTTGTTTGGCGTTTCGGAATATAATCTGGGACGTCTTCAGCGTTATGTTCATTTTCATTTGTATTCACCAGTAATGTGTATTGATAGTTATAAAATGTAGATGTCTGATAGTTAATAATTGCCATTCGTTGCTTCAGATTCAAATACTGCACGTAAATCGTTTAAGCTTCAATTAACCGAACACTCCAGTTTAACGAATTCCTTCAAAATGGATATGCGAAAAATTCATAATTTTAATAATGTAAATCTTTTATGAGTTACAATCATCACCTGTTATCGATTTTAATATAGCTGTAATAAACGAAATCATTTCCTATTGTTTTAAAATTCATGAAAAAATATTTTTTTATTAAGACAAATTGATTCAGAGGTTCAAACAAATTTTTGCGGCTATGCATTGGGGGGCAGCTGAGAAAAAGAAGAAAAACACGCGTCATTTATTAAAAATCTGACTATAGTGTCCATTATTGACATCGTATACGGAGATAAGATTAAATTTGTTAAGTTGAGCTGGTGAGCCATACACATAACTGATTATTTGGCTTTGCGTGTTATAAAGCCGCCAAACAACAACAATCCCCCCCCCCCCACACACACACACAAACAAAAAAAAAAAAACAAAAAGAAAAGAAAAGCAAAAAACAAAAAAACAAAACAAAACAAAACAAAAACAAATACAAACAAACAAATACATTTTAAAAAGACAACAGGAAAAAATTAAACAGATAACCAGACGAATCTTCCTTTTTGTCCAGCCTATGTTCACCCAAACTCTCTAGCAGGCGTTGGATGGGATACTTGCCAAATGGATAATACCAAAATAGTTCCTTATAAGAAAAGAGTCACCATTCAGGAAAACAAAATCATCTACCACAACAAAAATCAAACAAAAAAACCACAACCCCCCCCCCCCCCCCAATAACTCCTAAAAAGCAAAAAAGCAAAAAACCAACCCCCCCCCCCCCCCCCCCCCCAAAACAAAAACAAAACAACCCCACAAAAAACCCGAAAGCACACACACACACACATATACACACACAACTGATTATTTGACTCACAAACATAAGCGGAGGAGTTTGTCAAAACATAAGACGAGACGGATGTATTATGTATTTACCTAGAATCGAATCTCGCTCAATGAAAATGAAAACAAAAACGGAATATTACCCAGCTTGAGTGTGAAGTAACAAGAGTCAAGTAGTGAAAGCAACAGTCATCTAAAGCATTCTGAAGCCATGCAGATGCCCTCAGAGCTAGTAATTGCCGTCCGGAGCCTCCGGAGCGGTCCGGATGCCGCGAGGAGCTGTCTTTTGCCACCTGAGGCCATCTAAATCAATCTGAAGCCATAAGGATTACCTCAAGCTGTCCAAAGCTTTCCAGAAGTCAGTCGGAGTCTCTTATAAACGCTTGGAGGCCGTCTGGAGCCGTGGGGAGCCTTCGGACAGCCCCAGAGGCTTCTGGATGGCCCTGGACGGCTCCAGACGGCCTCCGGACATTTCCAATGGCATCCGAAAGGCTTTTAAATACTTTAGATGACATTCAGGCGGCTAGTAACACTTATGATTGCAAAAATCTCAAAGACTTCCGAGAGTATTTTATAGAGAATTAAGAGGTATCTAAGTTAACACTTGAGATTTAGACCCAGTATCAAAATAAAACGGAAATGCCCCTGCGCATGACGGAAGTAATCATATTTTAACAAACGAAAAGAAAACAACGCTCACTTTGATTTAAGTCCTTTCTTTTGATATTCATGGCTCCTTCTAATCAATTTGACGATCATGTTTATCGATTGCCGATAATTTTATTTATCTGTCTGTTTGTGTGTGTGTGTGTGTGTGTGTGTGTGTGTGTGTGTGTGACCGGGAGGAGGACGGTCGCCAGCAGAAAATTATTCAGATAGAATAAGTAATTGGAGGTGAATTTTAATGGCTATGATGCATGGCAGTGATATCTTCGATTCGCCATTTGTGTTTTTCTGAAATTGACTGACCTAAAAAAAACCCGTTGGAATTGCAGTCGCGCGCAATAAAAGGTTATTTTAAATGACCAATCAGCTGTCTTTTCAGAGTCTATTCAAGTCAATAAATTAAGCGAAAATATTCTGCAATCGTTGATTGAATAAATATTTTATACATCGGGTTCGAAGCATTATTCAACGATTACATTTTTACCAAGATAAGGGGTAGAATAAATTGGCTTTTTTACCTATCAGCGATGCCTGACTAATGATTTCATATTATTACGCAACCATGATACCACCGTCAAAAGCTTGACCCGTGAATCAAGACATGATTTGACAGATGTTGACACATGAGCTGTCAAATAGGATTCAATAGTCTGATGTCACGTCGCCCAGCAACGGCGGCCATCGTAGTTCGAAACAAAGAAAATCGGTACTGTTTATTCTTCATGTTTGCTATAACTTTTTCATATGTCTTGTGATCGCAATGTATAAAAGTTAAAACAGGATCAGATTTATAATGTTTTTCTCCTCTGATTCACTTTTATGCTCGTCGGAGAAGTATTTCGTTGTTCCTATTGTTCCTATAGTTTAGATCGAGACGAATCTTTTGAGCCTTAAACTTTGATCGGTCCTGTAGATATTTGCCAGTAATTCTATGCTCGATGATATATATAACATTGGCTGAGCGGAACAACGTTGACCCCAAACCCAATTTTTAAAAAGATTATATTTGTGGATAGTTTCAAGAGAGATTTAAAATGACGTCACCCTCTTTTGTTGCGGATGTGCTAGAAGTGTGTCTTGACTAATTTGTGAGAAATTCCTTGTGAGTAACATACACACACACACACACACACACACACACACACACATATATATATATACTTGAGATCAAAAGAAAGTATACACATTTAAATTCGTCGTTACTTTTTTATCCGTTGACGTAGGCTAAAGATTTTCCACTGAGTTGTTTACCATTAGCCTTTCTGTGTACCGATATTCGATGTTTTTGTTTTTGACCTGATATTCGCTCACCACGTCGCGCACGTGCTAAAATAACCTTTTAGCCCCTTACTGTGGACAGGACGTGTGTAGATTAATTTTTTTGTCATCCGTGTCTTCTTGAACTATTTTCAAGGCAGGAAAACACAATGCAAAATACCACCCATTAATCTACGCGATGCCACGACTTAGTTTAAACAACGTGCACGTGCCATTGGTCATCTTCCAGCTGGACAGTCTGTGACCAATGTTGCAAGAATATTTAATATCACAAGGAGAACTGTATATTCCTTAGTGGATCGATTTGAAATGACACAAACGGTAAGGGACCGAAATCGAACTGGCAGACCTCGAGTAACAACACAAGGTGAGGACCCTTTTATACGCACCCAACATCTACGGGATTGTTTTAGGACGGCGACTGAAACTGCGCTAGAGTTCCCAGGTACACGAATTAGTCGACAGACGGTTCGTCGCAGACTTAGAGAGCATGACATTATTGCAAACGTCCGTTGATGCGACAACTTCTTAGAGCACAGCACCGGTTGGCCCGTTTTCAGTGGGCATGTACTAATCTGCGCTGGACAATTCATGCGTGGTGATTTGTTCTCTTCTGGCTGGGCCGTCTTCAGTGGGCCCGTGCTTATCTGCGCTGGACAATGCATGCGTGGTGATTTGTTCTCTTCTCAGATGAATTACGCTTTGTGATTGGAAGAAATGACGGTAGATTACGTTGTTACCGAAGATTACACGAGTGATTTCACGATTCTTGTGTCGTGGAATCCCCAAACAGAGGATATGGACAAGTGATGGTGTGGGGTGGAATAAGCAGAGACTATAAGACACCTCAAGTCCAAGTAAATGCATCCCAAACCATTGCAAGGTACATCCAACACATTTTACAACCCCGTGTAATTCCAGTTTTTCATGAACATCCTAATTTTTCATTCCATCACGACTATGCACCATCCCACCGAGCTATTGTAACAAGGGATTTTATAGCAGCAAATAAAGTGAACGTTATCAGCCTGTGGCCTGCAATATCCCCCGATCTAAATCCAATAGAACATATGTGGAACATAATCGGCCGCCAAGTCCGTTCATTAGACCCGCAAAGTGAACAACAACTGTTCCACGCCATAAGAACAGCTTGGGATAACATTCCTCAACACCAGCTGGCCAGATTGACCAATTCCATGCGTAGGAGATCTAATGCTGTGATTAGAGCGAACGAAGGACATACTCGTTACTGATTGATAAAGATTCACCTTCACTTCAAATGAAACGAACGCGAGTAATTTTATTAAAATGTCATTGTTTGTCAAAATTATAGTGTATGTTTTGACTTGTTACTTACCTTTTTGAAGATCATGTTTTTAAAAGTCTATTTTGCATACAAGATCAACCATAAACGTTGCAAATTCTAACAAAATGAAAGATAAATGATAGTACTATGATTACATATCGGTTTTAAATAAACCATAACAATATTTTATACCAATTCTGTAGGTAAAACAAGTGTATACTTTCTTTTGATCACTAGTATATATATATATATATTTATATATATATATATATATATATATATATATATATATATATATATATATACTAGTAAAAAGCCCGCAATTTCGCGGGGAAAGAACTATTTTCATTCGATATTGCCAGAATCATTTTCTGGATTAGCTTGATTACGATTAGATGCACATTTTAATCGATGTCCTTGTCGTCGCTGCCATGCTTTATTCGGCATGATTTTAGTTTATCAGTCTATCAATATCAATAAGTCGCAAGTCTTTACCACGCTTTACTTGGGAGTGCTTTGCACTACCTTCAATACTTCACAAATTAAAATGGCGGCCGAGAATCAAAACAATGGTCAAATTAGGAAATTTTAAACTTTCACAAATCTGTCAAGGTTTGTTCTAGAGTTTTTAAAACGCTTTTATATGATGACAAATTGAATAAATAAACGCCTGACAAAAGATCAACGGTGAAAATACAAATTGAATGAATACTGGGGATGTAGGAGCTTTCGGAATGTCTCCCCTTTACTTAACTTATGTGAGGTCAAATGAAAATCTGAAGAGGACGCGATAAATATCAAGTCCCCGAATCTGTCTACTTTTGGTTTGTTCGGGCGAGAAGCTAGACAGAACCAATTGACAGTTTGCCGAAACGTTTAACTAAATATTTCCCAGGGCAATAATTATCACATCGATGGCATAAAAACGACAGTAATATCAGCAGTAATATTAGTTGATGTTTTAATCGGTGAAACTTGTTTAAAATTTCTGTAAATCCGAATACCGTTATATGATCAAGTGAATTATATCACTATGAATGCCACGATTTGCTGAAAAATGCCAATCTGACAGTTCCTAGCAAACACCCCCCCCCCCCCTTGCTCAGGAATTTATCTACTTGATGGACGCCCCCCCCCCCCTTATTTTTTTTCTTCCACGCAACCACATTCCAAAACACACATACACACACAAATATACACCACACACACACACACACACACACACGCACACACACATAAGCATACACGCAATGAGAACACACTACTACTACATAACAACACTGATCACCGCTAAATCCACAACCGGCATCCGAACTTCGATATTGTCTCTGACTCATCGTACTCCCGGATCCACAACTCCACTTCAATGAATAGCACAAGAAATGATTATCATACTGGCTCGGAAGTCGCCCAGGATAAAAAGGTCCACAACCCATCTCAGAGCCAAGCTGGCTCTCACATTAATATTGACCCGACAACAAACCTTCTCTCCCTGAATGTTGAAGGACTCTCTATGGCCAAATGTGAATATCTAGCAAAATTATTATCAACAAATAACATTGATATACGCTTTCTACAAGAAGCGCATGTAGGAAGCAAGAGTAAAAGTAACCAATCAAGAGTTTGTATTCCAAACTATTCGCTTGTTGATATAATATACCATGAACAATATGGAACAATGGTGTTCTCTAAATATCCACACCTAACCACCGTAATACATTCGTCCAAAACTGAAAACAATATTCATCAAACCATTGTGAAATTTGGGGAAACTACTTTGATTAACATCTACAAACCACCTCAAGAAAATTGGTCTTCTCCTGCACTTCCCAAAATATCTCACCCCACTGTAATCACCGGAGATTTTAATAGACACCACTCAGATTGGGGTTACAAAACAAACAACAATGCAGGCGATCAATTAAGCACCTGGGCTTCACAAAACAATGCCCATCTTCTTCTCGACCCCAGGGAAAAGGGTACCTTTTTCTCCGCCAGATGGCAAAAGGACTACTCAACGGACTTAACGTTCGTCTCTAAGGATGATAACGATAACCCCCTCCATTCAAACCGTGAAATCTTACCCCACTTTCCTAAAAGTCAACACAGACCAGTCCTCATCACCATTGGTCTTATCATTCCATTAACTCGCTACCAAAACCCAGGTGGAACTTTCAAAAAGCTAAATGGAACGAATACACTGAGTATATAGAAAAAGTATGTGTAAGAATACCACCAAAACAATCGAGTTTTAAAAGATTCACTAAATTGATACTAACAAGTGCTAAAAAATATATCCCACGTGGTCATCGGTCTACATGTATCCCATGTTGGTCTGACACTAGCCAAGCACTCCTTGAAAAATATGAAGAAACACATGATCCTGACACTGCTGACGCGCTCCTCCAATCACTCAAAGCAGGGAGATGCAACAAATGGAAAGAAAAAATCGAATCACTTGATTTTAAACAGTCCAGTAGACAAGCTTGGAACCTACTTAAAAAACTTGATCCAGACAAACACCCTAAAACTATCCAAGCACCTCCAATCAACGTTGAAACAATTGCCAAACAAATCAATCAGCGAAGTGTACACAAATCAAAACATACTTTTGAAAAAGAAATTAGGCGAAATTACCAACGACAATACAAATCTTGCCTCGAAACAGGCTTCTCAGCCATACCCGTCAACAATCAGGAGATCAAAACTGCCATCAAACAAATGAAAGCTGGGAAAGCGGCTGGAGTAGACGGAATTTTTCCAGACATTATAAGACATATGGGCCCTAAAGCTACTTCTTGGTTAGCATCTTCATTCTCAGATGTAATAAACACCTCGAAATACCCTCAAACCTGGAAAGAAGCAAAAATATTAGCAATCCTGAAGCCTAGTAAGCCCCCCAACGACCCCCTCCAGCTACCGCCCCATATCTTTATTATGCTGCTTCTTTAAACTCCTCGAACGCATAATACTAACGAGAATAATGGCCTATCTCGACCCATTTATCCCCATTGAACAGGCAGGTTTTAGATCTGGACGTGACACCACAGAACAAGCCTTAGCTCTAACAACATTTATAGACGCTGGCTACGAAAAAAAACTAAAAACGGGAACTGTTTTTATTGATCTGTCAGCTGCTTACGACACCGTGTGGCATGGTGGTCTAATTCACAAACTCTCTAAATACATAACCTGCAGAACAACCCTCAAACTATTGAACAAAATGTCAGGAACAAGAACGTACCATGTTTGTTTAGGAAATAGGACCAGTAAGAAAAGAACAATTAAAAAAACGGCGTATCTCAAGGATACTCGCCCCTACGCTGTTCAACATGTACATACATGATATGCCAAAGACTGACTCCCTGAAATTAGGTTACGCAGATGACTTTGCATTGGCTCATCAATCTACAAATATAAAAAAATATCGAATCAACTTTGGCACACTATACCATCCAACTCCAATCTTTCTTTGAAAAATGGTATCTAAAATGAATACTACAAAGACAGTGAGCACGCTTTTCCATCTCGATAATCACAAGGCAAACCAAAAACTCGCCATAAACGTTAAAAATTCCATCCTCCCATACGACCCAAATCCTAAGTACCTTGGAGTGACTTTAGATCGAACACTCTCATACAAACAACATCTAGAAAATACAGCCAATAAACTACGTAAACGAAACGGAATCGTAAGAAAAATTGCTGGAACATCTTGGGGTGCAACTCCGTCAGTTCTAAGGACATCATCACTTGCTATCTCGCACAGTGTCTCAGAGTATTGTGCTCCAGTATGGTCCAGATCCTCTCACACACACAAAATAGACACTCTACTAAACGACACAATGAGAACCGTCTCAGGCACCCTCAAATCAACACCAACCCCATGGCTCCCTGTTATGAGCGCAATCGCCCCACCTCACCTACGTCGAGAATCAGCATGTCAAAAACAATTCAAACGTCTGGATAATACCTCAATTCTGACTCCACTCAAAGAAATAATAGAGTCGGCCCCTAAAACAGCTCGCCTCAAATCAAGGAAACCCTATTACAATACCAGAAAAGACAATTTCGACCTAGAGGAGGCCTGGCGAGAGGAATGGAAACAAAAACCACCAAAGGCTAGTGAAATTATTGAAGAACCAACGAACATACCACTGCCTGGTTTCCATACTCTTACCAGAAAAGAATGGTCAACATGCAACAGAATAAGATCTAGGCATGGTAGAACAGCCTCAGACTTGCATCGATGGGGTTATGCATAATCTCCAAAATGCCCAGCATGCGATGACGCTTGCCAAGACATGGACCACATCATTTTGAAGTGCCCCGCAACAGCATCCCCAGGCGGCTACCAAATGGTTCATGAGGCGGACAGTGCTTTCGCGGATTGGGTGAAGCGAAACAACGTGGAGTTGTAGCCATACGAAACTACTACTACTACCGCTAAATCAACACAACGGAAGTAAGGACAGATAGAGTTGAGGGTGTCGCCATGAGTGTGTTAGTGTCTTCGGTAAATTTTTTATGACATCTGTTTAACTTAACGAACTTTCAAACTGACTTTAAATTATAAAAGGAAATCAAGTTATCTGTTTATCTATCTGTAAAAAAATACATTTCTATTTTTCAAATCTTTCAGTAGAGTTGTGCGCCGTATCAATTTTTTTATTGACTCAAATAAGCACAATGTTCTCCACAATGCGATATTTTTTAAAGAAAGGATATATATATATATATATATATATATATATATATATATATATATATATATATATATATATATATAACTAAAATCTATATCTTTATCTATCTATTTATCTACCTACCTATATATCTATGCATGTTATAACTATGTATATCCATCGAACCCGACAATCATCCGATTATGGGAATGAGTGAGAGTAACGAGAATGTTTCGTCACAATTTTATCCGCCAATCTGACAATTTATGGTGGAGGAAGTGTCATTGTTTGGGGTAGAAATATCCGCACATTGTCGCAGTCCAATGATCATCATTAAAGGTAGCATCACGGCCAGGCGGTACAGTAATGAATGCATTACTCACATGTTTTATCTTTCATGTCACGTTCGAAAGATTTTCCAACAAGACAATGGTCGACCACATGCCGCAAGAATGACATTGGATCTGCTTCATGATAATGAAACCGGTGTTCTGAGATGTCCTTCAAGATATCCAGAACAAAATTTAATCGAGAATGACTGGGATTACATTGACAGGAGTATTAGGAATATGGCACGCCCACCACGAATATGCCAAGAACTTGGAGTTGCATTGCAGCAAAAGGGGTAAGAATTCCCAAGAGAATAATCATGAACCCTATAAGATCAATGAACTGTCGATGTGTATTTTTATTTCAAACTTTCGGGATCACATCACATATTGATCCAACTTGAGCATGAAATTCCACCAGGTCAAACTGAAAAAAAACGTATCTCCCTTGACATAGCTGATATATTTGACGTTTATTCAATGGCAAACAATGTTTATATCAAGGTCCATGCCAAATTTCAAAGAAAATGTTTGGAAAATTAATATATATTTAACATATTGTGTGGTATGACAGAACTTTTGGAACACAGTATATATCTCTCAATGCGTTATGATATTCGTCACAAGAAATGATATTATGTTTTGCTTATCTCACTGATCTCAATGGCACTTTATGGCAATGCAGATACACCAAAGAGTAATCGACAACATTGGGGAGAACGGTTTTTTTTTTGCTTATAGGGAATGAGATTAGCGGAAGAGTATCGTCCCTTGATTGGACGTCACCTTATAGAGAGAACGTCAATTTGGTTTTGAAGTGTCTCAAGCCGATTTCACCGGAAGCGAGGACGAGGGACGCATGGGGACAACCAACATGACGTTCTCTCTCTAATAACTTTTCTGCCGGTGACGTCACAGACTATGGGTAACGTCCAATCAACGGACGCTACTCTTCCGCTATCTCATTCCCTATAGAGTTTGCCAGAATATGTGGCCTCGAGATGCGGCTAACAGTAGCTGATCAAAACCCAATCTATAGAGAGTATGCGGTAAAGACTAAGGTAGTTAATTTCTGACATTTTACATGGTTTAGTCCCTTGATTGGCGACCAATCCTTTCAACACAATGGACACGAAAAAAAAAAAAACGCTACAAAGAAAACATTGAATGTATGACATAAAATCGGAAAATTGGACAAAGACTTATCAAGACTTATCCTCCAATCAGGTACCATCATATCTCTATCTATCTATCTATCTATCTATCTATCTATCTATCTATCTATCTATCTATCTATCTATCTATCTATCAAATCTGTCTATCTGTCTATCCATCTATCTATCTATCTATCTATCTATCTATCTATCTATCTATCTATCTATCTATCATCATTATTATTATTGTTATTATTATTATTATTATTATTATTATTGTTATTATTATTATTATTATTATTATTATTATTATTATTATTATTATTATTAATAATAATAATAATAATATTTATGTGACCATCCGCCTCGAAACGGGGATGGGGGTGGGGGGTGGGGAGAGAGAGAGAGAGAGAGAGAGAGAGAGAGAGAGAGAGAGAGAGAGAGAGAGAGAGAGAGAGAGAGAGTGCATGTATGTGCATTGCAGAAGGCAGAAGCTAAATAGAATAAAGATATATATATATATATATATATATATATATATATATATATATATATATATATATATATATATATATATATAATATATATATATATAAACATTTGAAAGATAATTAAGATAGTTTGACTTCTACAACGTTGTTATCGAGGGTTGCTCTCATCAGTAAATGGAAGTGAAAGTAGATTGTTGTGTTTTCGTATTTTTATAGATTCGTGTTTATGGAAGTTCTTAATTACATAAAAGATGTTTGTTTCTATGTCTGCATGAGGAAGTTAGTTCGTTTCTTCTGTTGAGTGTTGCTATGTTCGGTTTAGTGATGATGAAGAATTTTTCTTCCAAGCAGAGGTTGCAAATCTTAGAAGAGGGGGAGTACGACTGTGCTCTGGAGATGATTTTCCATGTGATGCTGTGTTGTATGTTTTTTCTTTGAGGTTCCAAATGTGTTCACTTAGTGCAGTAGAATGTCGTTTGTGTATGTTTCTGAAGGAAGATGTATGCAGGTTGTATCTGGTTTTGAATGGACACTCGGTGAGGCCAACGTATGTTTCTTGTTTTGGTGTGTCTGGTCGTGTTACTGTGGCTTGATAAATTACGTTTTGAGTCAGGCAATTGCCGTTTAGTGGGCATGTTGTCTGGGTCCTACAGTTGCATTTTTTCTCTAGGTTGTTGCTGGGCTGATCTGGCTGTGATAGTTTTCGGTTATTGTTGGATGAAATAATGTTTTGTATGTTTGGCATGCAGGTGTATCCTAATTTGATGGTGTTTTTGTTCATGATTGGGTGTAGAACGTGGCCGGGAGGGAAGCATTTTTGTAGTAGATTGAAGAATTTATTACCGATAGAAGTTGTCACATTCTTGCTGTAGGGTGGGTTGAACCATGTTATGTGTCGTTTTCTTTGTCGTTTTTTTGTTGGGGTGGTAATGGTCTCTTCCTCATATTCTAGTTTGTAGTTATATCCACTTTTTTGTAATGCGTTTGTGTACGGTGGGATTGCATCCTTGAATATGTTGTTGTTTGTAGAGTTGTTAGATAGTCGTTTGTTAATGCTCTCGGGGATGTTTTTTATTATAGATGGCGGATGATTGCTGTGTCTATGAACGTACAATGGGATGTTGTTGGGTTTTGAAAATGGTTGATAGGTGCCGTCGTTTAGGTTGATGGTTATGTCCAGGAAGTCGAATGTTTTTTTGTTGGCTTCGGTTGTAATTTTCAGATTGTTGTCCTGGAAGATTTTGCATATTTTTTTCTTTATTAATTCCGTCTGTCTCGGTGTTTTGTTGCACAATGCGAGTCCGTCGTCCCTGTATAGTCCAATGTTTATATCAAGATTTTGCATTTGAGAAAGTAGATATAGTCCGACGAGCTCGCATGTCTCTGCTCCATCGTAGCTTCCCATGGTGACATCAAAGTTTGTTGATTTTTTTGTCCATGCTATTCCATTATTGTAAAGTGATGTATTCTTCGAGTGCAGGATAATATGTATTTCTTCTTCGGTGATGTTGTCGAAGGTTTTCGCGAACTGTAGTCGAACTGTTTATAAATAGCTCCTTTTATACTAAAGTTGAGCACTATTATTTCATGGTTTTTGTTTTATAATTTTATATATATATATTATATATATATATATATATATATATAAATATATATATATATATATAATATATATATATATATATATATATATATATATATATATATGTGTGTGTGTGTGTGTGTGTGTGTGTGTGTATGTGAAAGAAACACGAGGGAGTCAAAAAAGAGAGCGAGACTGGTAGATAAAGAAAGGGGGGAAAATGAGGGAGGGGGTGGGGCATTGAGGTCATACATACCGGACGTGGAATGCGTCAAGGCCTAAGATTTCTACGTTCTCTTTCTCATCCAATGTTATCAGGCATGGCGTGTTTTGATGAGAGTCTGTTAAATTTGATTTTTTCCCTATTTAGAGTGATTTTTTAAATGAAATGATTCTTATTTCCACAGAATTCTAACATTTCAGGATTAATTTATTTATGATTTCCAACAGGATTTAATATAAAAGGGAGAAAGTGCTCAGTCGTAAATTGTCGAAGTGGATATCGTCCCACTCGCGATAATCCACATCGGCATCAGATGAAAAAAGATTTCTGTTTATCGTTTTCCAACTGGCGATGAAACAAAAAGGCTTTGGATTTCACGTCTGCCCAACGTATTGAAATTTGAGGATGTGACTGATAACATGGGCGTGTGTTCTTTACATTGGCCGAAAGACACTGAAATGATTCGAACCGTTGGAAGAGCCTTTCGACCTGCTAATCCACCTTCTATTTTCCCTAACGTTCCAAAATCTTGTATCCCTCTACAGGCTGGCAGACATACTTGTCGTACTACAGACAGAGCAACAGCAGAGTCAAGAGCTGTTGTTATTGATGAAATGGCTGAATTTCGTGCAAGAGATTTGTTTGATGGAAAGGATTTTCATGAACGCTTTATTAACATGCTTCTGCTTGGCCATCATGTAGGAGGTGTTGTTGGATTTGAGAAGGCAAGAGGGCTCTACCCTTTCTGTAGTATACGTAGAGATGGTCCAATTTGTGATTTTTCTATGTTTTTTAATATATTATCTTCCTCAGGTTCTCTGGCTTTATCATTTGAATGCTACAAGGGTGTCAGAAAAATAAAGAATTATCCAAACTTTATTTCTAGTGACAAGCAAGTGAAGTGTTGGAGTGGGCTTGATGCATTGATTAAGTATGTAATTTCCAATGATGAAGAAGTTCCACAGGTTAAATTTCTACAACGTAATGTTTACATTCTTAATGCCTCTAAAAATAAACGCATTTACCCCACCGAGGACCTTTTTACTGCTTTTAGTTGGTATTCGTTGTCTCGTTCTTTTTATTCACAGGTTAGGAATTATTTACAATTACCATCCATTTCTACTTTACAGAAAATTACTGCTGTCAGCAAAAATATTTTCAGGAGCATCAGTGAGCGCAGCCGGGGATGTATATTGATTGTGGATGAAATTTACATCAAAGCCTCTTTGTCGTATCGTGGTGGTGAAGTCTTTGGTTATGCTCATGATTATCCTGACAGAGCAGCTACAGTAATGCTTGGTATTATGGTGAAATGTTTTTTTTTTGGTTCAAAATCTTTCCTTGCCAGACTTGTTCCGTGTCATTCATTAACTTCCGAATTTCAATTTCAACAGGTTGCTGAAGTCATTACAACTGTGGAGGAATGTGGAGGAAATGTTGTCGCCATTGTATGTGATAATACTAGAGTAAATCAGTATTTTTTTCAGAAATTTGACAGAGATGATGAGCAAAAGCCTTGGATTGCTAAATCCCCAGTCTCAACTAATCAGAAACCTCTTTTTTTTTGATCCAGTTCACCTGTTAAAGAACATACGTAATAATTAGATTTCAGAAAGAACTGGTACCATTGCTTTTTCACCCCACAGACAAGAAGATGGCAAAATGGTCGGATTTGATCGCACTATATGATCATGAAACATCTGAATTTTCATTGCGCATGTCTAAATTAAATAATGTTTGTCTTAGGCCTTCTAACATCGAAAAGCAGAAAGTTTCTCTTGTTCTTGTTGTCTTTTCAGAAAAAAAACAAGTGCAGCCCTCAAGACTTCATCAGCTTCGACACAGTCGTGGAAAGATACGGCTATATTCATTGATAATGTGATATGTTTATGGAAAGTTTTCAATACAAAAGATCCTCTCCGACAGACTCGAATTCGAGATCCTGATATGGCAGTAATCAGGGATGAAGAGCATCACCAGCTGGATATTCTGAACTCATGGGCAGATATGGCATTACATCTTACTCCACTTTCTAATCCCCGTATGCATTCTCTTACAGCAGATACAGCCAAGGCTCTCTTCTGGACCTGCAAGTGCTTTATTGATTTGGCACATTTTCTCTTGTCCTCAGATAACAGTCTCCATCATGATTATGTCACTCTTGGTTTTTTTTTCAACAGGATGATATTGAAAGCCATTTTGGTCACTTACGCAGATCAGCAGGGTGTAACTATTACATTTCAGTAGAGAATGCCTCACATACCAATACCATTGATCGTGCAAAGCTCATGCTGGAGAGCATGATAACAGATGTTGATTACTGTGGAGCACCGCATGCTTGTAATTTATGTGACCTTCCATTTTCTGACAATGATATTTTGCTTTTAGATTCACTTCCAGACTTTCCTAGTAAACTGTCAACTGATGAGACAATGCCTCTTTTTTATATTGCTGGTTATATTGCATCAAAACACCCGGATCTCCAAGGTAACATGTCATCGTTTCCCACTGAGACTACTTCTTTTACAGCCACGCTTTCCCGTGGTGGTTTGAGCTGTCCTTCAGAAGGACTTTTTCAATTTGTTCTCTTGTGTTTTGGATCTCAGACAGACAGTTGAGCTATCATGTAGGCGTAGATATCTCAATTTATTCAAAGAATTTCCTCGTTTTTTCCAGATTGGACTGTTCCATACCAGACGCTGCAATTTCAAGACTCGTTAATATTTTGCTAAAGAATTATTGCAGGGAAAATGTGGAGGAAAGAAATGTTGAGCGGAGTGCAAGGAAGATAAGAAAGCTGACATCAACATGAGACATTATTATCAAGCATCCTTTCACCCCCCTCCCCCCCCCCCCACACCTGTGCCCCAATGTTAAATTTTTATGTCCACGAATGTGAATATTAATTCTCGAATTTCAGAGACACTCTCAAATAATTTTCTTCTTATATCCTCAGAATTGCCAATATTACTTACAGGGCCATGTATGTATTTATATGTATTTATTTTAAAAAAAACAACAAAAAAACAAACAAAAAAAAAAACAAAAAAAACTTAATGCGGCCACATTTTGAATGTGACTGTCACAAGCCCGTTAAACGCAGAGTGAGTTGCAAATTGTATCATTAAATGGAATCATCTGGATTATTCTTCCAATGGATTAAGATTATGGTGTATTTCTTATTTGGATAAATATTTCTGAGGATTAATTTATGGTTGTGATATTCATGACATGTAAGTAGACACCCTTAGATTTGGATATTTGTCACTTTCTTTTTCTTACTTCACTACTTGTCAAGTTGTATTCCAACAATGTGAATAATAGCATTTCTATCCCTCACTACAATTACTCTTAAGTTAATAGACTTAGATTAAAAGTACATGTCAATGCTAATGGAGAATATGAACTAACAAAAATAACAAGGAAATATGAAATATATATAGTCTTCTTAGTAATAAGTAGTAATCATGTCATGATAATATCCTCATTATTATTATTATTATTATTATTATTATTATTATTATTATTATTATTATTATTATTATTATTATTATTATTATTATTATTATTATTATTATTATTATTATTATTATTATCATTTTAATTATCATCATCATCATAATTATAATGATAATAATAGATATTTATTGTCCATAAACAAGGCAATTTGTGATAGAAATAGTATTCAGATTTTATGGGGTTCCTTCTAGATATTTCGTACTGTTTACAAAATAATAACTATCAATTTGCATTGCCCTTAATTAACCCATGTGTGATTTAAGCAATTATAATCAAGGTTAGCTATCATCAGAGTAATACTTATTTAAACTAGAATCATGAAAAATATAATTTCTCAATAAAATTATACAGTTGGAGAGAGGCACTTTTAAAAAGCGTTTTAAACGTTTCGTCATTCGTACAGATACAATGAGGGCCAGTTTTTTGGCCCCCAATAGAATCGAGTCTCTTCCGGGTTATGTGACCTATTGTCTGTTCACGCTGGGGTGGGGCAAAGAATAGGTAGGGATAGTATAAGAAAGCCCTTCGTTTCAAAAGAAGTCAAAGTCAATAAATGGGAAACATACTGACCAATGAGATTGCAATTTTAAAAATGGGACTGGTCAAATCACTTGTAGCATTGTTTCCATTTGGAGTCAGATGACAGCTTGAAGAGGAGGGTGTGGGGCTTAATTTGTAATGACTTACATGAGATCATATAATTGAATCTTCTTATTTGAGCTGCAACCTAAGGTTATTTAGGACATGTCACTAGTTATCACAACCCCTTGTGGTCAATTATTGTCAGCTATTAAACTCTCCTCCCCTTTTTCTTTGGGTTCACCCACATTGCTTATTGTCTCAAAAACCACCACCCTCCTTCCACTATACAATGAATACACGATAAAACGAACCCCCCCTCTCTCTCTCTCTCTCTCTCTCTCTCTCTCTCTCTCTCTCTCTCTAATGTAAACAACGCGATAGAAAGTTACAGTGCACTTAGTTCAAGGGAAGTAACTGTGGATGGTAAAAGCGTAACGTCATCGACATACTCTCTTATAGAGACCAGATAAAATAATGAATCGCTTTTTATTCACGAAGCATGATGTAATATTGAAATGCACTATTAGGGTAAATATTTGATGTTGTAATTTGCGATGCTAGTACAGCTCATTTGAGAATAATATTTTTCATGAAAGTCTTGCAAATAACCTATTGACGGGGAGATTTTTCCACGTCAGAGACCTATGTTTTAAAATCATTGAAAACAATATACATATAGGTTTATAATTCTTGAACATATCTTTATTATTTGTAAACATGATTTTAAAAAAACAAAAAGAATATAAGGAATATAAAAAGTTTCTTTAGAGTGCCCCTCTCCCTCGCCTTAAACGATTTCCTTTGAAGTAGAGTTCATTCATTTTCGGCCACTCTATAGCTTGTCTCTTGTTGTTTACATTATACTGTGCTCATTGTATAACAAAAAGCAACCAACATTTTTCGCGAAAAGAACTAGGGAGGGGAAGAAGGAGGGGGTTGTAAACATTAATTGCATAATAAAACATCGAACCAAAATCCCTACAAATTTTGTACCAAACCATTACCTTTCCATGGAATTTTCACTGCCATTTTAACAAGACGTCGGAAGGGTTCATTTGTATCCACATTCGGTCCGTTTCCAATCTGCGTTTCGTAAAAGATACAAGAAACATAAAAATATGATTTATTTGCGAATAGCATACCATTAACATGATTTGGAATCACATGAGAAAATGTATATAATATCAAAGTCAACATCCTCCGAGATTTGCACCTAACTGTTTCTATCTCCACTTGTCGTACTTCACTCATCTTTTCAGCTGGCTTGTCGATACTAGTCTCCCCACTGTCATTCCGATGATTCACGGCGCTGTCTAACAAGCCTTCAAAACACACTCCTTCTTTGGGTATTCTTACTCCTCCCAGTTTCTCAATCACATCCATCCCCAATACGACCATAACACCACTCAGTACCAACTCTGCCACTACTGCATCTACAACACATTTGGCGCCCCCAATTACAATTTCTAATCTTTGCAATTCTCCACAGGTCCACGTGATCCATCAAACGCAATCACCTCAGTAGAACCTTCACACTGTCCAACAAGTTCAGAACACACCACAGACTACCGCAGACCGGACAACAGCCACTTTTTATTGGCTAATCGCCGCCATCGTATTTAAGATGAAAGCAGTTATGGGATGAATCGAGAATAGAGAGAGTCTGACGATATACGAGGTACAGAACAGACGCGTTGTTAGCAAAAATTGCATAGTAGTAGTATCGTTCGGCTACACTTCTATGTTCAAGGTATCAATCCAGGTTCGGAAGTCATCATCACATTAGTTGATGGTTTCAAATCCCCCTTCCAGTTTTGTCTCTGGGCGAGGTGGATTGCATCTTGTGGTGCTTGGTTAAACTTTGGGCATGTTGGTGATTCTTGGAGCCCCCATTTGGGCATGTTGGCAGCTGTTCTTGTATGTTTTGACCGTAGTCTATTTTCAGCTACCCAGTATTTTCTTGGTTGATCCTGTAGACCTGGGAGAATTTTACAGGGATCTTCAATTAGTTCCCATCTTGTTGGTTTATTACTTTTCCATTGGAAAATGGAAAAATTGCATAAAAATAAATAAACAAAATGCTGTGAGGGTGTGATGAAAGTGTGAACATGGTCGATCAACTTGGTCATCAATCCATCCAACTATCAATCTATTATACTACTACTACTACTACTACTACTACTACTACTACTACTACTACTACTACTACTACTACTACTACTACTACTACCACTACTACTACTACTACTACTACTACTACTACTACTACTACTACTACTACTACTACTACTACTACAACTTCTACTACCACTACTTCTACTACTACCACTACTATGACGATGACTACAACGAAGAAAGAGAGAGAGAGAGAGAGAGAGAGAGAGAGAGAGAGAGAGAGAGAGAGAGAGAGAGAGAGAGAGAGAGAGAGAGAGAGAGAGAGAGAGAGAGAGCGAGAGGGAGAGAGAAGTGTGTGTTTGTGTGTGGGGGGTGTTCTTCTCTTGCCCTCTCACCATACATGACATTGACTTGTCTACATTGTTAGATCAAAGGGATGGAATCCGCAATTTCGTACGTTCTTCACATTTCACACATGGTATCTACTAATACTAGGTATGTGTCATCATCAGTTCGAGAGACTGATCAGCAAGTTCAAAGAGGTGAGTTTCACTCTTTGTGTCTTCTCATTAATATGTGGAATGTCGGTTGATAGTTATGTAACATCAAAAAGAAATGTTAATCGTCTCCACAAAATTCATCAAGAATCAGAGTAGGAGCTATTTTACCTACCGTTATTACGCCGATTCGCGATTGCTGGATAATATGATTTGTCATTTTATCAGCTAATTGGGAGGGGCATAGAAATCATTGTCAATTTTAATTGGTTGATTGAAAAGTGTGTAGAGAGAGGGTATTTGTCAGGGGTGGGTGGGGGGGGGGGGGGGGGGTTGGGATTAAAATGCTTGAAAAAAAGATGAGGGGGGGGGGGGTAGTAAAGGTAGTAGCCATTCAGATATATTTTTACTTTTCATTGTTTATTGTTTCCTTTATTAACAGAGTCTGTGCCCGAATCACATTGATTGTGTGCTCATGGAATCTACATTAATTTGTTCCCTATTTGAACAAAAACCCTTTGTCTTACTCTTTCTTGCGTTCTTTAATTGTAATTATAGAATATTTCTTAAAACAATGAAAATATACATCCAAGTTATCCGATTTGGGATTTTTTTTCTCTTGTTTTTGTTTTTTGTTTGTTGTTTGTTTATTTACAAATGTAGACACAATTTCAGTAAATACGGAGTTATAGTTACAAGCCGAAGCAGCCCTAACGATCGACTTACCGATCACGTGTTCAATTTTTTCTCGCGTCTTCTCGTCTAATCTCGTCAC
Source organism: Berghia stephanieae (assembly GCF_034508935.2). NCBI lineage: Eukaryota > Metazoa > Mollusca > Gastropoda > Nudibranchia > Aeolidiidae > Berghia > Berghia stephanieae. Next base: position 39,670,804 of record NC_088365.1, read on the forward strand.
TCCGGAATAGAAAGAGGAGGCGGAGCTTATATGATATAACGCAATGAAAGTTCTGTCCGATGACGGGTGGGGGGAAGTCACCTCTCCAAAACTTACCTTATTATATGAGACCTTGAGATTCTTATCCAATCATCGATTGCTCGTTTGACAGTTCGCTTGTGAACAGTTAGGAGATCATCTCTTGATTTATGGGCAGGCGGCTTTGTGTAAAGGCGGTGAGTGTTGTATGCATCAAAGAGTACCGCTGACCGATGGGTAAATAGTGGTTGTGTAACCCAAAAGCCCTGCCGACTCGACTGCAAGGTCTTGTATGTAATAGTTGCGTCACCATCTCAACGCTCAGGAATTAATTAGTGAGGCAGGACTCTCAGTATATATATATATATATATATATATATATATATATATATATATATATATATATATATATATATATATTATAAAAACAAACAACGCTTTTGAATCACACGAGATACATCATCATCATCATCATCATCTTCATCATCATCATCATCATCATCATCATCATCATCATCATCATCATCATCATCATCATCATCATCATCATCATCTGTCATTCTGTGAAATCAACGGGAAAAGAATTTCCACGTTCTCCTCACTTTTATTCCATTCCTCCATTGTGTCATAAAACAGGTTGGTGTGAAATGAACAAGCAAGTCCGAACATCAGGTTCAAAGAGACGAGTCCCACTCATTAATATTCGTCGAGTCGATTAATGGCGGTGTAAAATCAAAGAATTGTATGAACCGCTGTCGGTCCAGGGATGGTAAATTTAATTGGACACATGTCATAAATAATCGGCGTGGGAGGGGCTTAGATAGATAGATAGATAGATAGATAGATAGATAGATAGATAGATAGATAGATTGATAGATAGATAGATAGATAGAATAGATAGATAGATAGATAGATAGATAGAAGATAGATAGATAGATAGATAGATAGAAAGATAGATAGAAAGATAGATAGATAGATAGATAGATAGATAGATAGATAGATAGATCCAAGTAAGCAAGTCACTTTCTCTTTTGTCTATTTGTCGATGTATGTTTGATTTCTATAGCTACCATTGTTATTAATATAAACCAAAAATAAAAAAATAAAAAAATTGAGCTTTATATAGCGCAGTATCCACTAATGTGCTCGAAGCGCTTTACATGGGGTCCCTGGTAAACAGCAACATTTAACATGTAGGACATTTAAAAAAAAATTTAAACAAAAAACAATATAAACTAGATCAATGGAGCCAAGTTAAAATGTTCAAGTAAAAGTGTAGTTTAATATGTCTAATTTAGTTTATCATCATTGACCTGACCCTTTTTTCTATTTTCCGTCCACAAATCAAGTTTAAACGAGCTCAATCAAAGTCATTAACATAGAGATTAAATCGCGCAGTGTCCCTGGTTACATAAAAAATAAAATGGCGGCGCTCGACCTCTCACTAGCCACTTTTGATGACGTTTTCCCCCCTGTTGTCCTATCTAGTCCTGTGTTATCTATGGAACACACCACAGTTACCATACATCCAGAATCCACCAATGCCTATACCGACCTCCCCATCACACTGACGTCGATGACTGGAAGACGCGCCTGTAGTGATTTATTTCAATCGCCTCAACTTTAGTGATATATTTCAATCGCCTTAATAACTTTCCCAGTCTCAACTTTCCCAGGATTGTAAATAAATCAATACATAATCCTTACATCTACTCTCACACATTGCCATGTGTTAATCGTTATCGCTCTAGGCAAAATTTAAAAAGGCCATGTGGTTAGCTACAGAGTTGAAACCGCATTGAGTCTTTCAATTCTCACCTATGTGTGAGCCATGTGCGAGATTGTCAATGGTAACGGCACGTAACCAACCCAATTAGAAATTCACCAGAGTACGGTCCCTAACGTTACGACACCCAGAACACGATTGGTCTACAGAAAACAACCAATAATAAACCAGGCATTCCTAGGTCCTGGAATATTGTTGGCTCCGTGAGATTCTCAAACTCCCGAGAGAAACCGATATAGGGAGAAATTATGTCTCTCTCCCATTCCATCTACTTTGAGCTCACTGCTCTATAAGAAACTCGAAAGTTCTTACACAGCGAGAAACATGTGTGAAGGAGGGTCAGTAATAGATTTACATTGTGCTTCCATTAATTAATGCCAATTAAACTAGTATATAGGAGTGATAATTAATATTGTGTTTTCGCCTGGACGTAAGTAGACACAACCAAAAATAACAGAAATCAATAACTCATGCTATTAACAGTAATTGATACTCGTGTTACTATAAAAATATTCATTAACTAACTTTATAGATATATATTTATATATGTATTATAATATTGTATATATGCTATTATGCCTTCTAAATGAATGAATAACGTTGCGCGAACTACATTACCAAAGGGCTATCGCAATACTCGATAGTTCTATATAGTATTTCTATGCATTGATTATTATGTTCTCTTTCCCACTAACTCGATGTGTCCCATTTATTAAATTACTGATTAACACAAGTAAATAGTGGTGATGTCATGGGTATTAATTGAAATCCCTCACGACCCCACTATTCATAGAATATTAAAATGTTGCAACCTAGTCAAAGATTTGCTCCGGTATTTTCACAGATCGGTTATTAACGAAACCTTCAGCGGAGAAGGACCCAGCATGAATGACTGAACCGACCTCCTGTGATTGAACAAACAGAACGGCCCATAAGGCAACAGGTCACTACTAACCATCCGGAACTGGCTACAAAAAGAGACAAGAGTGGAAATCTGGCAAGTGGTTGATGGAGACTACTGACCCAGAACGGTTACTGTCTGCTATAACGGAAAACCCTTCACGCCAGTTAAGGCCACTCGAAATAAAATGAATAGTCTGTGATACGGGATGAAGATTGATACCCATAGAATATATTTAATGAATTAAACCCAGCACTATTATTCTTTGGCGAATTATGTGTTAACTTGTTATTGTATGAGGCAATTCTGTTGATTTATATTAAAAATACTTTTTCTTTAACGGGGACTAATACTTACCTTCTGAACCTACCCATACCTATACAACGTGCCAATACTCTACCGCTACTTCTATTAGCTATTTCTTTAAACCTAAAACATTCTCTTACTATCAGTCAAGTGTCAGGAGCATTTTACCCGACAATAAAAGGGAAAAATAAAAGTGGGACCAGACATTAGTCTATGGGGAAACTATTTGACTCCTATCTATACCTATCTCCTTCCTTTCCACCCTCCTACATAGAGATGACAGCGCCTCTACTTTTGAAGGTTAGCTGCTGGCGCACCAGCTACCCAGCTGCCGTCTCCCTGATGCGTTTCACACTGACTCGCGATATGACCTGGTTTGTTGCACCTATAGCAGATTACCTCCCGTGAATGCTTCCTACAGTCCTATCTGACAAGGTCTTACGATCATGACTTCCGTTCATTCTGGATCTCTCCTCCATTTTCCCTGCTGCAGCGGCTACAGAGAAACCCGAACCCTTTCTTGTGGCTGTTATCACTCGAGCTCGTGATATCAGTTCACTCATCGGCGCCTCAAACATGTTAGACATCTGTTGCAGCTCAGACGACACATACCCCGGCAGACTATGGATCATCTGCAGACGCACTGCTCTATCAAGACCTTCACCAACAAATCCTGCCAAATCGCCAATCGTTTCAACTGGCTCATATCCACATCAATCTGCTCCCCCACCCATCTTTTCCCATTGAATTTCTCATTAAACAGTGAAAGGCCCGTCTTCGAATGCCTGCATCATCTTCTCCTCTATTCTCGATAGATTTCTTTGTTCAGCATTATTCAGTTGGAGATAGATACAGGGCCAATGCATCCCCTTCCAAAAAAAAAAAAAAAACAGAGGTAAAAATTCTGTTATTTATGCTGTCAGTAGCTTCGCCACCAACTTCACCTTAGTCCACTACCCAACCACATCTCCGTCTCCACTAAATGAACGAATCATCTCACCGATCCTCCCCGACATTTTCAATGATAATTCACGCCGAAATAGCTTGTAGTTAGAACAATAAAATGATTCTGTCTCACTTACCAATCTAGGTCTAGGTTTTTACCGTCACTTGCCACCAACGGTCTCCCTTCTCGTCTTCCGGGTCACTCAGAGGTCCCTCACAGGTCAAAGGTTGTGCTTAATTTCATTCGCGTTTTTAATCTCATATTTCACCACAGTTCCCTCCCCACTGGCAGCCAAATCCCATATATTCCCGGCTTCACTCTCCACTGTTATCAACCCCCTGTGGTCTCAGGTTCACTTCCCACTGGTGAACAGTTCCCTGAGTCATGGTTCATTCCGCATGGCTGCCCACTTCCCATAACCTTGTCGGATTTTGGCGGGTTCGGCGGGTTTTGGTGGACTTTGGCGGGTTTCGTAAGAAAAAAAACACCCCTTTATTATATTTTATTTGTGTGTTTGGCCTTGATTTATGGGACCTAGTCACTTGTTCCAATTCGGAAACCGTTGTTCGAATTATGACACTCTGTTGTGCCAATACGCTTCAACAGTCGTAACGTTACTTCCCTCGTAATGTCGTATGGTAAATTAGTAACTGGCTCTAAACTATCGGAACAATGGCGGACGCCCTTATGAAATATTTCTCCGACGAGCATAAAAGCGTATCCAGAAGAAAAAACCCCATTATAAATCTGATCATGTTTTGACTATTTAACATTCTGATCACAAGACATATGAATAGTTCTAGCCGGCATGAAGAATACAAAGTACATATTTTCTTTGTTTAGAACCACGATGGCCGCCGTTGCTGAGCAACGTGACATCACACTATTGAATCCAATTCAGACACCCCATTGTGTCAATTCAGACATCCCTTTGGCAATTGAGACAAAGTAATGCATCTAACATTTCTTAGTTTGAGCTAGATGGTTGTCAATCGAGGTTTTGTAATAATAATAATAATAATAATAATGATAATAATAATAATAACAATAATAATAATAATAATAATAATAATAATAATAATAATAATAATAATAATAATAATAATAATAATAATAATAATAATAATAATAATGAAGATGATGATGATGATGATGATGATGATGATGATGATAGTAGTAGTAGTATCGTTCGGCTACACTTCTATGTTCAAGGTATCAATCCAGGTTCGGAAGTCATCATCACATTTGTTGATGGTTTCAAATCCCCCTTCAAGTTTTGTCTCTGGGCAATCTTGTACGAGGTGGTTTGCATCTTGTGGTACCTGGTTGCACTTTGGGCATGTTGGTGATTCTTGGAGCCCCCATTTGTGCATGTTAGCAGCTGTTCTCGTATGTTTTGACCGTAGTCTATTTGCAGCTACCCAGTATTTTCTTGGTTGATCCTGTAGACATGGGAGACTTTTACAGGGATCTTCAATTAGTTCCCCTCCTGTTGGTTTATTCCTTTTCCATTCCTCGCACCAGGTTTCTTGCGTGTTGTAGTTTCCTTTCTTTGATAGGTAGAAAGGTGAACGAGATTTTAGTCTTGATGTTGGGGGCGCAGTTTTGTATATGGTTTGCAGAGGAGTTCCACTATCTTCTTCAGCTCTGGATATCCATTTCTGTGTTGCATACCGTCTCCTCAAGTGGGGTGGTGCTATAGCGCTCATGACTGGCAGCCATTGTGTTGGAGTTGATTTCAGGCATCCAGTTACTATTCGCATCGAGTCTCTTAGTTTCACATCAACAAGGTTTGTATGGGCACTTCTCGTCCAAACAGGAGCACAATATCCTGCCACACTGTAGCAAAGGGCCAGGGTTGATGTTCTGAGAAGAGTTTGCGATGCTCCTCATGCTGTTCCTGCCAGTTTTCTGAGTAGACAGTTTCGTTTCCCTATCTTTCTTGCTGTACCCTGATGGGTTCTATAGGTCGGCCGTCTATCCAGTGTCACTCCGAGGTATTTTGGATTTTGATCAGTTGGCAGTGTTGTGTCATCAATCTTGATAATCAGTTTTCGTTTTGATTCCCTGTTGTTAAGATGAAATGCAGTTGCAACTGTTTTTGTCGTATTCATTTTTAAATACCATCTGTCAAAATACCTTTTCATGGCCGTGGTGTCTTTGCTAAGCGTTGCTTCTATATCTTCCCAGTTTCTTGATTGGTATGCTAAGGCCCAGTCATCTGCATATCCTAGTTTTGTGGAAGTTGTTTGAGGCATGTCGCTTATGTAGACGTTAAACAATGCTGGCGCTAAGACTGAGCCTTGTGGTACTCTATTTTTTCTTCTTCTAACTTTACTGGTGTTGCCATCAAGTACCACATGGAAATTTCTAGGTCCTGTCATGTATGAGAGCAGTTTCAATATTTTTCTGCATGGGATTATTTTTGCAAGTTTCAGCATCAAGCCACCAGTCCACACTGTGTCATACGCAGCAGAGAGATCAATATACACTGTGCCTGTTTTTAATTTCTTTTCAAATCCATTTTCAATTAAGGAGGTGAGGGCAAGGACCTGCTCGGTTGTGCATCTATTTCGTTGAAACCCTGCCTGTTCAATTGGGATTATAGGATTCAAGTAAGGGGTTCTTCTTGTTAATATTTTTTCTAGTAGATTGTAGAGGCAACATAGTAGAGAGATGGGTCTATAGCTAGATGGCTCTGTTGCTGGGTTTCCTGGTTTGAGGATGGCTATAACTCTAGCATGTTTCCATGTTTGTGGGTATCTTCCTTTGTCAAGTATGTCAGACATTACGGCAGCCAACCAGTTCTTTGCGTTGTGTCCAAGGTGTGTTATCATATCTGGATATATGCCATCGATCCCTGCTGCTTTCCCATTCTTCATACTTTTGATACCTTCATGTATTTCTTCGTGACTGATAGGGAAGGTCCACATTGAGCCAGATGATGGGAGAGAGTCAAGAATTTTTCTGTATTCCTTGCGGATATTTCTTTTGAACATCTGATCTGGAACGTGTTGTCCGCGTTGCTTAATTTCTTGTGCCACAGTATCTGCGGACACGAGTGGAGCGGTTTTGGTTCCGTTGTTTTCAGGGTTAAGTTTCCTAATCAGTTGCCAAGCATGTCGACTCGAGTGTCTCATATCCAAGTTTTCTACTGTGTCAATCCATCTTTGTCTTCTATCCTCTTGACGGATATTTAATAGCTGTTCTGCTAATCCTGGTCTTGGGTTTTTTCATATTGTTCGAGAAGTTTATCAATCGCGTCTGACCAGCATGGAATGTGCCACTGTCTGACTCCTCTTGCTACCGGATCAGCACGTTGCCGTCGTGCAGGAGCTCGCGTGCCCCAATGACCCTGAAGGTGATACCAGCTTGAATGCAATCGTGCTGGAACAGCAACAGGATAGGGACCAACGCGGCGTTCAGACAAGGCTTGCCTTGTCCTGACCCACACTTCTAATAATGAAAGTTACAAGGAGGAAATGTATTCATACTGGCTCGGACGGCGCCCAGCATAAAAAGGTCCACGTAGCTGCTGAACGAAGTCCTGCAGCCTCGATAAATAAACAAGACATATTACAAAATGATGATGATGATGATGATGATGATGATGATGATGATGATGATGATGATGATGATGATACCGTCCTAAGGCCGTCTGGAGTTGTCCAGAGCCATCCAGAAGCCTTTGGGGCTGTATAGGCTATTGAAGCTGATGTAACAGTCCTGAAGTCGCCTGAAACCTCCTAGAGCCGTCCGGATACCGTCCATGGCCGTCTGATGCCGTCCCGAGGTCATCTAAAGCATTCTGAAGCCATCCGGAGGGCCTCAGAGCCACCTGGAGGCCAGCTTGAACCGTCCTGAACCATTCAAAAGCCGTCTAGAGCCATCCGGATGCCGACGGTTTTGAGGGTCTCTCTCCGTATTGCTTCAGAAAGCTTCAGATGGCCATCGAACGGCTCTGAGCGGCTCTTGGAGGCTCCATGTGGCTTCTGGGCCGCTACAGACAGAGGGTTCTGGATGGCTCTAACGGCTCCAGACGACCTCCAGATGGTTCGGAGAGGCTCCGGATGGCATCAAAATGCTTCTGATGGCATCCAGACTGCTCCAAGCGGATCCAGACGGCCTCCAGACGGCTGCGGACGGCCCCGGACTGCAATTAGTAGGAACGGAAATTCGCCGCATCTTCTTGCAATGGAACAATATGAACGAATAGCAAGTCTTGCTCATCTTTCCGTCATACCACAAGTGATGCATGCCGCCTCAGTGGGAAGCAGTCTCATTTTCCTGCCTTTTTGCTATGGATGATGTCTCCATGTGAAGTTGTAACAGAAAAGAAGCAGTTTCATGCCCCCCATAGAAATAATTCCCCCCCCCCCCCCACATACACACACAATTTGTCGAGCATTGATTTTGTCCATTGCTGTTTGTATTGATCATTTGGACACATTTCAGCATTTTCCTCAAAGTCACAATGCAAATCAAAAGCACGCTTCTAGTCTTTCTTCTGTGCGCAGATGGCTGTTCCACGAGACATTCTTGCTACAGAAATGCAACGAGTATAATATATAATAGGAGTCTCAACTCCGTCGGTTTCTGCAAGTCTCTTTTAGAGTGAAGTCCTTTTGTTCTCACTAGTTACTGGAACAAAACAATTCAAAATCGCAACTACATGATAATGATGGTAATGTTAATGATAATGATAATAATAATGATGATAATGATGATGATGATGATCATCGGTGATAATAATAATAATAATAATAATAATAATAATAATAATAATAATAATAATAATAATAATAATAATAATAATAATACGAGAGTAAGAAGAAGAAGGAGAAGAAGAAGAAGGAGAAGAAGAAGAAGAAGAAGCAGCAGCAGAAAAAGAAGAAAAAGAAGAAGAAGAAGAAGAAGAAGAAGAAGAAGAAGAAGAAGAAGAAGAAGAAGAAGAAGAAGAAGAAGAAGAAGAAGAAGAAGAAGAAGAAGAAGAAGAAGAAGAAGAAGAAGAAGAAGAAGAAGAAGAAGAAAACTCTGTTACAAGGTCATTCTTGAATGAATAAAAAAATAAATACTAAATAAATTTGAAATAATATTGTTTAAATAATAACCCATTGAAAATAAGAGCACATACTTGATTAATTTTGAGGTGCTGAGTTCGATTCTGATATTATTCTTTAGATGTGTTTAAAAAAAATAAAACTCAGACGAAGGAATTGGCTGATGACTCATCACATGTTCCGACCAAAATAGTGCATGAACTATTCCTTGCGTCTTGCCAGGAATGGGATCAAGACGTATCGTTCCGAATCGGTGCCAGTGGACAAGGTTTGCTTCTCTTTTATTAGTCAGGTGTAGGAAAATGATTGTGTCCTATTTTTTTTCGAAAGACTGACGACTTTTAGTTGGTTTTATTCTGTTTTGGTGGACACCGGGCATAAGGAATTGATCGACCAGATTTTGCCTGCGGCACAAAGACATGTCGTTTATATGGATCGTTTCTGTGTTGGCGGACATGCGGGAATGCTCTACGACTTCAAAAAAATTACTTTCACTGTGATCATGCGTTTGTGTGAGCATTCTCGGTATTCAACGGGCACATATATTTCTGTAACCCAGGATTTTTGAACGATATATTCATCTCTTCTCTATGAAATTCTTAGCCTTGGTGAACTGTCTGATTGTTTTATCCGGCGATTCGCTTGACTCATCATCCATCGTGGCTTGTGGTCTTGAGCACGTTGCCGGTCAGCTAGTCTCCACGAATCACGATCCTTTGCGGTGCGCATGAAATCTGTGTTGCTTTTAAAATCACATTTGGCTATTCTTAGGTTATTTAAATAAGTCATTCTTTGTCTTCCTCTAGCTCTCTTTCCTTCGATCATCCCAGATGTTACCAACTTTTCTGTTCCGTCTCTTCTCCACACATGCCCCAGAAACCGTAACTGCCTCTTTCTGATGGTATCGATCAATATTCTTCCTTTTCTCACCTTCTCCAACACTTCCTTGTTCGTATACCTGTCTGTCCATGATAGCCTCAACATTCTTCTATACACCCACATCTCAAATGCCTCTAACCTCCTCGTACATTCTTTGTCAAGCGTCCACATTTCACATCCGTATAAAATGGCACTTATAACATATGTTTCTACTACTTTCATTCTGGTCTTCAACTTCAGGTTGTTATTTGACACAACTGGTCGCATTTTATAGAACACGTTTTTTGCTATTGCTATTCTTTGTTTTATATCCTCTATGTCACGTGCATCATGGGTATTGATAGTGCCTAAATATTTAAATTTCTTTACTTGTTTGATGGTCTCTCCTTTGCTTGACAAGTAGAAGACCGCGTTGTTGTCATTATTTGAGACCACCATGCATTCGGTTTTCTTAACATTTAGTTTCAGGCCCATCTCTTCACATTTGCACACCAGTATATCTAAAATTGTCTGCACGTGTTCTGGAGAGTAGGCCATCAGAGTACCATCGTCTGTATATCTTATGCTATTCATATTCTGCCCTCCAACGACGACTCCTTTCATATCTTCAATTTCTTTGAATATTATTTCACTATATATGTTAAAAAGATAAGACGCAACCTTGTCTTACTCCCTTCTCGATGTTAAAGAACTTCGATGTTTCATTATCAAGTTTGACACACGCTGTTTGATTCCAGTATAAGTTTTTCACAAGTCGAAGGTCTTTACTGTCTACACCGATCTTTTCTAAGATTTTGAATAGCGTTTCGTGCTGTACTGAATCAAAAACTTTGGAATAATCAATGAAGCATAGATAAGTGATTTTTGTTTTTCGATTGACCGTTGCATTATTGTTTTCAATGTAAAGATTGGATTTACTTTACCCTTTTCTTTAACAAAACCAAACTGCTCGTCACTTATCTCTGGAGAGATCTTGCTCCTCATTCTTTTCATCAGTATTCTTAATATAATTTTTGTGGCCTGGCTCATTATGCTGATTGTTCTGTGTTGGTCACATTCAATAGTTCCTTGTTTCTTTTGGTTATGGTAATGAATACCGATTGTCTCAAAACATTAGGCAATTCACCCTTTTCGTATTAAAAAGCTTTTGTCAGAATGTCTATTCCCAGATCGTCGAGGGCGTCAATCAATTCTATTGAGAAACTATCTTGGCCTACCGCTTTCCCCCTTTTCATCTCTTTGCAAGCAGCTTCTACTTCTTCTCGCATAATATGGGGACCCGTGCTACAGTAGAGATTTCTTTATCCAAGCACGTCCCTCTTTTGTCATCCGCGTAAAGATTTTTATGTATACTGCCCAACGTTCCAAAATTTCGTTGTTGTTGATAAGTATATTGCCGTTTGCGTCTTTAACGCATTCTCTGATGTTTTCCACCTGCATAATACAATACAAAATCATCTTCTTTAACTAGTCCTTCTCCTTTCCACTTCGTTTCTGAGATTCCAAGGACGTTAATTTGGAACTTTTTCATTTCTTGAATAACGTTTTCAAATGTTCCTAAGTGGTTTAATGTACGTATATTCCACGTGACCAATGTGATTGTTTCATTTCGCACCAGTTTGAAACGTTCAACGTGTTCGGGACAGCTGATGTCATGGGAAAGTTTGTTAGTGGTGGTTGTTTTCCGTTGCCTTCCGTCATTGTATTAGTAGAATTTAAATTATTGCATTGTAATTTGATTGAGTTGTTTTTGATGTTTTCTTTGGCTTCTCTTTGTTTTTTGTTTTTGTTTCCTTCCCCCTTTATTTCCTCTTTTTGTTATTTTTCTGTATGCCTTGAATAATTCAATAGATCTCAAAAGGTTCACTATTTCTAAATTCGGTGTATTATTAATCGTGTGTCGTATTGTACGTAGGTGTTGGGGTGAATAGTTAAAACAATAATTAGGTGTTGTCATTCTCGATGTTCATCGTCGACTGTTGTAATAAGATTAAAATAGCTCAGTTTTTTCCTTAAAATCGTAAAACGTAAACAAAAATGGTTTTAATAGATGATAAAATCCTTGCAAAAATTTACAAAACGTAAAAATATTGCTAAATTAATTGTTTAAAATCCACGAATTTGCGTCAAAAGCAGCACAAAGTCATACGAAATCCTATGAATATGAAATAAAATTCGTCCTATATAGAAATAACACTTAAAACAGCCGTAAAATGCAATAATTTTAAGCGCTCTGTGAAAAGCAGCCTTCCAGCGCTGAACACATTACACATTGTGTGTAATTTGTTCGCTTGACTAAGCTCGTAATATTTTGTTGTTGATTTGCTGCGGTTGATGCACTTTGTAGATGGGCAATGCGAGCCTACTCATTAATGTTGGTGGAGACAGCCTTTATGTATATACAAGAAATCATTAAGACATATCAAAAGTTAGTAGTGTCGAAATAATATCGAATTTCAAAAGCGCTCAAGTAAATCATGAATTTGCTGTCAAAGTTCCAAACTCCTTCTTTACTTTTGTTACTACATTGAACAAAATGTGCAGTATCTCGAAAAGACGAAGATAGATAATATGGAGCGAGGATGCAGTAGGCGCTAATGTGGAACCCCTCTTGTGTCAATATGCCTCAAAAAACATTTTTTCGTATTACCGGATGCGAAAAAGTGATTCTTGAACTGCTTCGTAAATTATTTGCTTGTTTTAATTATTTTTTTAACGGTGAATGAATTGGACGCCTCATAAAATAATAATAATAATAATTAATAAATAATAATAATAATAATAATAATAATAATAATAATAATAATAATATAATAATAATAATAATAATAATAATAATAATAAATAATAATAATAATAATAATAATTAATAATAATACTTTATTGCATCCCAAAAAGGAAATTATTTTGTACAGACGTGTTATAATTTACACAATAAGATAAAAATTCAATGGAAATAGGATGTATATATAAAAAAGGAGCAGCTCCATAACCAGAGCCGCGCTTTTTAATATGAATAATTTCAACACTGTAAAATAGTTAAAACTGTCACTTTAAATTGAAAATTTAAAAGATTGCAAAACAAATACATTAATAAATTAATATTTACATTTTTGAAAGTAAAAATGCGAAATAATTATATAAAATGATTATTGCTTGTTGTTATAAAGCCTTATACTGGACGGCAGAAAAGATTTTCGGTGTCTCTCTGTTTCCGTTGAAACAGAGAAACGGCGACCACTCCTTCCTGACATAATAACTGATGGTCTTAGTGGATGATTCTGGTCTTTTAATATTTTAGTTATTTTACGAATACAAAATTTCTCGTATAAAAGATCTACATCGTCAACATCATTTATATAGACCTAGCGTTTAATGGATTTTTTAATATTTGAATTTATTTTGTTCCTAAGCAATAGCCTCCCCAAGCTGTTATACAAAATGACAAGACACTTTCGATTACTGCTCTATAAAATAACTCAGAAAGTTTTGATATAGAATAAGTAGATACGTCTGCACATCTTATGCCTTATTATTTTCAAGTGTTCACCCCACTTGAGCCAGTCATCAATCGTTACACAAATTATGATTTTGCCATTACACAAATCTGGTTTTCCCCCAAACAAAGAGGTATAGCATCATAATAAAACAGTCTATTGCACATATCCTAGAGAGAGAGAGAGAGAGAGAGAGAGAGAGAGAGAGAGAGAGAGAGAGAGAGAGAGAGAGAGAGAGAGAGAGAGAGATTGTTTCCTACCTCAGCTAGAATAGATAAAACAGCGATGCCGTAAGGTTTCTTCCACGCCTCTTCATTGTTCTTGAATAAGTTGGTGTTGTAGCACAAAATCTGTACCTGAAAAAGGATTGTTACATTGTTGTAAAAATAGCCCGATTATATATATATATATATATATATTATATATATATATATATATATATATATATATATATATATATATATATATATATATCAAGGAATTTACCCAATGAAAACCGTACGGTGCTCTTATTGGCTAACCAACCAGCGGCCTCGATGAGAAAAATATCCGCCATTTTGATGTTGGCTGGGAATCGCGTTACTATAGTAAACAAGCGCTGATCGGCCGTTCATGAAAACAAGTTGCTGCTCGCTCGTTTAACTCAAAATTATTCAAAACGATCTCTCTAAAATGATATAAATGTGACTTCTTAAGGTTTTCTTCACGGTCAAAACCACACAACATTCTATTAATGATTACGTCCGAGGCAAAAAGGAATATTGACAGGTCGACCGAGAGTTGAACTCGTGAGACGACAAACATCAATGCGAAGTGTAGCGAGAGTCAAGCTATTGTTTGTCTTGTCCTACTCTATATAGAGAAAAGGATAAATAGTATAGCCTCGTGTGTGAGTGGTTGCGTGTCATAGTCTTGTTTTTAAATTGTTTCTGTTGTTTATGTGTGTAGTGATGACTCTCTCACACTCAATTTCAATGCCGAAAGAGGAATTCCCGCACACAAGAAAGGGGAATTGGGGTGGTATTTGGCATACATATTGTATAGTATCTAGTTCTAAATAGATAACTGATTAGAATTATATTATGATATATAAACACAATGCCAAATACAATTCCGAAGTTTCCTTATTTCAAATGAAGTAAAGCTCCAAAACCTAATGGTAGTGATTGTAGTACTGAGTGTTAGTGAGGTGATGTGGTGTTGGTGGTGGTTGTAGTTGTAGTAGTAATAGTGATGATGATGTGGTGGTGGTGATGATTGTAGTTGTAGTAGTAGTGGTAGTGATGATGATGTGGTGGTGGTTGTAGTAGTAGTGGTAATGGTAATGATATGGTGGTGGTGGTGGTTGTAGTAGTAGTGGTCGTGATGATGATGTGGTGGTGGTGTTTGTAGTAGTAGTGGTAATGATGCGGCTATGTGCTCTAGTAGTATGACACTCGCTTCCGGCTCGGAAGGTCCTGGGTTCGAGCCTCGCGCTCGGCGCATAGTTGAGTCCTTGGAAAAGGCTCTTTACTCACATTCTCTCACCGTACTCAGGTGTAAAATGAGTACCTGGCCGTTAACAGAGTTGTATTTGTCCGAAAAATTGTAATATCGCCTAACAGGCGTCATGTCCCGTCCTACATGTTCAATGTTGACCAGGGACCCCTTGTAAAGCGCTTTGAGCACATTTAGTAGATATTGCACTATATAAAGCTCAATTAAAAATATATATATTTCAATGATGATGATATGGTGGTGGTGGTTGCAGTAGTAGTAGTGGTAGTGATGATAATGTGGTGGTGGTTGTAGTTGTAGTAGTAGTGATAGTGATGATGATGTGGTGGTGGTTGTAGTAGTAGTGGTAGTGATGATGATGTGGTTGTGGTGGTTGTAGTAGTAGTTGTAATGGTGATGATATGGTGGTAGTGGTGGTTGCAGTAGTAGTGGTAGTGATGACGATGTGGTTGTGGTGGTTGTAGTAGTAGTGGTAATGGTAATGATATGGTGGTAGTGGTGGTTGTAGTAGTAGTGGTAATGATAATGATATGGTGGTTGTTGTAGTAGTAGTGGTCGTGATGACGATGTGGTTGTGGTGGTTGTAGTAGTAGTGGTAGTGATGCTATTGTGGTGGTGGTTGTAGTAGTTGAGGTAGTGATGTGGTGGTGGTTGTGGTAGTAGTGGTAATGATGATGATATGGTGGTGGTGGTTGCATTAGTAGTGGTAGTGATGACGATGTGGTTGTGGTGATTGTAGTAGTGGTAGTGATGATGATGTGCTGGTGGTGGTGTAGTAGTAGTGGTAGTGATAATGATGTGGGGCTGGTGGTTGTAGTAGTAGTGTTAGTGATGATATTGTGGTGGTGGTTGTAGTAGTAGATGATGTGGTGGTTGGAAAACCACATTACAGGTTATTATAATACATGATTACACACATTCTCTAACTTCATTTTTTGACAGCTTCGTTGTGCCATAAATATACGCAACAGTTCTGAAACATTTTATTGTGGATTTTGATATTGTTTGTTGTTTTTCTTGTGTCGTTATGTTGACATAGATACCGAATGAATGGTAATTACTACATTCTCAGCAAACAACAAAATGGCGCTGAATGCTTTCATTGGTGGACACTTTTTAGGCTTCGTACGTATTCTCATTCGTTTAATTCTATGATATATATATATATATATATATATATATATATATATATATATATATATATATATATATATATATCGGGTACTACTACCCGGAGGCCCCCAGACCTGTACAAAACTTTCCAGAAGTCGTCCGCCTTCCGAAAGCTCCTCGTTCTGCTCCGGAGGCCCTCAGAGATGTACGAAGCTTTCCAGAATCCTTCCGAAAGCCCCCTCGTGCTGGCATTTCTTTCAATTTGTATTTTCACCGTTGATCATTTGTCATGCGTTTATCGAATCAATTTGTCAATATATAGTAGCATTAAAAAAAACCCTCTAGAACAAGCCCTGATACATTAGTCAAAGCTTCAACTTTCCAAATACGACCTTTGTTTTGGTTTTCCGTCGCCATTTTGTTTTGTGAAGTATTGAAAGCAGCCCTAGGTTGTTTTTTTTTCTATTAAGGTTAGCTCGAGGTCAGGGGATTTTTAAAAATATTAGGGTTAGTCATAAGACTTAGTAATGGTGCTAGGGTGTTTGTTTTTTCCTATTAGGGTTAGTTACCGGTAATAGGTTTTATTTTTTCTTAGGGTTAGTTGAGGGAATATTTGAGTTGTTTCCCTTAGCACGAGGAGCTTTCGGAAATCATATATATCGGTTACAATATTATTTTTCAAAATGGTTAATGTACTATTCATCGTTCAGTATCAAGAATCATTTTGTGAACGGTCACTGTAATATTAATCAATCAGTACCAATAATCTTTTTGTCAATGGTTAATGTACTAGTTTTCCATCAGGACCAATGATCTTTTTGTCAATGGTGAATGTACCAGTTATCGATCAGTACTTATTTTTGTCAATGGTGAATGTACTAGTTGTCAACCAGTACCAATTATCTTTTCGTCAATGGTGAATGTACTAGTAATCGACCTGTACCAATGATCTTTTTGTCAATGGTGAATGTACCAGTTATCGATCAGTACCATTTATCTTTTTGTCAATGGTGAATGTACTAGTTATCGATCAATACACATTATCTTTTGTCAATGGTCAATGTATTATTTATCGATCAGTACCAATAATCTCTTTGTCAATAGTGAATGTACTAGTTATCGATCAATACCAGTAATCTTTTTGTCAATGGTGAATGTAGTACCTAGTCCGTGGGGTCCAACGATATTTTCAACTCTCTCGTTACCAACCTTGGCATTGAAATCATCAATTATTAAAAGAATTTCATCAGATTTACATTGTTTTAATGCCTGTTCCATATCTTGATAGAATGTCTCAATTGTGTTTTCGTCACTGTCTGATGTTGGGGCGTATATTTGAATATTATTAACATTAAACGTGTTCCTTTCAACTGTACTCAAATAACTCTTTCTGAGATTGCAACATGATCTAAATAGCACTTTGATGTTGATTTGTCTAAAATAATTCCAACTCCTATCTCATGATGTTTTCCACCTGCATAATACAATACAAAATCATTTTCTTTAACTAGTCCTTCTCCTCTCCACTTCGTTTCTGAGATTCCAAGGACGTTAATTTGGAACTTTTTCATTTCTTGAATAACGTTTTCAAATTTTCCTATCGATAACTGATCGATAAATTGTACAGTGAACATTCACAAAATGATTATTGGTACTAATAAATAAACAGCATATTCACCATTCAGAAAAATATTATTGTAACCGATATATATATATATATATATATATATATATATATATATATATATATATATATATATATATATATGCCTTTCCGAAAGCTCCTCGTGCTAAGAGAAACAACTCAAATATTCTCTCAACCAATCCTTAGAAAAATAAAACCTATTACCTTTTACTATCCCTTATAGGAAAAAACAAACACCCTAGAACCTTTACTAAGACATATGACTAACCGTAATATAAAAAAAAATCCTCTGACCTCGAGCTAACCCTAATAGAAAAAAAAGAACCTAGGACTGCTTTCAATACTTCACGAAACAAAGTGGCGACGGAAAACCAAAACAATGGTCGTATTAGGAAAGTTTAAACTTTCACTAATCATCAAGGCTTGTCTAGAGTTTTTAAAATGTTACTTAAGTCCTTCAGTTCTGTCATACCACCAAACAACATAGAAAATATAGGGAGGCAGTACTGATACTAAAACTGAATACCCTGTCACCTCACGGCACGAACTCGAGACTGGACCTAATTTAAATATTATACTACCTTTGTCTCTTGCCCCCCCCCCCCCCCCCCCCGACTCCCCCGGCCATCCATTGTCATTTCCGTTCATTATATATCAGTATCATTACTACTTTGACTACAACAAATACTACCGCAACTACTACTACTACTACTACTACTACTACTACTACTACTACTACTACTACTACTACTACTACTACTACTACTACTACTACTACTACTACTACTACTACTATTACTACTGCTACTATTGCTACTACTACTACTACTACTACTACTACTACTACTACTACTACTACTACTACTGCTGCTACTACTACTACTACAAACTGAAAGAAATGCCAGCACGAGGAGCTTTCGGAAGGCCTCCCCTTTGGACGGCTTCTGGAAAGCTTCGAACAGTTCTGATGGCCTCCGGATGGCTTGAGAATGCTTTAGATGACCTCCGGACGGCTTCCATGGGCCCCCGGACGACTCCGGACGGCTCCGGATGGCAATTAGTATTACCAATTAGTATTACTAATTGCCGTCCGGAGCCGTTCAGAACAGAACGAGGAGCTTTCGGAATGCGAGCGACTTCTGGAAAGTTTCGTACAGGACTGAGGGCCTCCGGATGGCTTGACGGCAATTAGTAGGACCGACATTCTTATATGCATGTGAAACATGGACCATAACGAAGAAAAATCGATGCCTTTGAGATGTGGGTATACCGAAGAATTCTGAGAGTACCATGGACCAGAAAGAAATCAAACATTCTGGTTCTTATTGATGCAGGCCAAAGATCCAGAAAACTGTTGGCAGAAGTTAAAATGAGAAATGACTTATTATGGACACATCCGGAAACACAACACCATCCAAATATCAGTGCTAGAAGGAAAAGTTACTGGCAGAAAGGCACGGGGCAAACCAAGGAAGTCCTGGATTGGAAATGTGGAGGCAACAACTGGCAAAAAAGATAATCTATTGCTCGGTAATGGCCTTTGAGCGTGAAGAATGGCGTTCCATGACATTCAACCTCTGTAGGGAGACGGAACTCCGGTAAGGTAAGTATATTATACGGCGCGAGATTACGTCGCAATGAATTATATGAATATTATTATAAGCCTAGAGCAAAGGTGCGAGACATTGAAATTTTTATTGAGCAGAGTGTATATTGTTTCTGCAAATATTTTCATGATCATATTTTTCTCCTATCGATTTCCTTATAACTGTTGTAATTGTATTCAATATTTACCATACTTTTTTTTTCCAAGAAAGCACATAGCGTGGGTTGAATTTAACATTTATATCATTAAATGTGTAACGAGTCGAAGAAGAAGTTATGTTCAATTGATCAGAATTAAATCTTAAGTGTGTAATCAGTCAGCAATAATGGCAGGAAGTGCTAAGATTACACAAATAATAATGATAACATAAACAAAATCATATTCTATTAAATTATGGAATTTTCTAAGAGGAATAATTCGAGTTAATGAAAGGCAGAAGTAGTGTTTGCACTAAAAAATGATACACACATCCCAAAAGTAGACACTTGCAAACATCAGTCGTAACTGATGAAGCCAAAACAAGAGACACATGGTGAATCTGAAGTGACTGAAACGCTGATAACGGCTACAGCAGAGACAACTGAACTCAACCACAACAGAAGTCGGGAAATGGCAACCCTTGTACGCAACTTCCCTGATTACGGACAGAGATGCATATACGAGATGGAAGTCGTTTTGGACGAACTAAATCCCTCGTGGGGGCGGGGACATACACTCCTCTAAGCTTGGTGAGAAGTTGCCAGGCTTTGATACCTGTAAGAGGAGACACTGGGTGGCTGCGAATCGGTTTCGGTCTAGGAGCTGCCTCACAGCAAGTGAACTTCATCAGTGGGGACTTTCCACCTGTCCTACATGTACCCTATGTGGGCAAGAACCCGAAACGGCAGAGCATCTAGTTGAACGGTGTGTTGTGACCATGCTACCGGGCAGGTTCGCGACGGCGCACGAATGCAGACCGGACTTTGCTGATTGGGTCGATCGTCATAACATAGTAGTGTGAGAACCATAATAGGCTGCTGCCATCGGCACGCTGAATCTACCTGAAGTGTACTCGCATGCCACCTCATCAAAACGTGATAAACAGCATTAACGACCAACGTGGAACATATTGTCTCTTGAAACAGTCTCTGTCGGACATACACAAACACACAGACAATTACGGCACTGGCCAATACGAACTCTCTGTCATCACATGACCGAGTTCACAAATTTCTTTTGACTGGTTGGATAAGTCAAACTTCATTTAATTCAATATATCGCATACTGCTAATTCTTGAATTTGTACAATTTAACCTACAATGGGATTCAACGTATACACAGACACCCACAAATATCAACGAGGAGAATCGATCCAGATGCCGGAAATGCTTGGACTACAGTGACGTCACAGGACCAAGAAACAACGTTTTAATGTAGCCTTTGTATTCATTGAATACATTGGCTGGATTCTTATATCCACCACCCAAAAGGTCAGGCATGCCTTTGCTACCTCTAGTCTTTTTCGTCCCAATATAAAAGACTCAAACAAATACAACACACTAGACGCAAGAGTGATCACTGTCGTAACAGCCCACAATCACATACTGTGTTAGATTTTAATTACTTAGTTATTTACACTATATCAATTGTGAAAACGTCGGACAGACTAATGACTGATTTTCTATTAAACGCTAAATATTTTGAATGTGAACCCATTATGGTGATAATTCGAAACCGTTTCAGAAGAATAAGTTTATATTGATTAACAATGATTATGGTGAATTTATGACACTTGGGCTATTCAGTGACCACAACACACACAACAATGCAACACGTAGATGAAAACACTTCAACTCTTATAGTTGTTAACCTTTTTATGACACGAAAACTCATTTCTAAATGGAGACAATGACTTAATTACTAACAATTACTGACAATGTTACAGGATGAATAATTCTCAAGACGAACTGATTACAGAGAAACGTGTTACCTCTGATGGATCATACAATATAAGGAAATACAAGGTATTTGTTTTGATATGACAGTAAATCATACATACATGGAAGCTGAGACTATCGTCCATGTCATAAAGAGTTGAAAATGAGATTGAATAAGACGCGTGAGAATAACACATATGGGATTTGAACCATTATCTCTCATACAAGAATATTTACATGTGATAGAATATGACGAGAATTAAATATTTTTATTGCTATGAAGATGGAATTTAAGGTGAAAAGATAATTTTTCTTTGAACTTTTAATTAATTGAAATCTTACCGTTGGTGTTGTAATACTTTTAAAAAGTATGATCGATATATAAATAAAAATGTATTTAATCATCTTTGGTGTTGTGTAATTTAAATAATTTTAATCATCTTTGGTGTTGGGTAATTTGAAGTTTAGACTTTTAAAAATATTTAACTGGTATAAGTATTTTCATTTTGATAAACTATTTATTACATTTTATTATCTAACTTTAATTAGACGTTACCTAAACGTTTAATATCTTACTGTTATTTTTCTGAATTGAAGTTGTTAAAAAAATTAATTTAAATTCTAAGCATGGGACGTATGTAAGAGAGTAAGCCTATGGAAGAAGTTTACGCAAGACTTTGTAGAAAAACATGACAATAAAACTTGACCAATATTAGAAAGAACAATGGGGGTAGCTGTAGGAGATTGCATTTATATTCGGTTGTTGTTCAAGCAAGGTTAACGACGCTGGGATTTCTATGAAAATATGTTCAATACTTAATGGGTTTGGACTGTTTTATGTTTCAAGTTAAAGGACTGGTCGTTGTGTTAGGTAACAGAAATTTACTTTCTTATCTTATCTTATCTTATCTTACTAAAGACTTAATAGGAATTATCCTTTAAATGTCTTATACATTAGTTTATAATTACAGAATCTCATATAGCTTGTATTGTATCATTCACAGACAGTTTTACACAACTTTGAATGTCAGTAAAAATGTAGCAATCGAAAAATACTATCATAGAAAACTAGTAATTGAAAACTGGTCAAGATTGAATGAATCATAAATGTACAAGGTTTATAGTACAATGAAATATTAATGACAAAAATAGCCATCTTGGATTGGTCTTAATTGGTATTTGGGAATAAAATCAACAGATTGTAGTTGATTTTTGTTATTTGGGCGTAAATACCAAAATAATATCATATAATAAAAGGCGGAGTTTAGCATTAATATTAAAGGTTAAAAACGGTTCAGATTGAATATGATTCGATTTTACTTTTAGTGAGCTGATTTTAGTCTGACATGTGACAATCAAAATCAGTAAGAGGAGTGGTTTGAAGGAATTGTGGGAACAGTTTACGATACGGTATAAAGCAGAGTGTTTCTGATCAAATCGGGATTCTACATTCTACTTCACTATGAGCTGCACGTGTTTACTTTAAACCTTTTGTGCTCATGATCATTTATTTCATTTACGGACTTAGAAATATCCCACGTATATTGAAAATGGTTACATTGACATATCATCTTAACAATTGGACAGATTTTACGGATTTGAAATGTATGAAACTGATTGAATTATGACCATGCTATAAGATTACTTATGTGTGCAACTACGCCACAAATGAAAGAGCTTATAAAAGATTGTGAAGGCTCAGATTGTTTTATTGATGACGTCATTATTTTTGGACGCAGAGAAGAAGAACATGACAAAAGATTGCAGGAAATTCTTAAAGAAATTGAAAGTCAGGGCTGAAACTAAATAAAGAAAAAATGCGAATTTAAGAGGACAGAAATATAATTTCTAGGATTCAAAATAAACAAAGACGGCATGACACCCGATGATGAGAAAATCAGGACTGTGCAAGAATTAAGTGATCCAAAGAATGTATCGGAACTTAAAAGTATCCTGGGAATCATCAGTTTCCTAGGAAGGCACTTAACGAACTTATCAACAACTTTGAAACCTTTATATGATTTGCTGAAGAAGACATAGTACTGGGGACCTCAACAAGAAGAGGCACTTAAAAAAAGTCAAGTCGATAATTACGAATGCACCAGTGCTTGCTTTCTATGATCCTCTAAAACTAACTATTGATACAGCCTATAGTAGCTCATACGGAGTGGGAGGAGTGCTACTTCAAAAACATGGAGACGCAATACGACCAGCCGCATACTGCTCTCGAACGCTTACTCCTACTGAAAGATGATATGCGCGAATAGAGAAGGAAACGTTAGACGCTGTATGGGCATGTGAAAAGTTTTCCAGATTTTTAATAGGCAGAAACACTTGAGAGTGATCGCAAACCAATCGTACCACTCATAAATACAAAAGACCTGTCACATCCATATGGGAGAAAGGCAAGTAGGAGTAGAGAGATACGAGTCAGATAGTTTCCCCATAGACTTAGCTATCTGGTGCCACTTTATTTTTTTCATTGTTATAGTCGGGTAAAGCTCCAGACAACTTGACTGATAGTAAGAGATTGGTTTTTGGTTTAAAGAAATTGGTTGTAGAAGTAGTGATAGATTATTGGCACGTTATATAGGGATAGGTAGGTTCAGAACGTAAGTATTAATCCCCGTTAAAGAAGGAGTACTTCAATATAAATCAACATACAATAACACGTTAACACATAATTAAGCAAAGAATAAAAGTTCTGGTTTTAATTCATTAAATTTAGGCTATGGGTATTTGATTTTCTTCCCGTATCACAAACTATTCATTTTCCTTTGTAGGGTGCTTATCTTAAATGTGACCGGTGGCGATGCTAAGGTTTTTTTCTCTTATATGGGACAGGAGCAGGTCTGTTCCAGTAGTCTCAGTGGATCGCTTGGGAGATTCCACTCTGTATCACTTGTAGCCAAACAAACGTTTGCTTATTCTCCAGATGCATGTTTGGTCGGCAATCCGAGGCATATTTGGTCGGTGCCCGATGCAGGTTTGGTCGGTACATCGATGCAGGTTTGATCGGTACTCCGATCTGTGAAAGTACCGGAGCAAATCTTTGACTAGGTTGCAATATTTTAATATTCCTTATGTGTTGTCGTGAGGGATTCCAATGACATCACCACTGGTCTAAAGTGTTAATTAGTAATTTAATTAACGAGACACACGAAAAATAGTGGGATGGGGAAAGATATGTATCAATGAGAGCATAATAATCAATGCATATAAATACTGGATAGAACTACATCTTGAAATTTTGGATGGCCCAAACGATTGCTAGACATTGCTGTTCTACTGTCGCAATATTTCTCTCCGCCGGGTTAAGTTTCCGGCTGGAATATGCTATAGGGTGTAGTACAGAGTCACCATTTGCGTCCTTTTGCATTAGTACGTCTCCAATAGCTGTACCGCTGGTATCTGTCCTGAGTATAAAGGGTCTTGAAGGGTCAGGCAAATGCAATATGGATTGGCAGGTTAGTTCTTCCTTCAGGGTTTGAAATGCGTGTTCGCACTGTGGCGTCCAAACGACTGTGTCAGGTGCTGCTTGTCTCGTGAGATCAGTGAGAGGAGTGGCAATTTGGTTGAAGTCTTTAATAATCTTTTGATAGAACCTGCACATTCCGATAAAGGATCGAACATTTTTCTTTGGTTTATTGCGTTCTTAATCTTTTCGACATTTTTTTTGTTCAGGTTGTAACGTTCCTTGATTTAGTTGATGCGTGTCTATCCGTCTGAGCGGCTTTGCTTCAGCCCATCCACTGCACACGTCGACAAAGGTTAGTTAGAATCAGTTTCTTTTTCGTGACACAGGCAAGGTCCTACGAGGTCAATACTGATACGTTGAAAGGGCGTGCCGATTATAGGGGTTTCTCCAAGGCGTACAGGTATTGTGTAAGAGCGGTTTGACTTTTTTTTGACAACTATGGCATGACTTGACATTGCGCTTAATATCGGCATCACGTCCGGGCCAATAGTAATGCATGGTAAGCTATGCGTTGAATTGTGGCTCCCATTCCCATGTGTCCAGAGAAGGCGGTATCGTGTCCAATCTCCATGACTTGAGTCTGGTACTTGGGTGGTAAATTGATGGTGGCCTTCAGTAGCGATCCGGTATAATAGTTTTTTTTCACTATAAAGTCGCCTCGCTTAGGAGGGTCTGTAGCCTGGTTTAACCTTTTGAAGCAATTTTGTAAGGTTGGGTCATGGTTTTGAGCGTCTTTCATTTCGCCGGGCGCTGGGTTTTTAGTCAGGTTTGTCTCTTCATTTTTTTAATGTTGAGATCTTGTAGTGATGGAACAGGCCTAGATTGGCGCGGCTGGTGCGGCGATGAAGAGATATTGAGCTCCGATAATTATTGGGTGTGATGATGCTTCCGTCACTGCGGCGTTTTTTGTACGAAATGGCATTTGTTGATGACTATTCGAGCTACCGGTAGACGAAGGAGCGGGTAATTCAGCGATGCTAATTGTCTGTCCAGTTGCTCGCCGGTGTATTGGTGTGCCTTGACTAGATTCGGTTGAACAACCGCGGAGTAGTCAAGTCCTGTGTCGTAAAGGGCGGTGCATGATTCACCATTTACGATGACTGGTCCAGTTGTCGGGGAAGGCATTGGGGTATTTGCAGTTTCCGATTTATCAAGTTTGCATGATAATCTCCCACTAGTCGCCTTTTTTGTTTTAGTCCAGCAATCCGCTGTGTTGTGGGTTGTTGCCTTGCGGTGAGAACTAAATTTCGATCTCTGATGTGTGGCAGGCTGTGGCCTGTGTGGTGGCTTGTTCTTTCTTTTTTCTCCATTTTCAGGCTTCCTAACTTCTTCGAGTATCGCAGGTCTCGCATTTTCATTCTTCATGTCAGATCTCCGCTCCACCTTGCTTTCCTCTTGGGCCTCACAGTACCGATCTGCGTACATTGTGACATCTTTTATGGTCGTAGCTCCGTTTTGTCTTACAAAATTGCACACTTCTGATGGCAGTAAGTCCAGGGTTTGTTCTAGAAAGATAAGATGAGTGAGTCCATCGTAGTCTTCTCCAAATTGTTACATTTGTAGCCATCTTTGGAGTAAGAATCTAAGTCGATCCGTCGGTTGAGCATATGTTTCGTACTTCTGCTTCTTGGCTGATCGGAAACGGTTCTTGTATGAAGTGGCGGTGACTTCAAAGTGACGGAGAAGAGTCCCTTTTATTTCCGTGTATGATTCCCGTGCCGAAGGTGTCAGTAAGCTGTATAGCTGGTATTCTTTTCCTTTAAGTAAGGTTGACAAACGTCTGGGGTTAGGTTGTTCTTTTCTGCCATCCGTTCAAAGCGGTGTATGTATTCATCAAATGGTCCTTCTTTTTCATCGAATGGATCCATGTGAAAACTTAGCCTGGGGTCCATCGTGGGTGTGATACCTAAGGGTGAACTAACAGGTGACAACAGGGTAGTTGACATTGCTCTGGTTTGCGTCTCCATATCAAGTTCGATTTGTTTGATTTTCTTTCGATGCTAAAAATAGCAAGGGTTGATTATCACATTGTAGAGTGAATTATTGACCATATAGGTAGATCTCCATTCATTCAGTTGGAAGGCATACATAATAAATAAACAATTATATATACATATATAAATATATAGATAAAGATAGTGAATGGATGTTTTATAATAACACGAGTTATCAATTACTGTTAATAACACGAGTTGTTGATTTCTGTTTTTTTGGCTGTCTCTACTTACGGCTAGGCGAAACACAGTATTAATTATCACTCCTACACACACAAGTTTAATTGGCATTAATTAATGATAACACAATGTAAACCCATCACCTACCCTCCTTCACACATGTCTCGCTACGTATAATTTTCGAGTTCCCTATAGAAGCAGTGAGCTCTAAGCAGATTAAATGGGAGAGAGCGAGATGGATCACTGTTATCGTTTACATACATTTCTCACGGGAGTTGGTGAATCACAAGGAACCAATACTATTCCAGGATTTGGTCCTGCTTGGCTATTGCTTGTGGTTTTCTTGAGACCAATCAAATTCTGTGTGTCATTGTTGTTAGCGTCTTGTAATCTGGTGAATTCCCAAATAGGTCGGTTACCTGTACCCATTAACAATGGCGGTGAAACCACATGATCTTACCTCGCCTAGCACCTACGTGTGAATTGAAGCAGTTTCAATGCAGTGTCCACCCCGTCGCTATAACAATAATGCCTAGGGCATAGCCCTATATAGTACTGGCCAAAGCACGAGGGTGATGAGCCATAGGGGTTAAGGCTATCGTATTCGTTAAACAGAGCGGGGAAATTGAATACGTGATCAGGTACCGTGTGTAGTCAGCAATAAATTTTTTGTCATTCTTTGTTTCGTTGTATTCGTAACACAGAGAGGGGTTATTGAATACGTAATTAGGTACCGTGTGTAGCCAGCAATCAAATTTTGGTCATTCTTTGTTTCGTTGTGTTCGTTCCACAGAGCGGGGAAATTGAATACGTAATTATTATTAATTAATGCCAATTGTGTGTAGTACCGCGTGTAGTACCGTGTGTAGTCAGCAATCAAATTTTCGCCATTCTTTGTTTCGACTGGCACTGGTCACAACTACTTTGTTTTCTCTCGCTTCATCGAATTTGCTGGATTTTTTAATTTTATGTTTTTAATTAAGTGGAAGTGTGATTATCATTGTTGGCATTCCGGAATTTAGTTTACTATTTCTTTATCGGATTATTTATTTATTTTTCTAAATCGCTACTTGACTTAGAATTCCATCATCATGGGAAAGAAATAATAATAATAATAATAATAATAATAATAATAATAATAATAATAATAATAATAATAATAATAATAATAATAATAATAATAGATCTGTATTGTCCATAAATGTGGCAATTTGTCATTTAGTTACACTTGTTAAGACGTTAAATGATAACTATAACATTGAATAGATATTTCACTCCTACTTATTTTCTCTCTCTCTCTCTCTCTCACTCTCTCTCTCTCTCTCTCTCTCTCTTTCTCTCTCTATTCCCCTCTTTCTTTCACACGTGCGATATACACAATATAAACATAAACATATTCATTTCGTTTTCAAATTGTTACAATTGCGGCAATTCGACACCAAAAATTATCATCATTGTCAATTGGTCAGTTAATCTAACATTAAATAGATTAATCAGTCAACGAATCAATCCTTGGTTTTGCTGTACACGATGATGCACGTATGGCTGCAAGTCGAGCTATGCTAGTTAGACAGAAAAAAAAATCCAGTGTACAGTTTTCATCTTGATCTTAATGAGAAGTTGAAATGGGTTCAAGCCATACCTGACCAATTATCTGTTGATCAAGTGACCAAATATATCGGATTGTGCGCTAAAAAAAATTCCTGATTCAAAAATGAAGAAAGCAGGGAAAATTATGGTACCAGTTGATCCTCCCACATATTTCCCTGACGCACCATCATCGTATGCTGGCGTCCCTCCCTCGATCAAAAGGTAGAACAACAACAAAATCAACCGCTGCATCTGTCATGGTCTCAAGTGAGTAAAGAGATACTCGACTATGCATAAAGATATGTAGAATGAGGCCCCAGAATTTACTAGTTACTATAAATGAAAAACAATTAACGATTTGTTTAAGATGAAATAAAAAGAAAGATGAAATTTAATTAAAAGAGATAAATAGTGATTGTGGTAGTTACAAATAGAAACGTGAATATATTACGTAACTTATGATGATATAATGTCAGGTTCGTAAGGTTACGTTTCCAGGCAGATGACAGGCGTGGATTCTATATTCCTCCGATAACGGGCTCAGGCTCGTAAAGTTCCACTTCCAGGCGGTTGGGAAGGGGTTATTCAGGTATTTCTTCGACAGCGGGCTCAGGTTTGATCCTTAAAATGTTTAGGATTACACCGTCAAAGGTAAAAGCTCCGGTGTCTTGATGGTGGAGATAAAATATCCACAAAGTACCAAAAGATAAAAATCTTCAAATATATATGAGGAATGGAGCGGCTGGACGTCCGGCATAGATTGTAGAGAGAAGTGAGTGTAGAATGTTAGACCTATCAGCTTTTATAATAAGTAGCTACGTGACAGAATGTAGAACAAAAAGTATTCACTAATTAGACATTAATTCGAGGGAAGGCTATAAAAGGAAAGACGATCTAATATTAGAAGGTAAAGTTTATCTAAGCCTACCGAAATATAACTGGAGTGAGATGAATTCAGTTCTTAATAAAATAAAATTTAATAAGATAATTGTGAACAACCTTTACTGTGACAGCATCTAGGGTTCCTGATGAGGATCAACAATTGAAAGAATTTCGTATGAAAGACATATACAAATCCTCTATATTTCCTGACCATTGGCAGAAAAGATTAGAAAATTACTCAGGTACTGTAATTTGGTGAAAAGACGGTAACTTTTCTTTCCTTAGTGAATCGAGAGATGGGCCTATTAATGCTTTTTCCATTCATTTTACTTCCTTGGGTGTAGACAAACACGGAAACATAAAGGTAATTATTTATGAAGCATACACAGGTGTCAAAAAAGTAAAGCACCCTGCTATTTGTAAAGAAATCAAATGCTGGTCACAATTCCAAGAGCTGGTTAATTTCATCTACTCATCTATTGACACCCAGGATGACAAATTCAAATTTATTGAGAGACAAATATATCTGATGAACCTTCCAAAAAAAAAAACAAAAAAAAAAAAAAACAAAAGGATATATGCAATGGATGATTTATGTAAAGCATTTTCGTGGTATGCCCTTTCAAGACATCTGTATTCTCAATTGAGAGAGATACTTCAACTTCCATCAATAACAACACTTCAAAGAGTAACGAGATCAGCAAAGAATATTGATGATGTCAAACTTTTTTCGTCTTTTTTTAATTAAGAAGAAAGGAGCATGGCTTGCATTATAATTGCAGATGAAGTTTATGTCAAAGCTTCATTAACGCACAGAGGTAATGTTTATTTATGAGGAATACCAGCTCCATTAGCGATGCACATTTTTGGTGTTTAAATAATAAATGTGAATAGTACAAGGGCTTACTTTTCCGAATTGAAACGATAAACAAATAAATATAATTAAGTAAATATAACAAAATAAATAACCAGTTGACCATTTATATGTAATACATTTTCATGGATTCACCCTGGCCATTGTGTCCATCACAGGGTTTCAATTACCTATCTAACAGTGTAAAATAAAATTGTAGAGTATTGAAATTTTGATGACATAATATAATATTAATATAGCATAATTTAAAAATTCTGTTTAAGACAATAAGGAAGTATCAGATAAAACTAGAAGGAGCTTTGAATGTTAAAGTGACAAATATTTCAGAATCATTGCAATCAGGTTTACATCAAGTCTCAAAATAAAGGTCATACTTTAAATTTCTTGTAAATCTCATCATACGATATTTATCTAATATCTTTTCATGATACAGTAATTATGTTACAGTGCCTATTACTGGGATGCCCAATGCTCATGTCTAGAATCGATTTAAGAATAGAATATTGTGGTTGCAGGCATACACAAATTGAATCTGGTGTTTAAAAATCGATGGGTACCAACATCAAGGTCAAAAGGCCAAATTTGCAAATTATGCCAAAAGTTTTACAAATCCATTTCTTTTCATAAATGTGCTTTTACTACTGTCTTCTTGATAATGCCGACATTTTGTACCTATCCATTAGATAATATTTGACTTACGGCGCAATTTCGTGGACATTTTAACAAGTGAGAGGGATTCGAGAACTTTGACAAGCGTTTTCTCAATTCAATAAAGTGCCATTGTCATTCCATATAATATAAGTTCAATACCAAAAGACGCTATTAAATGTTTTTAATGTTAAGATATTTTTGGATATGTACGGGTTTCAGGGTTATTATACCAAAAGTTTACTAAAATCGAATAGTATTATCATCTATTTTTACGTCAAAAGGTCAAAAATGCAAATTGGGTCATTTTACGCATAATAAAAATTCAAGCAAGGGTATATGATAATTTTTTAGTTATGGCACCTTTTAAACAATATTTTAAAAAATGTAAAGAATGATTTTTATAACTCTGACAGGCGATTTCTTGATTTACTTGATCGGTTTTGGAGTTCCATTACAATTTGACACTAATGGGCGATCTAATATATTATTATGTTTTAATGATTTTTTTGTATAATAATGTTAAAAGTTTACCCAAATCGATTTATACTCTTATCGATTTTTTAAAGGTAAAAGGTCAGATATGGAAATCATACCCCAGAAATGTTAGTATCCATACTTTTTTACAAATGCCCTTATAAAATATTCTTCTTCATTGTGCTAAAACTTATGGTAGGAGTAAGTAATAATTTTAGAATTACTGCACCTTTTGTTCAATGCATTAACAAAATTGAAGAAACATTTTAGAACTTTGACAAGCAATTTCTTGATTTACTTGAGCGCTTTTGAAATACGATAGTATTTCGACACAAATTGATCCAATAATAACGATTGAATATGTTTTAATGTTTTTTTTTGTATAGGTGACGGTCTTAGAAACCAAAACTTTACCAAAATAAATTTAGACTATCTATTTTAAGGTCAAAAGGTCAAATATGCAAATTCTCCTAAAAAAATAATAATTGAAATCCATTTTTTAAAACAAAAATGTCCTAAATGTCCTTTCTTGAGTTCATGATGTCACCATAAGCAAATTGTGACAAAAAGAGGAAATTATAGATCATTCAATTTCTATAAAAAATGAGCTTTGAAATGTCTTATTTATTTCTTAGTGAAGTTTGCTACCAATGCATAAAATATTATTAGGGATGGCACATTTCATCAATATCTTAATTGAAACAATACTTTGACATGATTTATTTTCATGTACTTAAAAAAATTTCATTATGCCTCGTTGTTTTGATGTTATTTAAAAGAACATATACTAAAATATCGGCGATATCCCAAAAGCAATAATTTAGGTTTACTGTTGTAGATTTATATCATTTCCTAAATCCGTATGCTCTAGACCATGATTAGAGTACTATGAATCATGAAAAGGTTATATATATATATATATATATATATATATATATATATATATATATATATATATATATAGATATATATATATATATACATATATCACCTGTTCATGATTCATATTACTCTAATCATTGTATGCGTCTGTGATGTCTTTATTTTGCTAATAGTTTTTGTTATTATTGAAATCAAAAAGGCCAATTTCTCAATATGGTGTTTGTCGGGGTAATATGGATACTGAAAACTGACTTTGTCTCAGTCATGAAAGTTTTTGGACAAACAAGGCCTATTTAAAAGAATGAAAAGCGTTTCTTACAGT
Source organism: Berghia stephanieae (assembly GCF_034508935.2). NCBI lineage: Eukaryota > Metazoa > Mollusca > Gastropoda > Nudibranchia > Aeolidiidae > Berghia > Berghia stephanieae. The sequence goes on from NC_088365.1 coordinate 39,703,301, forward strand.
ACCTAAGTCTCAAACTTTAAATTTAAGTGTCGGGATTCGGTTCATCCCGGCATGATATATGCCGAATTGAGGCAATGGATCACATTTTATCCTGTGAATTGGATATAAAATTCAGCATAATAAAGAAAACATAATTCTAAGTTCGTAAACTTTTAGCACAATATTTATTAACCTTGAAACTGTCCAAAAATGTTCTGTAAATTTAGAGGCTGTTGTCTAGCGTTTAGTAGCAATAAAATATCAAATGGAATTTTTAAATTAAACTGTGCCAATATTCTATGGAAATCTAATTTCTTTAAGTTTCGTGTTTAATATAAAAGGGCCATAACTCATGTACTATTTTATTCAATAGATATCTTAGGCTAATAAAGAATACGTAATTTTTAAGGTGCGATTTTTTTGGCTGCTTATTTTGCACATTATGTTGCATATTGACCTTTTGACCCCTAAAATTTATATCAGTACCATTGGATTATTGTAAGCCTTTACCACAATGTTTCTGAATCCAATAAGTATCCAAAAATATATCTAATCAAACAATATAATTTAATGTCATTAAGGGGAGCGATTTCATAACTGACATTTCAAAAGGCAATAAGGAATTACCAGTCACAGTTCTAAGAATTCATCTTTAAACCTGTAAAAATATTTCTTTAAAAACATGACGTAACTCTAAAATAATCTTTTGCATTTACCATTTTTAACACGATTTAGCAGACATCATATCCAGCACATTTATATGCTGTAACTCCAAAAGTATTTTTTGGATTCATTTCAAATTTTAGCACAGTAAAGCTAACACTGTTTAAAGCACATTTTTTTGAAAAATAATGGAATTGAAAACTTTTGGCATAATTTGCATATTTGACATTTTGACCGTAAAAATTCGATGATAGTACCCTTCGATTTTGGTAGACATTTGGTATAATGATCCTGAGTACACAACCTATCCGAAAATGTATTGGAACCTTAGAAAGCCATTTGTTTACTTTTAAATGCTAAGTGCCTCGGACTATTAGTATTGATAGCTGATGATGAGACAGCACTTCTAATATTCCGGGGGAGAGCGATCCAAAAATGGTGTGTCGAAAATTCAAACGATTGTTTTGCTGGATGTTATAGGTTTAGATAAGATTGTTCTATGGTTATTAGATCTTAGATTTCTACTTTGAAAATAGGGATTACAAGGTATACAGAGGCATGGCTTATTAGTTTTTTAAAATAGAAAATGGAACATATTTTATAGATGATGCGTTTCTCAAAAGGCAACCAGTACAACTCTCTAAGGAGATCGGAAGATTACTTTGTCTTTTTTCAAAACTACTATAGCAACTTGAAGGTTTTTAATCTTTTCTTTAACATTAGGTCATTTATCAGAAGTTTAGCTATGTTCAAAGTAATCATGGGTCTAATTCTACTTGTTCTTCTTATTTCAATGTTATGCATTTGGTAATATGTTTAACGTGTACTGACATTGATAGGCTACAGTCGAAATAGACGCCAATGTGTTTTACTTTGGTGGCAGATTCAAAAACAATAGTTTCGTAAAAATCGTTGAAGTATCAATTTGTATTAGTGTGGTGAGCCTAGCATTAATTAAAATATCTGTTTGCATGATGATTCAACATTCAACATTTGTTATGATTCATCCAATTCTTAATTCAATAAAGGAACATTCAATCCTATATGTGTTGTGAATAAAAACGCATTATGTTGTTATGCTTATGGCATAGATTTGACGAATATGAATCTTCAGTGCACAAAATCACGTAATTTCATGAACACTGAGCTGGCTATATAAACCCATTTTACACTCAACATGTTGAAAACTTGTATGTCTGTTTTTTTTATGTCTATAAATTGCATTTGGCTTACAATAAAGGATGACTGTTTTAACAGACAACTAACAAAAGTTCGCAATGTGACTTATTAATGCATGTTTTTTTTTATCAACAGATGTCGCAAGTCTAAGTGACCGAATTGTAAAAATCATTTCATTATCCAAGTAAGTATCATGCCACTGGAACCTTACGAGCTCCCAACAAAGTTAATATGCACAAGGCGGTCATGCTGTACTCACTCATTTCCGTGATTTGTTACAAACTGCACGTCAAACGAATGTTACCAACAATTTGCAGAAGAGGCCCATTTCACGTAAACACCATCCTCAACGAAACGCGGGGATGCGCAGCAGCGGACCTTATACAGGCCTCTTTCGCAATCGTCACGGCCGAATAATTCGATTAATATGAGTTCAAAATCACGAATGATGGATGGACTCTATGTGAGTGAAACCGTGTATTGCTCACTGATAAGTCACAATATAATCTTTTCCACACTGATAGACGGGTCAGGGAGAAAGATATGCGCAATATTGCGTAATGGAGAGGGACGTCTCCAAAGGTCGAAATTAGTACGTAGGGGAGGCATTAGCTACGAAAACTGCACACCCTTACGAGTACATATTTCAGCAACGAGTTACTACACAGAGCTAGAAAGACGAGGTCTACCTAAATGTCATCCCTACGTTTCAGGTGCATCGACACGTTGAGCATTTCTCAGCAGGATAACACTCAACCTCAGGTCCCTCGTGTTATCATTGGTATAATTGGGCAGCAGGACTTTCACCTGGTGGTTCCGCTACCGTGCTCGCTGAGAGTACAACAACCATAAAATTCACACCCATATTCAATTTGAAAGAAATCTGACTTAATGATCCCCAAAGACTCATCGGATCTACGCATGAGAAACACATTATATGAATGATGTCAATTTGACATAATTATATAATTATATTGGGTGTGGGAGCAAAAACAAAGTAGGAAAAGTTCAGAAACATGCAAGCGCCAGGATACAGGTCTGAAATTCTATAAAAAATAAATTCATTTATTATAATTTATATACAAAATGTTTCAGGAAAATATGTTGAAAATCTTTTATTCTACCTTTATTTTAGTAAAAACATGGAATTTTTGCGAAGTCGAAGATTTGAGACGTAATTTTCAACTATTGACATGACCTGTTCATTTCCATTTGGATTTATGACTGTGCGTAGAGCTTTTTTCATGATCCAAATGACTTTCTTATTGCCTTGAATAGTGATTCGATCCCATATATTTTAAATTGACTCTTTTACTTCATTGCCAACTTTCTCCACCAGACACCATATTATTTTATTTTGGTAAACTTGCTCTCATGGTAAAATCTAATCGGTGAAATATCTGACTTTGACAGCATGTGTCTAGTATGGATACAAACAGTGTTTGTGATTTATTTATCAGTACACTTGGATCCCCAAATGGGTTTGTGTCTTTTTGCCTATACTCTAATACTCGCACAGCGAAATAGCCTTACACGTCACAAACCATTCCTATTTTGTCTCCCAAAATTGGAAAAATCGAAAATAATATTTGTTTTTAAATGTTACTTTAAAACGTTTTTCTTTTACAATCTGATATACCAAAATTGCAACTTTGACTATATAATTCCATTTCTTCGACCTGCAATACGCTCAATAGTTCACGTAACCCCCTTTTGTTCTGGTCTATGTTGGGATTTTGGCGGATTTACAAATGCTAAAATGAATTATTTGTTTCATCAAAAAATACTAGCATACTCTTTTTAAGGTCCTTTGCAAGACTTTATTTTTCGAGAGTCCTAAAGCTGGAGAAATTTAGATGATCACTGGTTTGTATATTGTCTTCCAATCCCCCAAACCTCCAATGGGTCACTCCCCCAAAAGGTGCAATTCCCCACCCATCCCTAATACTTGGAGACTTTAACAGCCATCACTGAGATTGGAGATACAATAAAAATGACCATCCAGGAATTGAAACCTCGCAATGGGCCAGCCAAAATGATCTAACTCTCATCTACAACCCCAAAGATAAAGGTACCCTCAGATCAGCCCGCTGGAACAAAGACTACACCCCAGATCTTGTGTTTGTTACAAAAAATGTGAATGGTAATCCACTCCCAACAACAAGAGAAATCCTGGGAGACTTCCCTCACACCCAACACCGTCCAGTCCTCATAAGAACTGGAATTCAGATTCCAATGATGAACACCTTGCCACAACCAAGATGGAATTTCAGAAAAGCAGACTGGAAAGCTTTTGGCCAAACAATTGACAAAACCTGCTTAAGGATTGAAGCCAAGGCCGAAAACATTGGCAGATTTAACAAACTTGTTCTCTCCGCCGCAAAGAAAACCATCCCAAGAGGCTTCCCTAAGCAGTACATTCCATGTTGGAATGAACAGAGCAAACAACTACTGAAAGAATATGAAGAGACAAATGACCAACAGATAGCAGATGAACTTCTAAATTCACTGCATGAAAACCGAAAAGAATGATGGATCGAAGTAGTGGAAAACCTTGACCTCAGTCGATCCAGTCGTCATGCATGGCAAACCATCAAAAAGCTAAATCCTGAATCTCACCATCCAAAAATAGCATCACAAATTACTGCTGATGAAATCGCAAAAGAAATCAAGCAAAGAGGATATCATACACCAAAACAGCAATTTGAAAAAGGAATAAGAAAAGAATATCAGAGCACTCTTAAAACTTTACCTGAATAAGGCATGTTTCTCACTGCCCCAATAACATCAGAAGAAATGATTGAATCAATAAAGATAATAAAAAATGGTAAGGCTGCAGGAATAGATGGAATCTACCCTGATATGATTTGGACCAAACTGGCTGGCAAATGCCATGACAGACATTTTGGAAAAGGGAACATGCCCACAAACATGGAAGCATGCAAAAGTAATTGCTATTCTAAAACCAGGTAAACCACCCACTGAACCATCCAGTTACAGACCAATATCCCTCCTATGTTGCTTATACAAACTCTTAGAAAGAATCATACTGGAACGAATCACCCCATACATTGATCCACATATACCGCCCCAACAGTCAGGCTTCCGACGACAAAGAGGAACGACAGAACAGGTCCTCGCCTTGACCTCCTACATTGAGTCAGGCTTTGAACAAAAAAAGAAGACAGGTGCAGTCCTGATTGACCTATCAGCTGCTTATGACACCGCTTGGACCTGTGGATTAATGTTAAAGCTGGCAAAAATGATTCCTTGCAGAAAGACTCTGAAGCTGCTATCAACCACGATTGGCACAAGACAATTCCATGTTATGCTGGGGGGAGACAAAAGCAAAACAAGAAAGATAAAAAATGGAGTCCCACAAGGCTCAGTACTAGCACCAACACTTTTCAACGTATATATCAGCGACATGCCAAGCAGCCAATCACTAAAACTTGGCTATGCGGATGACTGGGCGTTGGCCTACCAATCAAACAACTGGAAAGAAATAGAAAAAGCTCTCAATGAAGACACGACACAACTAAAAATCTTTTTTGACAAATGGTATCTCAGAATGAATACCTCCAAATCAGTATCTACCACATTTCATCTCAACAACAGAGAGGCCAAAAAAGAAATCAACATCATAGCTGGAAATGCCAGACTGCCCTCAGACCACAACCCAAAATACCTAGGTGTCACGTTGGACAGACAATTAAACTACCGCAAACATCTTGAAGGAAACAGAAACTGTATCCTGAGGTAACTGGCAAGTACTAATTGGGGAGCCTCACAACAAGTACTTAGAACATCTGCTTAGGCACTTTGCTATAGCGTGGGAGAATACTGCGCTCCAGTCTGGATGAGGAGCCCACATGCCAAACTGATTGATGTCAAGCTAAGAGAATCAATGAGGATCATAACAGGATGCCTCAAGTCAACCCCAACTCAATGGCTCCCAACACTAAGTGGCATAGCACCGCCTGATATCAGAAGACAAGAATTAAACCAAAGAATGCATGCCAAAATTGAGGAGGTCACTGACAGGGTCCCATTGAAGGAGGTCCTAGAAGAAGCCCCAACAACGTCAAGACTGAAATCAAGGAAACCTTTTAAAACTTCAAGACAACATTTCAACGTGAAAGAGGAATGGATGTCGATGTGGAACCAAGACAGCCCCAAGGGAGGCGACATCATACCCGACCCAACAGAAAGAACACCTGGCTTTCTCTGCAATAGCCGAAAATGCTGGGTCACCTCCAACCGCATTTAGACAGGACATGGCAGAACCGCAGCTAACATGCATAGATGGAATCTGAGAGAATCAGATGCATGCCGTCATTGGCAAGGAGGCCCTGAGACAATGGACCACATCGTCCTCCACTGCCCAGTGACAAGCCTATCAGGAGGCTACGAGACAGCCTATAAGACAGGAAAAGAGTTTGAAGAATGGATTAAAAGATTCAAAATAGAGGTGTAGCCATTCGATACTACTATTGTCTTCCGTTAACTTAAATGTTGTGTCGACTTATACATACATGGTAGGGTGGCATTCATTTCGAATGACAGGGACTGTCAATCTTATGGTTTTTCTTTTGTTCAAACCGCTACAATCAGGGGTCATTATAATAGATGTGGAAGAAATAATATCAAATACATGAAAAAAAAAACTTAGCAATTGAGCAATAAAGCAAATTTATGACCCACCGTCTCAAAACGTTATTAAGTTGGGATGAACTAGATGCTGAAAATTGAATTCATTGTCGTAAAAATGAAACTTTGAGTTGATTCCAATTCGCTAAGATGGAGGATAAATGCTATTTATTGCATTGTAAATGACTCGCATGTCATATTTCTCATCATTTCATGTCTAAATTCATTTTGCTGAGTCTTATAATGCCGTTTTGAGACTGTGGGTCACATTTGTGTTAACACATTTTATGTTGTTACTCTTCTTTTCATGAGTGAATATCACAAATTAATTTTGATATATAAAAATAAAATACCGTCAATTTTGTAAAATCGATTTCACGAAATTCTTGACAATTTACAAAACTATTAATAATTTTGATTAAAGGGGAAAAGCAACTAATAATGGTCATTTATAAGTTTGGATTATTAAAGATTAATTTACAAAATAATATATCATATCAAAATTTATATTTATGTATTATTATGTTACATATACCATAAAACAAGATTTATTTTATAGATGGCTCTAATTAGCGAAAAATAAAAATTAAAACTTTTCCTTTGATTTTAAATGCTGGTAGCGCTTGGAATTTTGATGTATTGCAAAACACTTGAACAGTTGAGGAAGTATGTAGAAAGGAGTAGAATAAGACGCTTTAACTTAGGCAAAAGGAAGTATGAAGAAATAAGTAAAGCTATGAATATCCAGTTGATTATAGGTGTCAATAACCCTGTCAAAATACTTATCAGTACATGTTGCCGGTACTCTACAACGTCCTAAAGATAGTGGGGAGGAGAGTCATTATAACATCTTGGACTACTACCAGATTCAAAGATAATAATAGCTTTTAAATCATTGTTCTCTTTAAATCTAAAATGATAAAATCGTGTCTTTAAATATTACAGAAATTGTTATGGTAACCGAATACCATGAGATACTATAGAGCTAACGATATGATGATGTGAAAACAAAAAAGATTGTGAAAACACGTGCTCCTACTTTGACCTCTCACTTTCCATAGCATATTATAGGAAAAAATAACCATAAATATGTGGTTGTTAGGTGGCAAAAGAAAAACATACTCATAAATATTCGATCACGCATCAAACAATGCCTGGATATCATATTGATATTGTATGAAACAAATGTTAAAATTTATCAAAAATTACTGTCGATCTATTTCAGACGATGTTAAAGTTAATTATTCAAAATTAAGCCTTAGTGTGAACAAAACAAGAGCCATTTTTTACCCTGACTTTTAGAATAATTTTGCCATATATGATGAATCTAACTAATATAAAATTTTATTTATGCATGTTTGATTTTAATAAAAGTGTATCGTCTACAATCTAAACAACAATAAACGGGAGGTCTATTTTGTGCGGAACGTTTTCCTGCTCCAAAAGTTCCTAATCATCAGCCTCGAACTCGAGACCACCGACACAAACGATTTCAATGTCACTGTTTGAGTTTGTAATTTGTATCGATTGTAACGGTTTAGTTCCATGTTAACCCGGAATAGCTTTCCGGATGTCCCACTCAGGGAATCTACGTACAAGGGTTACCGCGACTTATTTCGGCTCGAAACCGGGGCACCGTCCATTATGCTCTTGAAAGGGCAATGGGCTATACCCATTCCGTTTCTCTTTAATCTTATTAAGCCAGCTATTTGTAACAGTCTCCCGCCGGACATCAGGGGGCTGGATTGCTCATTCTCTATATTGTTGCCAGCGTTCCTGACACTATGTGCATCGACTTGCGAAGTTTTTGCAATCATCCTTTGCCATGACGATACATAAGGATCACGGACAGACTTTACATAATATTTTGTTAATAACGAAGTGATCCGAGAGAAGAAAGTCGGGTGGTCTAGTAATGATATAATATTAGAAAGCCGCTTTAAGAAGCATACAATTCTAAGCATATTAAAAACGTCATTTAATTAAGCTGGAGCAATAATATTGCTCTTATTATGAGTTTCTGTTTCCATTGAAGTGGAAAATAAAATTATTTGACCACCAGCGTCGTTCCTTTGACCCAGTGTTCTCAGGCGGGTGCCCGATAATCGGATACGGGGAGTTCACAGCTCTAGAAACGTTTGACGCACTTACTTGTCAGATGCGAATGATTTTCCTTTTTCATCTGACGACAATGATATTAATTGATATGACTCCAAAGTGACTGGATTGTTAAATCCTGTGAATATTCTAAAAATGCTATTTCCCTTCCAACTGCAAGTAAAAAGAGCGCCGTAGATGTAATCCAATTTAAGCAAAAGAAAGTATGTGGACTGCCAAAATAATTGGATACGAACCACTTATATGGTGCTTGCTTATCTCACCATCTGCAATAAGTAATAATTCATACCATATTAAAGTGGAACTGTTATTCACAGGCAAATTTTCAGGGATGGCTCCAAGTCAATACGATACCCGCCATCGGTCAAAAATCACAATTCCCAACAAGTAGTATAATGCATTGTCTCTAAGTTTGCATTAGGCTTATATATGTGGACAAACATGTTATTGGCTATCACTTCTTTTGTTTGATAGAATAATCTGTCTTTAAAGAACTTAAAACCTGAAGCATTTAATAATTTTTTAGTAATTATTATAGCAAAACGACTTGTAGGATGACGTGTGTGATTTGTGCTCATCGTCATTTAGGATTTTTACGTGTTTATCATTCGATTTATCACTGGAATTTAAAATCTGATAGTCTATGGAATCTAATTTTGTAATAACGATTTTTAAAATCAAATTTTTAAATAAATGTGTGACTTTTTAACTTTAGAGACGAAGTGGATACAATTTATTTGACACCATCGTAAACTGTTTTATTCAGCTATTTAGGTGACCTGCTTATCATGTGTTTCTTTCGTCATCTCATTATGATACTTTTGAACGTGTCTATGGTAACATCGTGGTAGTCATCGGAAACGAACCATTAAAACCATCATCGGTCACAGGTCTAGTCTTAAACATCCACCACAACAGCTCACTAAACTTCATTGTTTTCCCGCACCCTTAATTTATGACACGACAAAAATAGCACCAAGTCTTGCAAATAGAACACTGAATGAACCCAAAGTCATGTATTTTAATGCCAGATCTATCCGAAACAAAACAACAATACGTGACGTCATTGGGAAAACTTGTTTTTATTACGGAGACTTAGCTAAAGGAAAAAGTCGGCGAACCGGTTGTACACCAACTAAAGCCATAATGTGGTATTTAAGGTGGAGATTAAATTTTTCATTTAAGAAAATTTTTTAAAATACTACTCCACACCACACGAGCGTTTTGTATAAGTTTTCAGCTCCTGTATTCACAGAATCGCCCTATTAATTAATATTAAATTATAGAGATCTGCAAATCCTATGATTTCCTCATTATATATTACATGGAAATATTAAACAGCAATTGTATATGGCTCATATAGCTGTCACAATACAATAAGTAATGAATAAAATAATTGCCAGTCGCACTTATAATAATTGGCAATTATATTTAGTCGGATTTATTCTGCTTTTAGTACGGGACGTATCCACATGCTTTTAATATTTATGATTCATCATTGGACACTAACACAGGAAAAACCATATTATTTTTTAATTGTTGTGATTCTTAGCTTGGTGGCAGCTGAGGTCCTTAGCCGAACTGGCCGTCTCTCTGCTTCAGCTTGTAGGGATGCTGTTTGATGCAAAGGTGCGGTTGTACAGCTCTTCCTATATCCCTACAAGGAAGGGATGGAAATCTGGTTTGATATAAATATAAACAGGCCGTCAGATTTCTCGGTGTTAATCTTATTTGGCCTGTCTTCGGGACTGGAGTGCCCTCAGACAGGGGTAGTGATTGGGTCTAATAACAGTTCAAATAGAATAAAGTGCTAAATAAGCTAAATAATATAGAATGAAATAGTCTAATATATTAAGTTAACATATTATAATGCAAACGCCCAAATAGCATGACATAAACAACTGATAGGTTCTCTGGCCTCGAGAAGTACCGGTCTGCACTAGATAAACGACCTAGTTAAACCATGGTATTGAAAAATATGTTCACATTACATGTAACCAAGTCATAATGATATCATGCATATCAAACTTATAGGAATCGAGACGTAAAAGTATGCAGAAAAAGCTGCTGATACAGATTATAGATCAGAAAGCAATTTAAGAAAGTTAACTCAATGTAATCCACTCACCCCTTAGTAATGAATATCACACCACTCAACAGGATACAAACACTTCCATTCTTTAAGATATTTTTGTGGAAGAGGGGCTCTGGTTGTAAGTTGCAGGTTTTATAAGGCTAGCGTGACTTGTTCATTCCCATATGGGTCTTTGTTTTGAAGATAGGGCGGTGGGGCGCATCTTCCAGGTGTTCACACTTAATGTTACATTGTCCGGTATTGGCGGAGTTTGAGCGATGAAGGTTGATTTGGGTTTGCTCTCATGTATTTGTCAAATTTGCGTCTTCGTCATTAGGGGATTAATTGCGTATCAACTGAAAAATGCCATATCGATATTTCCATTTGTGACAATTAGCAAGGAGATATCCTTGACTGGGTATTAAAAAATAATGAGGAATTTGTTCCGAACATCCTAGTTGAGGATCTGTGTACATCGACCATTTCGCAATTACTTTTACAATATAAGGCATGCGTCCACGATTGACTAAGCACAAAGGAATATCTCGAAATTTACGAGCCACCGACATGCACACATTCTGCGATAATGTTGAAACAAACGTGTAGTAATGTCAGAATATCCACAACAGCTTTTCAGACACATTGATCACGTTCTCCACTCGACTCTTGATCTAGACCCACATCTCCAAACAATATTCGTTCCAGATCGTAAAAGAGCATCGTGATAACTGAGCGCATTCAATACGCAAAACAATTTTGATGAGTTGCAGAAAGTAAAGGGCGCCGCACAAACCGCCCCGAGGATCGCCATGTTTGCAGGTTGTCAAGAGACCGCGTGAATAAGACCGTCAATGAGGAAAAAGTAAACATTTTCGTGATAAAATTAACATCTTTTAAAAATTAAGGACACTGTTAGCTTTAGTTAATGATGGGTGTGGTAAATTGAAAACACTCATTCTACCACAGTCTATGCCACATGGACAGCTATCAGAATTCAGGATGACTTTGTAAACTACTTCTAAAAAGGACAGATAACGGCTTTCCTTATCTCTCAAATATCAAATGTGGCAAATTAACATGGCGCATCTTTCGAATCTTTCAGACCAGTGACATAAGACATAATACAAAAACGTATCTGGTATATTTCACTAAAATCATGTGACTTCGATCCAATTCCAACGAAGTGTATCCCCCAATCCCTTGATTCTTCATCAAATGTATCATAGCAATTATCAACAACCCACTGATTACTGAAGTGGTACCCAATTCTTATAAGAATTCCATGATCAAGCCTCTACCCAAAAAGCCAACTCTGGACTAGGAGAACCTGAAGAACCAACGTCCGATTTCCGACTAGCCATTTTTCTCTAAAGCCCCAGAGAAAGTGGCACTCGAGCAACTTAATGAACATCTATCACCAAACAACCTAGTTGAGAAATTCCAGTCGCCATACAAAAAATGGCACAGCATTGAGACAGCTCTAATAAATATCACAAATTATTTGTGACATAGCAATGATTATGAAAATTTTTGTTTTCTATTTTTGTAGGAAATACGACTCTTAAATCAAAGCCCTATCTCCACTGAGTAAAAATCTTTTTAAATTTTGAAAATCCATTAATGTATAACAAAGTTATGCAGTTTCAAAGGTGTCATTTATTTGGATGACTCACAAAGAGAAAAAATACAGAAAATATGGGACGCTTTTTCTGCGTTTCATTCTGGTTTATGGCTGTATCTCGTTTAATACGTGGAATTAGATATCAAAACTTGGCAATTTATGGCAAAATTATCAGAAAATATGATGAAGACATCAGAAGAGTTCTAACTTGTATCGTTTTAGAGCTGTATGGCTAGGGTCAACTATAATTTTGTTATAAAATATACATAATATTGATCATTTGGAACTTTTCCGAAGTGTAATTTTATGTCTACAACCCATACAAATGACACATAAAATGCCTGCTAAATTATTATCAATCAGTCCCTAGAGACCATGGCTTATGTTATTTCTAGTTTATTTGAGAGAGAGAGAGAGAGAGAGAGAGAGAGAGAGAGAGAGAGAGAGAGAGAGAGAGAGAGAGAGAGAGAGAGAGAGAGAGAGAGAGAGAGAGAGAGAGAGAGAGAGAGAGAGAGAGAATGTGTTAATCTACTATCCCTATGACATAACAATGGAACACAATACCTTAATTTTAAAAAAGCGCGCGAGGATTTGTGTCATCAATCATCACGAACAAGGTTGCCAGATGGCCACGTGTGTGGCCAAATATATAATTTTGTTTCTTTTATTCAATTTTATTCATCTATTTTTGTCTCAGTGACATTTATCCTAGTCTATTCAAATTTCTGTTTGTTAAAAGTTAGTTAATTTTAAGTGGGCCAGTCTTTATAGTGAAAGCCATATGATTTT
>NC_088365.1:39721373-39748873 GCF_034508935.2 Berghia stephanieae
CAGACAGACAGACGGACATACATGCATGCATGCATAAATACATAAATACACGGATATATATATATATATATATATATATATATATATATATATATATATATATATATATATATAATATTTCAAGTATAATCATGATCAACTTCTACAATATTGTTTCGGGCATTCGCTTTCATCAATTATAAATAGCTCCTTTTATCATAAAAGGTGAGCACTATCATTTCATGGTTTTTGAACTGTTTCTATTTATTCGCGATTAAAAATAATTACAAGAAATTTTAACAGTGTGCATGATTGATTGACATCATGAATGTGCGGCTATGTGGTCTTGTGGTGTGTCACTCGCTTTCTGATTTAAGGTCCTGGGTTCGAGCCTCGCTCGGCGCAAAGTTGAGTCCTTGGAAAAAATGAGTACTTGGCCTTTAACAGCGTTGTCTGTCGAAAAATATTGTAATATCGCCTATCGTAATATCGAATGAGTTGCCCGGAAAATAGACAAACGCAACAGCCTTCTGAGGAAGCTGGCGGGACCAACGTGGGATGCTAACCAAGCGCTCCTGAGGATGTCCTCCTTGACACTATACTATTCCGCCGCGTAGTATTTCTCTCCAGTGTGGGGTAGAGAAGTTGTAAAGAACGTTGAGAAGGTAGATGTTAAACTTCGCTAGTCCATGCACATAGTGTCGAGAACGCTGACAACAACGCCTAGAGAATGGGGCCTGATAATGGCAGCAATCCAGTTCCCGATTTCCGGCGGGAGAGGATTACAAACAACTGGCTTAATAAGATCAAAAAGAGATGAATGGGGATATACCCCTCTCAAGTGCTTAATGGACAGCATAGATAACACAGGACTAGATACGACAACAGGTAGGAAAACGCCATCAAAAGTGGCTAGTGAGAGGTCAAGCGCCGCCATTTTCTTTTTTATGCAACCAGGGACGCTGTGCGATTTAATCTCTATTTTAATTACTTTGATTGAGCTCGTTTAACCTTGATTTGTGGACGGAAAATAGAAAAAAAGGTCAGGTTTATGATGATAAACTAAATTAGACATATTAAACTACACTTTTATTTGTACATTTTAGGCTTGGCTCCATTGATCGGGTTTATATTAATTCAGTCCACAATGTCGAAGCATTCAGTAGCTTCAGTAACCTAGGAGGAGATCACCGTCTCGTATCTGCCACGATTCGCTTGAGCCTTCGAAAAAGCAAATCAACACCATCAAAAGTGAAGTATGACTGGTCCTCTCTAAAAGACTCAACTATACAGAACCAGTATACTATAGAGGTAAGGAATAGAATCACATGACTTTGTACGGGAGAAGAAGATCCAACGAAACGATATGAGAAACTCATAAAAGCAAACCGGGACACAGCAGAGAAGCTAGTACGGAGGAGAACAAAAGTCACGAAAAGATCCACCTCTAATCACCCACTGATTGTTGAGGCTAGAAAGGAAGCTCAAGATGCCTTCAACCAACACAAACAAACACCAAACTCAGTAAACGAAGAAAGATGGAGGATATCAAAACAGAAAATACAAACTGTCTATAGGGATATAGAAGAACGAGAGCTAGATAGCCTCATCCTGGAAGTGGAGAAAGCCGACGAGAGAAGCAAACATGGTGAAAGCTGGAAATTGATAAATAGAATAACTGGTAGGAAAGCAAGTCGACAAGGGATCCTAAAGGGTAAAACAAAAGAATGGCAGTCTTGAATTAAATGTCACTGCCATGATGATGATGATAATGATGATGATGATGATGATGATGATGATGATGATGATGATGATGATGATGATCATCATCATCATCATCATCATCATTATTATATCTACCGCTTATTCTGTCGGATTTAAGATCGGCAGGGCGGTCATGAAAGGTTGGGTTACGACCTTAGCTCTGAGTCTAGTTTGCTGTGGTCACGACATGATCAGTTTGCGGTAAGACGTGGTGTGTAAGTGTGGGTTGTGGTGTGCATATCAACTTTATATTCCCTACTTTTTCTTCTGAGTAGTTTGTAAAAAGAATTCTCTTCGCTTAAGATGGGCTGTCGACTTGGACAATGAAAAAAACATAGGGTGGTTTCTCTGTGATGAGAACTGATCCTATCTACTACTACTACTACTACTACTACTACTACTACTACTACTACTACTACTACTACTACTACTACTACTACTACTACTACTACTACTATTACTATTATTATTATTATTATTATTATTATTATTATTATTATTATTATTACACATCGCTTTCACATTCCCGTTCAAACATACACATACTTCCATACCGACAGTCACAGTCACAAACTCTACTGTTTGTTTCAATGTAATTTTTAGGCTTTTCATTAAAAAGAAAAATACAATTTATAGGCAGACTTGTCAAGAAAAGCATCATCCAGTTTATGGACTCAAGGGATTTTGAAAAAGTTTTTGTATAGTACTGTTAGCACAATGGTTCAAAAATCATCTTGTCAGAAAAATTTAAGAGAAAAGAAGAAAATGGATTTTTTCACATCTGCAACCAGTATGCATTTTTGTAGAATTGAATTACATTTAAGTATCATATCAATACCCAGAGTGAATAGGCAATACGCCTTAAAATGATCTATAAGAAAATTATTTTTGTTTTAAACGGATAAAATAGAGATTAATTCGATTCGAAAAGTGGAACACAAAAGCAGAATTTGCGAATACCCGGTCCAGACATAAGCGTTATGGTCTTATTTATAAATTGCAGAAACTTTGCAGATAAACGGAAAAAAATAGAGATTAGTTCGATTCGAAAAGTGGAACACAAAAGAAAAATTTGCGAATAACCGGTCCAGACATAAGCATCATGGTCTTATTTATAAAATGCAGCAACTTTGCAAATAAACGGATAGACTAGATATTAATTCGATTCGAAAAGTGGAACACAAAAAACAGAATTTGCGAATACCCGGTCCAGACATACGCGTCATGGTCTTATGAATAAAGTGCAGAAACTATGCAAATAAACGGATAAACTAGAGATTAATTCTATTCGAACAGTGGAACACAAAAGCAGAATTTGCTTATACCCGGTCCAGACGTAAGCATCATGATCTTGTTTTAATGAAACAATGCAATTTAAAAAATTATATGTTCATTGATTAATTAAGCTAAATATGCGGCGTTCAAATAGATACCTTGATCCGTGAAATTTTGGATACTTAGCTGTTTTTATTCCCCATCATTTAGATTATGTGATTAAGTTTATAATTGAAATACACACTTTATCTCACTAATCAATGTTTTGCAATAAAGGGCAGTGTGTGTGAACCTGAGCAAAGAAAATTATTTGAGAGAGATATGTAATCAATGAGCGAAACAGTAAGCCATGACCTTTTTTAGAGATTAAAATGAAGTATTATTCAGGTATTTATCATGCTTTTCAGTTTGTAGTTGAATTCTAGAATGGATTCTTTATAGGTCTCATTGATTGTATGTCAGTATGTAAGTCTTTAGGACACCGAATACCCTTATACGGCCACAATTTACAATTTGACGGTCACAAGCCCGTTAAACGCAGAGTGGGGTACTGTTGTTTGCAAGTAATGCTATGGTTTTAATAGGATATCTGTCTCCCTGTAAAATGATAAATGCATTCCTGTGTTGGATTTTGGATTAAATTCATTTCTTCTTCGGATTTTGGGATAATTAATTTCATGGACTATGAGTGTGATTTTCAAGACTATTAATGTAAGTAAATGCCCAAATAGATATTTTTATTCATTTATTCGTATGTTTTTTAAAAGTTTTATTTTTAGTTTTGTAGCATTTATTATAAGAAATATTGTACATATACACCAAAGACTATAATAATAATAATAATAGTAATAATAATAATAATAATAATAATAATAATAATAATAATAATAATAATATTAATAATAATAATAATAATAATAATAATAATAATAATAATAATAATAATAATAATAATAATAAGTGCATTCAGTGAAATCCCAATCATGGTTGCCCAAATAAAACTGGCGCTAGAATCCCGACTACCTGTCGAAAACATTAGTCCCACATTGTTCTTTGATGTTATTTGTGGTTGCATTTGCTTTGAAACTTACACATTATATTGTGTTACATTGTTTACAAAATATTTCAGGTACTCGTATGCATGTAGAGTCAACGGTAGTCCGGAGCGGTCCCAAGCATATTTAGGACCGCCGGTTCTACGGTACCTGGGAAATGAGAACCGCAATGACCGGTTCGAACCGGTTCTTTTTCGACATTGGCCATTCACAAGGCTCATGGGACCGTCAATGAACCGCTTCTTTTTCGACATTGGCCATTCACAAGGCGTCCTTGGGACCGTCAAACGATAGGAACCGGTCCTGAAGTAGATGGCTGTAGAACCGCTAAGTGTAAGTGAGAGCGGAGAAGGCGTGTTGCCTCAAAACATGAAAATAGTGCTATAACACTATCCATTAAGCATGTGTGTGTGTGTGTGTCTGTCTGCGAAGATTGATGGAGCGGATCGGGTCAATGTTAGGGAGTGAAAGGAAAAGGGATTGTTAATATATTGTGTCTGTGACATGCTGGACCAAAAGTATGGGAAGTGGAAAGAGTTTGTTTTGATTTTTAAAATTATTTTTATTGGGGGGGGGGGGGGGGGTTGTTGTCTCCATTCCTTTTTTCTCTTTTCGTGCGGTTAAGTGGTCTTGTGGTATGACACTCGCTTTCGGATCGGAAGGTCCTGGGTTCGAGCCTCACTCGGCGCCTAGTTTAGTCCTTGAAAGACTCTTTACTCACCTCCTATCACCGTACTCAGGTGTAAAATGAGTACCTGGTCGTCAACACTGTTGTCTCTGTCGGAAAAAAATGTAACATCGCCTAACAGGCGTCATGTCTCGTTCTACATGTTACGTGTTGCTATTAGTCAGGGACCCGTTGTAAAGCGCATTGAGCACATTTAGTGGATATTGCGCTATATAAAATCTCACGTTTTTTGTTTCTTTTTTAATAAAAAAAATTCTATCTTTGGATAGGACGCTGTCTATCCCAAAGTACTTTTCGCCAGATCAAACAAACCCAGCTACCCATTCACTGCTGAATAGACAGAGATCAGAAGAAAAAAAAGCTCGACTGCATCCGGGATCAATCTCTGGCCCCTTGTGTGTAAAGAGAGTGCTCTATCAACGGAGCTATCGGGTCCCCCAAATAATTTAATGGTGGTTTTTGAAAATACAGACGTTATAATTGTTATTTTTGAAGAAAGCTATAGTATGTGAAACTTGTATCATTTGATTAGTTAGAACACCAAACGAAATAAAAATATTATTGTATCATCAAATTACAACAATGCGATAGAAAGGAGTGGTGACAACAGATAGAGATAGCCAAAAGACAAAAATCGGACCAGCTAGGTTTGAAACATACACACGAACACACACACACACACACATACACACAAACACACATCTTATAGTAGTCACATTCATTTCAAAGAATAACCCATTAGAGAAGAGGGGTAATGTCGTCAAAATAGATCATTGTTATTGCGATCATTAGTGTGTAGTAAATTAGGAAATTTACCCCGAGTAATGGAATCGTCCAAGGCGTCTCGCGGCCCCTCTTACCCGACCAAACACACAAGAGGGCGTGTGTGCAAGAGGGGGTTGGTGCGATTAATTAAGTGGGATGAGTGGTTAGGCGAACGACCTAGGCAAAAGAACAGAGAAAAGGACCGAGAAAAGGCAGTAAAGAAACTAGAATCGCTGGGATCGTTCAAATAGAAAGATAAGAAGTGAGGACTGCCAACGGTTCTTCACCTTGGGACCGGTCCTCCGGTCCCAGTTAATGAACCGTGGGACCGGTTCTTGGGACCGGTCCTCAGCGCGGGACTAGTATATAAATATATATATATATAATATATATATATATATATATATATATATATATATATATATATATATATATATTGACAACATCAGCATGAACATCAAATCAACCAGATGAACCATGAATTTTAAATTAAAGAGAATGTATCGAATGAAACAATACATTCCTCTCCATTTGCTGAAGGCAGTCGTTTGTGCACGGATACTCTCACGCCTTGATTACTGTAACTCGCTACTTGCTGGTCTGCCTGACATAAAACTCGAAAAACTACAAAAAGTTCAGAATAGAGCAGCAAGGCTTGTCCTCTTATTTGTCGCAGTGGGTGTGGGGCAATGCTATCTATACACATGCGGACTCGCCGGGAATCTGGCGTGGAAACTAGAAGGTCTGCCGTCTAGCCAAATAATACTGCGTTCGTGTCGCCAGGGTCGTCGGCACGTTCGAGAAAAAAGCAAACGTCCCACTCATCAATCGATTCGCGGCCTGCCGATCGGAAAATGCGACGGCGGGGATGGCGAACTGACGCATATATTGTCCCTAAACGTCGAGAGCCAGAGTATGGCAAAAAAATGAGCTTTTATCAAAGCTATTGGCCGCCCACAGCGTAGACATCCTCCTGTTACAGGAGACCCACCTTTACTCAGGCGCGCAATCTTCCCGATTCCAGATCCCAGGCTATATGGTGGTCCAACGCGAGGACACTTCGAGGCTCAAAGGAGGTGTTAGCGTTTACGCTAAAGAGCCATCGAAGGTAAGGGTCATTGAGAGCGTAACGGACAGCAATGGGGTGAACCGAATTTCCGTGGAAGTAGGTGGACTGTGTTTGCATAATATCTACAAACCACCTAGAGCGACGTGGACTACATCACCGGTACCGGTGGTCAGCCAGCCTTCCATCTGTCTGGGAGACTTTAATAGCCACCATCACGAATGGGGCTACCGAGACTGCAACGAGGCAGAAAGACAACATGGATGGACTGTAATGATCTACACCTAGTGTACGATCCTACAGCCAAGGGTACCTTCCGGGGTACCCGCCATAAGAAGGAGTATACTCCAGACCTCACCATCGTTACGAAAGGTGCGAACGGTGAACCGCTGCAGGTGAAGCGAACAGACCTCGGGGACTTTCCGCATAGCCAGCACAGGCCGGTTCTTGTCACAGCTGGGGTGACAATACCGAGGGTGCAGTCTCTCCCACTTTGCAGATGGAACTTCAGGAAGGCTGACGTGGAGGAATTCAGTTCCTATATCGAGCAGGTTTGCCCTGCCATTCCTCCCAAGTCCAAGAATATAACGAGATTTAGCAGGCTACTGGTTAAGAGCGCTCATCGCTCTATTCCACGGGGCAAACGGAAACTCTACACCCCTTGCTGGACAGCAGAGTCGGAAGAGCTGTACCGAGAGTACCAGCAGACCCAGTACCAGGACCAAGCAGATAGACTACTTCAGTCTCTGGCAGAGGGAAGGAAGCAACGGTGGCAGGAGATCGTGGAAAGTCTTGACTTTACACACTCCAGCCGCCACGCTTGGCCATTGATAAAGAAATTGGACCCAGATCGGAATTACGCGAAGGCTGCATCGGAGCGTGAGGCAGACACAATTGCCAAGAACATTAAGAGCAAATTACAAAAAGAGCTTGTATAGTCATTACTACAACTCAACCTGGACAGTCTACTAATTGTTATTGGTGATTTTAATCACTGCCTATAGATAGTATGCGCTTGGCTAAGAAGCTCATAACATTGCCATCCGGAAGTATATCAGACCAACACACAAAACTGTGTGTATCCATGAACGTTTAAAGTCGGGTTAATACAGTTCAGTGAGCATTACTCATAAACGCGGATGGCAAAAAACAATAACAAAGACGAGAGTGACGTCATCTTCGAACTATCTATAGCAGTCGGGCTAGAACAGTTTGTACCTGCAAAATACGATGGAACAGCAAACTTGATATGTGCAATATAAAGAACGCATTCAAAGCGACGAACACAACGAATAGTCACATCTGATCATAACACATTTTACTAAAATTACCAACGTATATCACTAAATTAAACAGTGAGAAACAAACTGTCGTACATCGCCACATGAGAGGCAGCCGCTTCTAAGGCTCCTTCCGCACTAGGATAAAAACTGTCCCAGCACTCCTTGCGATAGGTTTGCCAAATGCATTATATGGATGAAATAGAGGTTGCATGTGTATGTGCTTTACTGCTTAGAAAAAAGAAAAATGGAAAGAGAAAACAATATTGGGTGCATCCTTTAATGACCCAAAGATTGCTCAAGGGTCAATTCCATAGACTCTATGGTGATCTCCGATCTTATCCTAAAATGTTTTTCTTGGAATCACCTCACTTTACCCAGGTGCAAATGAGTACCAGTTCGCTGATGAAAGTAATCTTTGACGGACTAGCGTCCATTCAAGAGGATAATCGAAATTCAGCATGGCTCGGTGGTACGATCTTTGCTTCGTACCCGAAAGGTACCAGGTTCGATCTCCCGCTGCTGCGCTGTATGGCCTTGAGTAATTCACCTCGCCCTAGCTCAATTTGCGGCGCTGCACTGTGGCTGACGCCTGGGTTACTCCAATCTTCCCTTGGGATAGATCCTCGAGGAAAATTTCCCCTATGGGATGAATAAAGGGAATTTTATTATTTTTAATTTTAAACTGTTATCTGTCTGCTCAACGCTACAGAAATATGGATAAGTTCCGGATTTATAAGCTTCGGGGACAGGATGGCTGAATGGTTTGCGCGTTGTACTCTGGACTCAGAGGTTCTGTGTTCGATTCCGACCGAAGCCAATTTGTACTTTCCTAGAGCAAGAAAATTTACTCCAATCACTCACTCCATACAGGTGTAAAAAGGTACATGTCAAGCTGGAATATTAATCTGCGATAGACTAGCGTCCTGTTCAAATGTTTTTCAAACAAATACGTTAATTGTCCGCTTCACGCTATTGAAACCGGAATAACTCCTGCACCATTGGCTACAAGTCTCTAAAGGACTAAATTTGTCTTACAATGAGCCCAAGTGGCTCAGAAGGACCTACTTTAAAATATCTTCATTGCGAATTCCCGAAATAAATAACTATAAAGATAATTGATCCCACAAGTTACCGAATAGATGTGCGACCGGTTTTAGACACGTTACTGCTGTGTCACAAAGTGTAACACTTTTTAAATTATATTTATAAACATACCTTATTAAAATGTTTATATTGCTATGCATTCTGTATGTGGTTTCATCACATAGAATTATTTTTTGAATTGTTCTTGCTTTTTTATATTCAGAATTGAAATAAATAAATAAATTATAACTGTGAAATTGAATGTAAGCTTCAGT
This sequence comes from Berghia stephanieae, assembly GCF_034508935.2. Taxonomy (NCBI): domain Eukaryota; kingdom Metazoa; phylum Mollusca; class Gastropoda; order Nudibranchia; family Aeolidiidae; genus Berghia; species Berghia stephanieae. The sequence goes on from NC_088365.1 coordinate 39,730,607, forward strand.
TTAATATACGAAAACAGATAAAATGGACGTTTCGGGTTTCCCATTCATCAACAAAGCAGGATGAATGAAACACTACAGACGAATAAGATAATGTGGTAGTGGCGTTGTTAAGATGCATAAACAAAAACATTGATGGGCAGGAAATTGTATGCTACTTTGTGAGAAAGCACGAATTAAAATAGAGCAATAGAAATTTATAAAAGGTACGTAATTAATTAAGTCAAAAGAGGGGAGGCGGGGAGGAACTGTGTAATGCAGTATAGAAAGTGAAATAAAATAAGGTATGGACTATTGTTGGAAAATAAATACAATGGAATTGGAAATAAATACAAAATATAAGGGATGTAAGTATTAATATATTAGTGGAATTAGCAGCAGCAGAAGCAACAGTAGAAATAGTAGTAGTAGTAGTAGTAGTAGTAGTAGTAGTAGTAGTAGTAGTAGTAGTAGTAGTAGTAGTAGTAGCAGTAGTAGTAGTAGTAGTAGTAGTAGTAGTAGTAGTAGTAGTAGTAGTAGTAGTAGTAGTAGTAGTAGTAGTAGTGGTAGTAGTAGTGGTAGTATTAGTATTATTATTTTTAGTAATAGTATTATTATTATTAGTAGTAGTAGTAAAATAAGTTTTAAAAAAAAAGTTGAGCTTTTATATCGCGCAATATTCACTTAACGTGCTCAAAGCTCTTTACAAGGGGTCCCTGGTCAACAGCAAAATTTAACATGTAGGACCAGACATGACGCCTGTTAGGCGATATTACAATTTTTCGGACAAAGACAACGCTGTGAACGGCCAGGAACTCATTTTACACCTGAGTACGGTGAATGAATGTGAGTAAAGAGTCTTTTCCAAGGACTCAATTTCGTTTGTGCTTTACTGCTTAGAAAAAAGAAAAATGGAAAGAGAAAACAATATTGGGTATATATATTAATAATAACCCGACTATAAACGTAGTAGTAGTAGTAGTAGTAGTAGTAGTAGTAGTAGTAGTAGTAGTAGTAGTAGTAGTAGTAGTAGTAGTAGTAGTAGTAGTAGTGGTAGTAGTAGTAGGGATGCAGAAAATAAAGGCAGGCATTGCAACGTTGACACGGCGCCGCCAAGTCTGGGACTTTTTTGTCCTAGTGCGGAAGGCTGCTATATTTTTCTACTTTGACAAACGATATGAACATGGGACTGTGACAGTCCTGTCCCGTTGATTTTGTATTGGGACACAACGGGACTTTTTTCCCGTCCCAATAGGTGCGGTAGGTTTCTCTAAATTATAAATGTTTCAGATTTGGGACAGACGAGATACGAGGGGGGAAAAAGCCCGGATCTGGCCTCTTACGTCATATCTCGTCGCCATGAACGAGATCTCGGTAGTACCGATGCTGCATATCGTTTAAGAACCTTCACGTTCCGTGTACATAATGTGGCACAGCTTTGGACTGGTTAAAGGAATATTTGTTTGAAAGAACTCAGTCAGTAATTATAGAAAACCATGTATCAACTCCATCCATATTAACGTGTGGAGTGCCTCAGGGATCTATTCTCGGCCCCCTCCTTTTTACAATGTATACTGCTCCCCTTTCTCATATGTTATCCAATTTTCCCATTGATTTTCATTTTTATGCTGATGACACTCAGCTGTATACAAAACTTAATAATGATTCAGAGCTGTCATCAGTATCTGTTATGGAAAATTGCATTGCTAACATAAAGGATTGGATGAAACTAAACAAACTTAAATTTAATGATGACAAGACGGAAATGATAATTTTTGGAAATAGGTATCAACTCTCAAAAATATCTACAAATGAGATACTAGTGGGTGAAAATGCTATTAAACCTAGTTCTTGTGTGAGAAATCTTGGGGTGTATTTAGATCAAGGGTTATCCATGGAAGATCATGTTAAAAAAATATGCCAATGTTGTAACTATCACATTAGAAACATTGGAAGAATCAGACATTATATTGATGAAGATATTACAAAGATGCTTGTTAATTCGTTTATTACTAGCAGATTAGATTATTGCAATTCCCTTCTCATTGGCTGTCAAAGTAGATTAATTCATCAACTACAAAAAATTCAAAATAAAGCGGCTAGACTTATAAAATTAACGAAAAAAAAGGATCATATAACACCAGTTCTCCAGGAATTGCACTGGCTTCCTGTGAAGTATAGGATAGAATTTAAAATATTGTGCTATGTTTTTAGATGTCTGGATGGATTGGCACCTGAATATTTGCAGGAACTGATTAAAAGATATGAACCCACTCGAAATTTAAGATCATCTCAGTCCCAACTTCTAAAAGTTACCACCTCAAAATCCACTTTCGGTGAGAAAGCCTTTTCATTCATAGCTCCACGCCTATGGAACGCACTTAGTCCTCGGACAAACTCCTGCCAAAATTTAACATCTTTCAGGAAATGTCTGAAGACTGAGTTGTTTCGCGAGGCTTATTTCTCATAAAATAGATGTTGCTTTGATTTTTTTTTTTTTTTTTTTTTTTGTATGCATGCTTATTATGTATCATGTAGTGTCGTGATTGTTAATTTTGTTGTTTTTAAACATTTTTATATTTATTTTTATTATGTAAAGCGCCGCAGAGCACGATTGACGTGGATGTTTGGGCGCTATATAAATTCATTATTTACTATTTACTATTTATTTACTAATGTACAGTCATACCTATCATAAAGGCGGTGTATTTTCTGTAACTTCAAAGAACACGGTTGACGAAAGTGATGAGTGGTTGTGTGACACCAAAAGCCCTGCGGCCTGGACCACGAGGTCTTGATAATAATAATAATAATAATAATAATAATAATATTACTAATAATAATAATACTAATACTAATAATAATAATAATAATAATAATAACAATAATAATAATAATAGTAATAATAATAATAATAATATAATAATAATAATAATAATAATATAATAATAATAATAATAATAATAATAATAATAATAATAATAATAATAATAAAAATAATAATAATAATCATAATATAATAATAATAATAATAATAATAATAATAATAAATAATAATAATAATAATAATAATAATAATAAAAATGTACATTTATATAGTGCTTATGCCGAAGTTTCGAAGCGCTTCACATTGACCATCAGTAAAAAACATTACACACTGCAGATTCGGACATACGAACAAAAGCTCACGCGCATCCAATTACACACACACTCACACACACACATCCATATACACACTGTACATAAATATATTACTCATACACACACAGACACACACACACACACACACAAACACACGTTAAGTGGATATTGCGCTATATAAAAGCTTAATTTTTTTGAATTTTTTTTTTTTTACTACTACTACTAATAATAATAATAATATTACTAATAATAATAATACTAATACTACCACCACCACCACTACTACTACTACTACTACTACTACTACTACTACTACTACTACTACTACTACTACTACTACTACTACTACTACTACTACTATTTCTACTGTTGCTTCTGCTGCTGCTAATTCCACTAATATATTAATACTTACATCCCTTATATTTTGTATTTATTTCCAATTCCATTTATTTATTTTCCAACAATAGTCCATACCTTATTTTATTTCACTTTCTATACTGCATTACACAGTTCCTCCCCGCCTCCCCTCTTTTGACTTAATTAATTACGTACCTTTTATAAATTTCTATTGCTCTATTTTAATTCGTGCTTTCTCACAAAGTAGCTTACAATTTCCTGCCCATCAATGTTTTGGTTTATGCATCTTAACAACGCCACTACCACATTATCTCATTCGTCTGTAGTTTTTAATTCATCATGTGTTGTTGATGAAGGGGAAACCCGAAACGTCCATTTTATCTGTTTTCGTATATTAAACTGAAGCTTACATTCAATTTCACAGTTATAATTTATTTATTTATTTCAATTCTGAATATAAAAAAGCAAGAACAATTCAAAAAATAATTCTATGTGATGAAACCACATACAGAATGCATAGCAATATAAACATTTTAATAAGGTATGTTTATAAATATAATTTAAGAAGTGTTACACTTTGTGACACAGCAGTAACGTGTCTAAAACCGGTCGCACATCTATTCGGTAACTTGTGGGATCAATTATCTTTATAGTTATTTATTTCGGGAATTCGCAATGAAGATATTTTAAAGTAGGTCCTTCTGAGCCACTTGGGCTCATTGTAAGACAAATTTAGTCCTTTAGAGACTTGTAGCCAATGGTGCAGGAGTTATCCCGGTTTCAATAGCGTGAAGCGGACAATTAACGTATTTGTTTGAAAAACATTTGAACAGGACGCTAGTCTATCGCAGATTAATATTCCAGCTTGACATGTACCTTTTTACACCTGAATGGAGTGAGTGATTGGAGTAAATTTTCTTGCTCTAGGAAAGTACAAATTGGCTTCGGTCGGAATCGAACACAGAACCTCTGAGTCCAGAGTACAACGCGCTAACCATTCGGCCATCCTGTCCCCGAAGCTTATAAATCCGGAACTTATCCATATTTCTGTAGCGTTGAGCAGACAGATAACAGTTTAAAATTAAAAATAATAAAATTCCCTTTATTCATCCCATAGGGGAAATTTTCCTCGAGGATCTATCCCAAGGGAAGATTGGAATAACCCAGGCGTCAGCCACAGTGCAGCGCCGCAAATTGAGCAAGGGCGAGGTGAATTACTCAAGGCCATACAGCGCAGCAGCGGGAGATCGAACCTGGTACCTTTCGGGTACGAAGCAAAGATCGTACCACTGAGCATGCTGAATTTCGATTATCCTCTTGAATGGACGCTAGTCCGTCAAAGATTACTTTCATCAGCGAACTGGTACTCATTTGCACCTGGGTAAAGTGAGGTGATTCCAAGAAAAACATTTTAGGATAAGATCGGAGATCACCATAGAGTCTATGGAATTGACCCTTGAGCAATCTTTGGGTCATTAAAGGATGCACCCAATATTGTTTTCTCTTTCCATTTTTCTTTTTTCTAAGTAGTAAAGCACATACACATGCAATCTCTATTTCATCCATACTGATAATGCATTTGGCAAACCTATCGCAAGGAGTGCTGGGACAGTTTTTATCCTAGTGCGGAAGGAGCCTTAGAAGCGGCTGCCTCTCATGTGGCGATGTACGACAGTTTGTTTCTCACTGTTTAATTTAGTGATATACGTTGGTAATTTTAGTAAAATGTGTTATGATCAGATGTGACTATTCGTTGTGTTCGTCGCTTTGAATGCGTTCTTTATATTGCACATATCAAGTTTGCTGTTCCATCGTATTTTGCAGGTACAAACTTCTAGCCCGACTGCTATAGATAGTTCAAAGATGACGTCACTCTCGTCTTTGTTATTGTTTTTTGCCATCCGCGTTTATGAGTAATGCTCACTGAACTGTATTAACCCGACTATAAACGTTCATGGATACACACAGTTGTGTGTGTTGGTCTGATATACTTCCGGATGGCAATGTTATGAGCTTCTTAGCCAAGCGCATACTATCTATAGGCAGTGATTAAAATCACCAATTACAATTAGTAGACTGTCCAGGTTGAGTTGTAGTAATGACTATACAAGCTCTTTTTGTAATTTGGTTTGCTATTTTAATCTTTGCGCTGGGTGGAATTTAAGTATGAACACTGTTCACAACCCCAAACTGCCAAGGCAAGTAGTGTGCGTGTAGAAACAAAGGAAGTAGTTCAATGTCAGGAGTGTCGTTTTGGTCATTTATATTTACAATTTTACACCATCTGTCACATATATACACACACCCCTTGTTTTTTTCCTTATAGATAGTATGCAGATGACGTCACTCAGGCCTTTGTTATTGATTTTGCCATCCGCGTTTGTGAGTTGTTCTCACTAAATTGTATTAACAAGACTATAAACGTTCATGGTTACACAGAGTTTGTGTGTTGGTCCGTTATACTTCCGGATGGCAATGTTGTGAACTCCTTGGCCAAGCGCATTCTATCTATAATGTCCTTCTTGTACAAAATAAATTTGCAAAATCCACATACTCTCGGTGTCTACAAATGACAGCCATGTTTTCTGTGAGATAAATGGTACATGCATATTTGTAGTAATGATCGAACTTGAAAAGAGCAATGCAAGTTGAAATAATTACGAACGGTAGCGGTAGTTTAAATCTCCGTGTATGGTGTCGATTTTTCCCATTTCCCTTCAATTTCTTAATTATTTCATTGTGAGATGATAGTGCCGCTGGAGGTAATGAACGTAATAATGGCTTAAGTCAGAGAAGATCGAATAAACATAACTGCCGCCATTTTGTATTCCTTGAATTGACATTGATACGAAGAAAAATTGTAAAGCAAAAATGTACAATTTAAAGTTTGAATTAATTAATTAGTTGTCATTAATATGTCATTGTACAACGAACTTTGTACATTTATGATTCATTCGATCATGACAAATTTTCAATTACCAGTATTCTATGATAGTAGTTTTCGATTTTACATTGCCGTATTGATATATTTCGCCTGACATTTAAAGTTGTGTAAAAGTGTCTGTGAATGATACGAGATTCTGTAATTATAAACTACTGCATAAGGCATTTAAAGGATAATTTCTATATTAAGCCTTTAGTAAGATAAGATAAGAGAATACTAGATTTGTAACCCAAAATCATACTACTCTATATCAAATGCAAAGTGGTTCTTGAATCAACAAATATCAAAATAAAATGTACAGAGCAGTGCAATTTTGCGTCGGAAATAAACATAGTAGTCGCCATTTTGTTTTCCTTGAGACATAAACATTGATAAGGAGTTAAAAAAAAACATTTGAAGCAGAGCTCTCGCAGTAAAAGTTTGAAGTAAATACGATATATTAAGATGAACAATTATGCAAAGTTTCATCCAAAATGACTGAAAGTAGATCATGAATCTGTCGGATGTGAATGTGGTCGGATGTGGTGATTTCTAAAGAAGCCATCTTAAGAAAACTGTGCAGGCTTGATTGTTCAAATATTACGGGACCTGACAAACTCCTTCCAAAATTAATGAAAGAATTGGCTTTATAAATAACTACACCATTGTTTATTATATTTAACAAATCGTTTACCGAAGGACTTCTACTATTTGAATGTGACGACTATTTTGAAAAAGGGAGATAAAGGAGCCCCAATTAGCTATAGACCGGTAAGTCTCACGTGTGTTACATGCAATTTTTTGAATCATTCATAAATACGTTTTGAATTATTTTGAAAGCAACATCTTGTTTAGTCTCTGCCAGCATGGTTTTAGGAATAATCGTTCCTGTGTTACAACTTTTTGAATGATGGAAATTTTTACTTTAGGTAAGTGACGAACGATTTTCTTTCACTGCGTGTTTCTTTATCATTCGTCAGTGTCTCTTTCAAAACCACTTCAAACCTAGTGGACGAGACATATATTTGATTAACACCTCCATTAAAAATACTCAAACATGGACAGTCTTTCTCCAATAAAGCTCTAAAATCTTTCTAACGGAAATTTTGGTCGTTAGGTGGTAAACCTTTCCATTGTATAACGGAACACTCACTTTCAGCTTAAGGCTTATTTACCTGTTCAAATTGTCTGCCCATTGTATCCATGCCTGCTGCTAATTACCTTTTCCAAACAAGACTCCAACGTGCATAGGTCCTGAGGTCCTTGTCTCGTTCAAGAGTAGCTAAAATTACAATGAAGGTCTAGCTCTCCGGTAATTATCCGTTATTCTTTCTTACCAAAGCATCTGGATATCATTGGCTATCTAAAACAGGAACATTCTTCTGATTGGCTATTTCCATAATTCAGACGCGCTTTTCATTTCACAAAATCAAATTCATCTCTGAATTTAATCACACACACGCTAAGAAGCCCAAGAGAGAAGAGCTATCCCTCCAATTTCAAACTTGTAAAAACTTCTCGGCTGGAGGTAAAATGAATTATTGGTTAACATTCAAAAAGGAACGAGATATTACTGTTAATTCAATTTAATCTATCTATTATTAATATTATAGTTTGTGTATATATTTTAATTGTGCTATTCCATGGATGTTCGTAAGTTGGAATACCTGTACAAAACTATATCTATATGTATCTTATACTATGGTTAACATTTGCTTATGATCTATGCTATTATTTTATTTATATTCAATATGTATATTGCTTGAATGTCTGTACCCTACCGCCAATCGCCGGCCACACATCATAACCTCAATTATAATTAATAAAAATAAATAAAGAAATACCAGGGACACAACCCTGTTAAATTCTCATCATGTAAGATAGCTCGACTGTCAATTGATGTTTGATGCAAATATACTAACTACCATTATCATGGAGATACTGCTTCTCCTTGCCTTTGTCGGCAAATAAAGGCTATTATGATGTGTCGCTCAAGGACGATTCGGTGGCGAAAGACAAACTCGATTGGCTCTAAGACCTTGTTGTTTTAACTCTCAATTGAAGGTCCTTTTTCCGTGTCCTTGGAGCACCCAGTCGTGCCGAACCCCTGCATCCCAGTCCTTGAACAGTGGTAAACCCCTGATGTCAGCCTCTAAATACAACACACTGTTGTGAAGTCCAGAAAACTCTGCAATAAGGCGCTAACCCTGGAACTAGCTGATGCATTTGCCTCAGTCAAGCAAGCCGGCGGGATAAAGATAAGTCAAACGGGCTTATACCATTTTCAAATGTATTTTCCACAGACACAAATGATTATATCAAAATAAATATATAAATAAATAATAAATTAGATCCACTCAATTAGAGCTATTCTTCCTGATATCAAATAAATACTTATTCTTTCTATCTTTTCCTGTAACAATCTAATTAAACTTTATGTATAGAATTGTTATTATTGCATTTGGGCGTTACTATTGTCTTGACTCACTTGTTATTAATACAATTAAGTTATAAGAGATCCTAAGGCAATTCTTAATCACCCCCTAGATTAAACCTGAGCCGTTTGTGGTATAGGTTGAGTGGTGCAGCTGGTAACGAGAGCCATAGCGCGCATACTAGTTCGAATCCAGACCATTGAGCTATCGGTTGGACTCGATCCCACAAAAATAACACACAACCCGCCACAAGGTAATCGTACCCAAAGGGTAAAAGTAGGAGGTGAGTTTTCGGAATTTGATAAAGCTACCAGCGGTTTTCCCCAGGGTATTGTTTTGGGTCCTCTTCTGTATATAATCTTTATCAATGGCCTCCCTGATGTCTTATTATCTACGTGTAAATTGTGTGCAAACGACATAAAGATTTACATGACTGCGAATAACAGTTATACATTACACGACGATCTTCTGTCTTTATATTCCTGGTCAACAAAGGGATTGGTGGTTGAATCTTAATATATCTCAATGTCACGTTTTAAAATAGCAATGACTATCCCGCACAAATCTTTGGGCCTCTTTTTCGCTCACGAATTGCCCGAATTCGCGTCAAAATATGGGACGAAGCCGTTTCGTATATGCTATTTAAAAAATTAATTACGACGCTGTTTATCGATGAATATGACTGAAAGTTGGCACACAGTTAGAAAAAAGGTCATTTTAGATTATGTCAAGCGACAAAACTCGTGCGATTACCAGAAGACCGTTAAAAATAGATTTTTACTCTTTGGAGTAAAATATTTCTAAAACTACCGGGCGTGGAGGTTTTGTCGCTGACAAGGTAATACATGAACATTTTTTCTTTTTGGTTGTAAAATTTCATATGAATATGACGAGTACTTTTCCCGTATTTTACAAAACACCATCCTACTTTGCTCTTCAAGTTTCAATCTTTTAATCCACTTATTACGTCCCATATTTTCGCGTTTTTTTCCTCTTTGCGTTTCATCAAAATAAATGACACCTTTGAAACTGCATAACTTTTATTTTTACTCAGTGGAGATAGGGCTTTGGTTTTAGACAAAAATTTTCCTCAAAAAGAGAAAAAAACATTTTTCATAGTCATTGCTACCGTTTTACATAATGGTGAATATAAACCCAAAATATATATTTCACTGATGAAGAACATAATAAATCTTTGATTGAGGTCTTTTCAGAGAAGGATGTTGATCCCACTCTCAAATTTGATCTACATATCAATGACATAATTAAAAGACCAAATAAGTTGGTTGGAATTATAAAACGAAGCTTCTCTCATTTCAATTGTACTATGTTTTTAACGTTATTTAAGACTTCAGTGAGACTAACTTTGGAGTGTGCCAATTGCATATGAAGCCCAATGTATAAAAGACAGTCCATAGCCATGGAGAACGTCCAAAGGAGGGCCATTAAGTCAAATTTACAAGATCGTACACAAGATTGACACCTTCGATTCCAGGGAGTTCTTCAAATATGCGATTTTGCCGTCAACAAGAGGTGGGGTCTTCAGAATCTTCAAGGACCGATGTTCGACTTCAATACGTGCCCACTCTTTAATTTTCAGGACCGTAGATATTTGGAACTCTCTCTACGTCTCTTCAAGAATAGCGAGAAATCTCAACGTTTTTAAGAATTGCGTTGATAAGGTATAAGATCACCTTAAGTTTGAATTCGATGAGTAATTTATGTTTGTTTTATAATTGATATCCTGTACGCAATTATGGGCCTAGTTTAATATTGTTGAAATGGGCAATTTATTTTGCGTCATTTGTTAATATTTTTATTACAACAATGAGCCCATAATGAATTGGTTTATCAGACCTGCAAATAAGTGCACTTCGATCTAATGTATATATACACGTTTTTTATCACTGTGATAGGGCCACACTATTGGCCTACTTTAACTCTTAATAGGTATTGCATTGTATTGTATTATATTGTATAAGTCAACAAAATATCATAAGAAATATACAGACTGGTGTAACTGTATGTCTCTATTCGGCGCCGCCGCCGTTTGTTTCCTTTTCATGGGTTCTCAATGCTCTTTGCAATTCATGTTCCCATACTAGCCTATTGAGCCATTTAGGCATTCTTGTTGTACTCGTATACGTTAAAATATCTGCCATGGCCTTTAGAGAGGTGCTTATTCGCAGTGTATATTATTGCATCTGTCAAACCCAAAGTGCACTTATTTGCAGGTCTGATAAACCAATTCATTATGGGCTCAATGTTGAAATGGAACTATCAACAAATGACACAAAATAAATTGCCCATTACAACAATATCAAACTAGGCCCATAATTGCGTTTCGAACTATAGACCTGTATATGTACACGTTGGTCAAACCCTAAGAACGCCGCTGGGTTCAGATGTTTGCTAATTCAGTCACATATGCAATCACAAACGAAAGCTTAACTTGGCCGTACAACTAAGGCACATCCGCTACAAAGTTAAATAATCTTTGTTAATCTTCTTGTTTGATGATAAAGGGTTTTTAATAGATATCATAACATATATTGCTTTCGGGTCTCATTGCAAGAAAGAAAATGCACTAACCTTTGATGAAATGTTGCTCCGCAAACGTTTGAGTCTTGGGTCGAACAGAAGAAGACGAGGCTCGATATCAATAGGAGACTGGAACTTCCCAGACCGACACAGTATCCAATCAGGATTGAGATAGCCCCAACGTAAGGGACCTGAGAAGCAAATAAGGATTGTTTCATTTATGTTAATGGGTGAAAAGTCAACGTTTATATTATAATAAATAGACACAAGTCAATCTTATACCCCGCTGTAATGTAGAATAAAAAGGTAAATAGAAAAGTTGTAGTAAGCGATTTTATTAATTGATATTTAAAATTGTGGGTATGGAGTGATTTTAAAGAAAAGGTTTCAAAGTTAAAACAGACGTAGACCAAAATTTATAAATTATTTTCCTTATTAAAAATTCTGCAACTGTAAGGTAAAAAGGATCGGAGGTGTCTTTCACTTTTTGTTCGTATAGACAACAATCGGTCACTTCTGTTCGACTTAGTGATCTGAAGATTTATAGGGTGAGTTGGATTATCTAAAATATTACTAATTTTTCGTAGGCAGTATTCTGAATACATATAAATCATTAAAAGACATGGATCCTGTAGTAAATGTATTTGCTCTTTTAATAATCCTGTCAAAGTTAGCTTTTGCTGAGCTTAGACACCCCCCCCCCCCAGGCAGTAATACAAAAAACAACATGATGTAAATGCTTGATAATACACCCAACTAATAAAATTGATACTAATTAAGAGGGTCATTAGATAGAAGGGCCTGGGGTTAGGAAAAAAAACAAAAAAAAAACATGCTATTCTGGTGACCGATTTCAAATTCTATTTAGCGGGAAACATGGTGTGGCCAAGGGATCTGGTTACCGCGTAATCGCCCATTTGGTTACACGTTGATCCAGAGCTGAGGCTATCTAGACCCACGTGTTATTGTATGAGGCAATTCTGTTGATTTATATTAAAGTGTTTCTGCTTTAACGCGGATTAATACTTGCATTCTGAACCAAATCTACCACTACCTATTTCTCTAAACTTAAAATTTTCTTACTATATTATGTCGAGTTGTCAGGAACTTTAACCCAACTATAACATGTGCCAATATTTGCGACATTAAGAAAATTGATCGGATAATTGATAAAGCCAGGAGTTATACTCGCCCAATTTCCAATGTCGAAGAGCTGTTCAAGAGATTTTGTCTAAGTAAAATGGAGAAATTTATGAAGGATGGTGATCACCCCCTTCACAAATATATTAAGTTCTCCATGAGGAGCCGTCGCCTTATATCTATAAAAACAAAGACAACACGTCACCTTAATTCGTTTTTGCCAAATGGTGTTCGAATTTTTAACACGCAACTGTGATTTAAATTAAATACTGTCTTTTAAATATACACACACAAGTTCGGACTAAAGGCCAGAGGTATGGCCTATCTCAATTTATCAAATTAATATATAAAGTGTTGCTATTGGTTCTTGGTTGTATATTTTTACGGTTTTGTGCATTTGCATATATTATATTTGTATACATTGTCGCCATAGATTCTCAACTTTGTGTTTATACATTTTCATGCATGCCACGTCTGTAAACAAATTTCCATTTTTTGGATGAATAAAGTTTATCTTATCTTATCTTATAAACGCTACAATGATGATGATGGTGATGATGATGATGATGATGATGATGATGATAATAATAATATTAATAATAATAATAATAATAATAATAATAATAATAATAATAATAATAATAATAATAATAATAATAATAATAATAATAATAATAATAATAATAATAATAATAATAATAATAATAATAATAATAATCTAAAACTTTGGACAACATGCGTGATTCCTGTTGGAACGCCAAGGCGGAAGGAGTATTTTTTTTTTAAAAAAAAAGGTCCACTACCCTGTCAAATCCTTTACGATAAAATAGACTGATGAGTACCTGCATGTCCATTATAAGACCACCACGAAGACCATGGAGAGCTGGATACTGTTGAAGATAAAAGAAAGTAACGCGTCATATATATATATATATATATATATATATATATATATATATATATATATATATATATATACATAATTGTGCTCAACTTTTTGATAAAAGGAGTCATCTATTTATAAAACACGAATCTAGAAAAAATACGAAAAACACAACAATCTTCTTTCACTTCCACTTCCCGATGTAGTAGGGGGAATTAGGCTAAAACCGTGCAAATTCGGTTGAAAGCAGAAAATTTGCATACAGGTTACTAAGACCCATAGAAAAGACATCTGATATAGAACCACTCTGGCAATTAATCATAATGTATCGGTTTAAGGCCTTAGATTTTACCTATTACAGCTATATTAAACAAGGGAAATAACTGCGTAAAATATATATTTTCTTCATATTCAACTTATTAGGGAAAATTAGGCTAAATCCGTGCACATTGGGGTTGAAGTCCTGAAAATTGGTATATAGGTAGCTATGACCCGTATAAATAACACCTGATATAGAACCACTCTGGCAATTTATCAGAACAGTGCGTTTTTAGCACTTTTATTTTTTCCTATATAGCATTACTTATCCGAGGAAATAACAACAATATAATGTGTGTTCTAAAACTAAATACACCGGTAACCATTTACGGTAGCTAACGGATGGTTATTTCGTGTTGTAACTAGTAGATAAAAGCGGGAGAGAGAGAGAGAGAGAGAGAGAGAGAGAGAGAGAGAGAGAGAGAGGGGGGGGGATTGAGAGAGAATTTTACTCATTACTGTACTAACCTAACTAGTAGATAAAATAGGGAGAGGGAGTGAGCGGGAGAGACGGAGAGAGAGAGAGGAAGAGAGAGAGAGAGAGAGAGAGAGAGAGAGAGAGAGAGAGAGAGAGAGAAAGAGAAGGAGAATCTTACTCATTACTGTACTGACCTAACACACCCCCCCCCCACACACACACACCCACTCACACACACACACACACACACACACACACACACACACACACGCCGCATCTACACAAGTCCGTGCAAGGCAAACCGGACCTTAAACACTTGCATCGGGTGCCGATACATTCTCTCGTACATGAACATTTGATGAGTTTTTGGGACACTTTTGATGACAATTCTGGAAATAAACAGTGGTTCATGTCGATCGTCACATTTGTTGCAGGGTTCTCTTCTATAAAAGATAAAATGTTAACAAAAGCTCGACTTCTTTCAAGAACTGTGACATCATCATTATCATCAGCAGTGACATCTTTTACAGCTTGTTTTTTTTTTAAGTATCGTACATGACAAATTTTATGATATGGGGCAGTGGTGTGCCTCCTGAGCGACTAAATCTCCTCCGGCAATAAATGGCAACATATCAGAATCTTTTATAGATAACGCTATTTCACGAATATTTTCTTCCATATCTGTTGTCATTACAGAATGGAGTACTCCCGATTCCATGTTTTTACATAAAAAAGCACGTTTGTTTATTATAGCCAATCTCTAATTTTGAACGTTGTCTCATTATTCACGTGGGTTGCGAAATAAAAAATTAAATTTTACACAATACTTATGCCACTGAGCATCATTTTGTTTGAAGCTTTCAATAATCTCATTTCTTTCTGATGAATTAAAAAAATAGATACATCCAACTTGTTTTCATCACAAACCAAATAATTGAATTGTGTTAAATCTTCAAAAAGAGTTTCGTAGCCTTGCCCTTTGTCATACCTCCTCGACTTAGAGGACATTATAAACGGTCTGTGTTATCTTGTTGGCATATCAAACACTGGTCCCAGTCTCTGGGAGCAGTTCTTTTTGATATTGTATGTGTATTTGAAATCATGCAAACGCATTCCTTTATTAGGCATATGCAATATTCTTTCATAACTCTCTCTCTCTCTCTCTCTCTCTCTCTCTCTCTCTCTCTCTCTCTCTCTCTCTCTCTCTCTTTCATTCTTTCTGTTAAAGACCCATCATCAGCAGGCAAAATATGTGCAGTGCCTCACAACAGTGCAAATAGAACATTCTCCCTTTGTCCCTTTGAGGTAAATAACGTAAAGTAAATAACGTGCCACAATATAGCATCAAAGTGGTTGATGATGATGATAATGATGATAATTATAGCAATGAAAGTGGTATGCTGACTCTTTACTGTCATCAAGTTTGACCGAAATAGGTTTTAACTCT
The DNA here is from genome assembly GCF_034508935.2 of Berghia stephanieae. Classification (NCBI taxonomy): domain Eukaryota; kingdom Metazoa; phylum Mollusca; class Gastropoda; order Nudibranchia; family Aeolidiidae; genus Berghia; species Berghia stephanieae. The sequence continues at coordinate 39,746,186 of NC_088365.1, forward strand.
CGTAAAATGATTATAGCAGTATTTTTGGAAAGAAAAGAAAACAGGAGGAGGGGAGAAGGAGCACTGTTCTTTGTCAACACCGGTAATCGGCTTTTATTGAGCTGTGTTCTGCTAGTCTGTTTTGTCTATCCCTCTGCTCGTTTTCCCGTCTGCCCGTCCGTTTTAGAGCAATTGATTATACTTATTAAATCAGATGCAGAAAAAAATCTCATATTATAGAATATTGCTCGCTCGACGTCATTTAAAACAAGTGAAATTGAAATAACATTTACGATTAAATAATTTGTATGGTTCGTGAATCGAAAATAAAGGGAAAGGAAAACATCCGCTTCGACGCTAAAAATAGTCACCAATGGGAATCCAAAGGATGACGTAAAACAACCTTTGGTCGGCTTGCCTCGAATGTTTACACAATAAAAATGAAAGAAATTATTGTCGTCCATTTCAAAATTTTCTAATCTGAAAAACCTTGTATCTCAACTAATACTGATCTCTCAGAGTGGTTCTATATCATAAATTATAGGGTTTTTCATATTCTACAACATATGTAATTTTCATGCTTTCAACCCTGTTTGCACAATTCAAGGGTTTTTTGGACCTAATTCCCCCTAATAATGAGAGCTACGCTTGAAACAATGTTGTAGAAGTTAAATAATCATAATTATACTTGAAATGTTTTATATATATATATATATGGTAAATCCGAATGTTTGTTGCACTAAGGCTCCAGAACCACCAAACCAACCACCAACAAATCTTGCATGTCGTTCACAATTGACCTGAAGATGTTTTTTTGTGTGTACATATGAGCTTGATTAAACAACGCCTTGATTTTATATATAAAAAAAATTGTTTCGTTAAAATTTCTTCGAAAACAGACGCCATCATTTTAGCACGTTGGTTAAGTGTTAAACTTCCGGGAAACGAACATATGACATTTAGATGTGAATACTTGCACTAGACCGATACCAGGTAGTAGTTCCTCTCTTTTAAAAATAAAATATACAACCAATTTCTTAAAGTTCGTATAAACCAATTTCTTGTCTAAAAGTTGGGAAATTCTACCTCACGTGATCGAAATATATATAATAGATTTGACCAGACAGTTTGCTAACTTTTTGATGATTACAAACAATAAACGATATGTCAACCAAGGTAACAATGCTATCACACGCAACATATCGAAGTCTTCTCTCTTTGCACACATTAAATGTGATAAAAGATTGAAAATTGTATTTTACTTATTTCCTTTTAAAATGATTTTGTAGCTACGGTACCCTCTAAAATAGATTTAAATGCAAGTGTCAATACTATTTTATTTTTTTGTAAGATTTTGACCACAACAAACTTCTTTCCTGTCGCGAGACAGCGAGGTAGCTGGGATAGGGTGTCGGTTAGTGACAAGGCGGGGGGGGGGGTGTATTTAGTGGTGGTCCAACACAAAGAAACTGGATGTTTTTTCTTCTCTTTTTACGAATGAAGATTGAATGCCTGTTTCGGTTTCAATGAAATTTTATGTTAATTGCAACGAAACCGACATTATCTAATTTGGTGATAATTTTAAAAATGATCTTTATATGAATTCTACCTGAATGGAAAAAAGTAACGAATTAGATTTCATGCATAGTACGTATTGATAATATGTTTTAACGGTCAATAATAATTTTTAAAAATTCATCGCGATTAATGGCTGCATGGAAAGAGAAAGGCAAAGAAACCAAATTTCATCACACGTACTGTATACACACACACACACACTCTCTCTCTCTCTCTCTCTCTCTCTCTCTCTCTCTCTCCTTCTTTCTTTCTTTCTTTCTCTCTCTCATTCTTTATTGCTTTTTCTCTCTCTCTCTCTCTCTCTCTCTCTCTCTCTCTCTCTCTCTTCTCTCTCTCTCTCTCTCTTTCTCTCTCTCTTTCTCTCCCCTCTCTTTCTCTCTCTCTCTTTCTCCCTCACTCTCCCTCCCTCTATCTCTTTCTCTCTCTCTCTCTCTCTCTCTCTCTCTCTCTCTCTCAATCTCAAACTTATTTCTAGCAAACTACAAAAGGATCAGCCATGTTGGGCAATACTGCTATGTTATATTAGTCAGGTCTTTACAATGACAAAAAAAGCATATTTCTATAAAGGCCAATTTCAAATGAAGCACATTTTTAATATTGTAGAAAAAAAAGTATCAATTTTCAGGATGATATTGTCACATTTAGCGACAAGACTATCATAAAAGCAAAAAAAAAAAAAAATGATTTTGAGCACAAGAATGATACTTTTAAATGTAGCACATCGCTACGTCATTAAAAAAGTTTTTATATTGCCCAATTGTTTACTGGGTTTTTTTCTTCTATTTTTTAATTATTTTTTTTTAATTTTACATATTTATATGAGATCCCCCTACACAAGCCGTCTTTTGGCTTTCAGTCTTTTCTTGATCTTCAGCGCTACCGCCATAGGAATAATACTCAAAATATCTGATCTTTGAGGGGGGGGGAGGGGGATTGTTATCTAAAAACGATGTTTCGAAAGGTCCCGATGCAAGATTAGTCCGTAGGAAATAACATAAAAATGAGTAAAGAAATGAATTTTAAAATGAAACAATGAAAAGAGTGCACCCTCCTTTCAAATAAATCTCCAATAATTATAAAGGGCGAATCAGTTAATAGGCGTCAAGCAGGGGCCACTGTATTTTTAGAGAC